>NW_028073935.1:5816837-6416837 GCF_014824575.4 Sturnira hondurensis | reverse complement strand
CAATAAGAAACAAACAACCTGATTAAAAAATCGGCCAATGACCTTAAAAGACGCCTCACCAAAGAAGGTAAACCAGTGGTGAATAAATATATGAAAAGATGTTCCCTCAACATGAGATAGCATTGGGAAATGCAAATTAAAATAAAAATGCAATGCCATTACACATCTACTAGAAGTGCCAAACTTTAGAACACAGACAACACTAAATACCACTAAGGATCTGGAATAATAGGGACTCTTTTTCATTGTTGGTGGGAATGCAAAATGGTGCAATCACTTTGGAAGATAAGTTGACACTTTCTTAAAAAAACTAAATATACTCTCCCCATACAATCAAACAATCACATTTTTTGATATTTCCCCCAAAGGAATCAAAAATATATGTCCACACAAAAACCTGTGCACAAATGTTTATGTTGCTTTATTCATAATTGGCCAAACTTGGAAGCAACCAAAATGTTCTCTAGTAAACTGGTATATCCAGACAATGAAATATTATTTAGCAATAAAAAAATGAGCTTTCAAACCATGAAAAGACATGAAAGAGACTTTAATGCTATTACTAATTGAGAGAAGATTAATTAGAAAAGGTTACTTACTGTTTGATTCCAACTATATGACATTCTGGAAAAGGGAAAACTATGAATACAGTAAAAGGATCGGTGATTGTTACAGGTTAGTGGGGAGTGAGGGATGAACTGTTGAAGCACAGAGGATTTTTAGGGCAGTAAAACTAGTCTATATGATACCATAATGGTGAATACATGTTATTATACATTTGTGCAAATATTTGAAAGTACACCACAAATGAACACTGATGGGAACTGTGGGCTCTAGGGGCTGATATTTCAGTGTAGGTTCATCCCTTTCCTCTCTGGTGGGAGAAGATGCTAATGATAGATACTAATGAGACTATGCACGTGTGGGTGAATTGAGTATGTTTGTTGTGAACCTAAAATTGCTCTTGAAAAATAAGTCTACTAAAAAGAAAGATTTTTGAAACCTTTCCAAGTTTTACTGACTCAGATACCTTGCTATGAAGCCCTAGATTCTGCAATTTATAAAGCACTTTATGATTCTGATTATCACTCTGGTTTTAAAATGACAGGCCAAAATTGCAATTGAAGCAAAATGTAATCAATTAAAGTTATGAAATGTTCAAGTAAAAATTGTATGAGGAAACTGAGATATTATGAAAGATGAGGGCTTAAACAAAATAGATCCCCAAAACCTCATTATTCATTTACATTCATATCCAAGTCATGTTCAGTATGTACATGCCAAATGACGTCCTTCTCAAATAACCAGTGTTATTTAAAAACCAGACAAGATGACGCTGATGCTATTGCTCCATAGACCATACTTTAGTAGCAAGGTTGTAAACTGTCAGCTCATTGAGGACAGAGTTCTTTTTGTTTCAGTCACTTGGGTATATATCTAGTACATATCACAATTTCTGGAACACAGTGGATGCTCATCATGTGTTTGTTGAATGAATAAAATCTCTCCTGTCTCTAGTCTGATGAAGGCCTTTTGTTTGCGCTTTTCCTAACTTCTGTGATATGATACATTTTTCTGGCATTTATAATAGCCTATTGAAGGAGAGCTTTTATTTTTTTATTCCCTTTTTCACTAAAGATAAATTGCTTAAGAACAGGGTCTATATAATTTTCTACATGTTTATCAGTACTTAGGATAGTACTTGGAACTTAAAAGACACTTAAAAATGTATCCCAAATATATAAATGATTTGGAAGTTGCAACTGATTTTCTATTGACCTGTATACTCTAACTCTAATCATGATCACACATACTCAGGAGACTGGAAGAAGAGGTGCCATACTAAAGGCAAAAGAGGAACAGGTGTCTGGGAGGATGGTCTGGAACAGAAATTCACATGCAGTATCATCATCCTTAGATCAGACAGAGGAGCTCAAAGGACTTGGCAAATGAGGAAATGTCTGCACAGAAGTAGACTCAGTACATTATCAGTTGTTATTTTCAATTGGTGTTTTTTTTTTTGTCATGAAAACAGCTAATCTGCCACGTCAGAATAATTTAGTCCACCTTCAAGGTCAATACACATTCCCAGAACTGGCACTGAATATAGTCTGGCAAGTCTGCCTTCTTAAAGTGAATTAGGTGGGCTCCAAAGAGAGACTGGTGTCCTGGCTGTATTCCTGATTCTTATACCTAAAGCCTTGGTGATATTTCTCTGAAGACAGCCACCTCTTTTGTTCCTCTTTGGATTTGAGTCTAGTTTCCTGACCAGAGTCTTTTGCACTATTTCATACACTGCCATTGCCCATACCTGTCCTGCTACAGCCATTAGCTGTTTACAATCATCACCTTAACTATATTCTGGTAGGTATGACATAAATTAAACCTGTGGCCAAAGTCAAGGGTCAATACTTAAGATTGCTTCAATTCATAACCCTTCCCTGTAAAAAAGAGTTTATGTTTACAGGCTATCTCAGCCTTTTCCAGAAACACAGAAAGAGCTGTCCATGCAGGCCTTTCTCCCCAGCTGTTCTCTCCGAACTACTGTAGGCTTCCTCATCTCACACATGTGGGTAGATACAGCTATCATTCTTACAAGAACAAAGAAAAACAGTAGTGAAAAAATTGAGGGTTCCTTTTCATATCCAGTGTAAAAATGGGGCATGGTCTGAAATTTTGCCTAGAAAGATGTTGACAAGAGTTAAAAAACACTTTCTTGTTCTACCAGTTCAGTTTCACATTATAATGTTTAATACACTTGTAGCTATATGTACTGTAGATATGTAACTATGTCCATGAATATATAAATAATCTGGGTAGTAAATAAATCTCTGTATCTAGGTGTAGATAGATATTTTAAACTTATATAGAAAATTCTTTATAAGACTGGAATGAGATATTTCTGCGGGTAATCAACTTAGTTGCTTTACAAAGAAAGCTGTCTTCCCTGGCTTATGTGCTAACTTCACTTGTTTTAGACAACTCCTAGAATCCTTCATTTGATCCCATTTAAGAATTGAAGGGAGCTTTTGAAATAACTTTTGAATGTTCCTGAAATGTCTCCTAGTCAGGGGTGTCCAACACATGGGCCATAGCCACATGAGGCCCAGGGTGGCTATGAATGGAGCACAACAAAAAACTGTAAATTTGCTTAAAACTTTTTTCATTAGTGTTTGTGTATTTAATGTGTGGACCAGGACAACTACCATCTTTCTGCATGACCCAAAGATACCAAAAGGTTGGTAACCCCTGTAACTCATCACCAGGCAAGCCAGAACCAGGCTCCCCACCCCAGGCACATAGGAGACAGTGGTAGAATACCTCTTGGCTCTCAGTGAAAGGCTCCTCAAGGAACTATTCCAACAAAGTCTGTGAAAAGAAGAACACCGGACCCCTCCTTTCTTTAGGACTTCCATCTGCTTCACCTGAAAACATAACTGTCTGAGACCCTCCCAGTGCCCCCATTCACTGCTTCCTTGGTGAGTCACAGAAGTTAGAATTGAAAATGACCCTAAGGGAATCACGCCCTTTTTCCTGGGGGAAGGAAGTGGGAGTGACAGGACTCGCTGCAACTGACAGAGACCTTGATGTCAGAGCGGCACTGGCCCAGAGCCCAGGCTGGGCCCCAGTTCCTGCACACCCATTCTGCTCGAAAGGGCACGGTCCCCAGCACGCGCCCCAGCACCACTTTCCTCTGACGTCCACTCCAGAGCTCTGACGATCGCTCCCACCCCGCTGCCCTTATAAAGGGGACTTTTGTCAATAGTGAGATCGATCACATCCTCGCTGAGTTCCAGGTTCCCTCCGACCGCGCCCACACCTATGAACTCCGCCAGAACCCACATTCTTGGGGAAGCTAGGTAAGGAGCTGCACGGGGACCTTTACCCCAGCGCCTGGCCCTGCCCCCGCCCCTTTGCACCCCCGCCCACACCTTCCCACCAGTACCCTTGCGCACTCGCGCTCACACACACACACACCCCACACACACACCACTGCACCTTTGCCGCCCCCAGCCACCACGGTTCCCGGGGGTGGCGGTCCGAGGAGCAGACAAACTGGCTGAATGTTTCTCCGTGTCGCGACCACCCCAGGTAGGAGCAGAACGGGGGAATCCCTGGTGCGTCAGACTGCACTCTCGGACTCTGTAAGCACCGAACGGGGTATTTTTCAGAGCTGACGGAAGCGGCTCTCTTGCCTCTTCATCGGGACACACGGGCTATCCACACCCTGGCACTCAGGGTTCTCGGGTGCGAGGGGCTGGAAAGTCTGGTTACAGGAGAGACAAAGTCCTTGCACTGTAGAGATGGGCAGGGGAGCCCAGGGGATAGCTGGCCGAGGAGCCCCAGGGAGGGCGAGGCCGAGAAAGAACTTCCCCATTCGGGTGCTCACAAAGGCAAAGCCCATCAAGCCCGCCGCAGCTTCTTTTGCTCACCCGGAATCCAAGGGAGGCTAGCTCTTTTGCCTAAGATTTCAATAACTAACTGCGTGCACAAATATTAGTTTTCCCCAGAAACCTGCTTATGGAACTGGGTACATGAAATAGCCAAGATCTCAAGGAGGGGGGGGGGGCGGGATAAAGAAAAAGTGAAGGCGTTAAAACTTGACATCTCTCTTCTAAGAGTCTTGATTTTAATACTTTGACACTCTGTTATGTTTTTAAGGACTTGTGTATCTTTAAATCGTTTTCTTGTATATACCATTGAGGGGGTAGGGGAGAAACGAGAGGAACAAAGGACAGTGGATAGGGAAGAAGGTTGATCAAGATGTTAAACATAACATTTCTAGTTGCTACAGAAACGTGAATCACAGGCACTTGTTGAAAATTGCAGTTGATGTGTTTTTGGAATGGATTTTTCTAAAGCTTTTGTTTTGTTTGTTTGTTTTTTTGTGTGTGTTGTACATATTTTCACTGCAACTTACTTTTGAAACATTTCCTGAAACTATTTGAAAGAATAGGTAAAAAATGAATGAATAAATGAATCTGTTAGAATTCTCAGAGTAGCCTTTTATGATACACTCACCTTACTGAATAATTCTAGATCGAATAGTGTTAGTTCCAAAAAAACAAATATAGACATATTCTTTATAACCAGTTTCTTGACTGAATTGCTGAATTAAGATACAAGAAAAAGTGAATTTTATATTGAAAAAATTTATCAAACACAAAATGATTATGATTGTATTTGTTACAAAGCATTTAAATTTTTGAATGCTCAAAACAATGCTATATTGTTAAATAGAATAATATAATAGACACTTGTTGGTAACTGCCAGTTTAATACGTGATTTTGATGTACTTTTTCAAGTTGCAAATGATTTCTCATGAGCCAGCTGGTGTATTCCTCACCATCTATGTATGCTTGGCTGGTTTATATTGCATTACTGTATTTTCTTCAGAAATCTTAATGAAGTAGCCAGCTGTGGAAGACTCCAGACCCCCAGATAAAAATGGCTTTCCATGTGGAAGGACTGATAGCTATCATCGTGTTCTACCTTCTAATACTGCTGGTGGGAATATGGGCTGCCTGGAGAACCAAGAACAGTGGCAGCACCGGAGAGCGCAGTGAGGCCATAATAGTCGGTGGTCGAGACATTGGTCTGCTGGTGGGTGGATTTACTATGACAGGTAGGTTTAGAGCTCAGCTCCATGCTGCCCTCCCTCTTTGACTTCTCTGAATGACAGAGCAAATGTTACTCTTTGTCCTTTGAGGATTCTTTGTGTTCATTCATGTATATATATTATATATAATATATAATTTATATATAATTTACATTTATTTAAAACAAAAACTAAATAGTTCAACTTCACAGTATCTGAAGAAAGCAATTTTACAATTAATTGAATAGAATATTAATGAAACAAACCTGGGCTATCTAGGCTGTTTAGTGGGTGGAACCAGTAAAAACAAAGAGGTGGAGGAAAATGCAAAAGGGTCTTAGTCTTACAAGTTTTGTATCAGTGTGATAAAGTCAGCATCTCATCTCATTTATTAATATAGGAATGAAGTTATGACTTTGCATTAAATGATGAGCATCAATGAACACAAACTAGTGATGGTTTAAACAATAGATCAATATGGGGCAACACAATTCCAAACTGATTGATGCCCTGATTAGAAACATAATCTCCCATTTCATGAACTAATTTCCTTACAGGAATACAATCACATGTTAGTAATTCACAACACTGAAAGATAAAATGTCCAGGAACTTTGATATACAAAGAAAAAATCTATGGCATGCCTTATCAAGTAATCCCTAGCCACCATCTGCAGCTCTCTCTCATTTGAGCTTTCTCCATGTCAGGAGGGGCTGATATTTCTATCTCCATTTTTCCAGAGGTGGTTCTGTTTAAGAGGTGAATTATTTTTCTTTTAGATCTTTTAGTCATTAAAAATATTTCTGAAAAACAATTTAAAATTATATTTGTAATATTATTTAATACATATTACTAACAAAATATATTTCACTTTAGGGTCTTATTAGGTGTTCAAACATCAGCAACATAACCCATACTGAAAGGAACTCTGAGTGTTCATTGGAAAATATCCCATTATAAGTCATATCCAAATGAAGCTCAGTACTAGTCCTGAAATGTTATTTTAAAATAATTTGCTCTCTGTGTGAAATACCTTACCAAACCGATGTATGAAGACTAAATCCCTGTTTGGCCACCTGAAATCTACAGTGTTCTAGCATAATTTGTGGACTATAGATTTCTCTTTTAGATATTCACATTTTTTGTTAACTCTTAGACAAATGTATATAGTTTCATTTGCTCTTTTCATCTTTATCTTTATATTTGAATGCTGTGGTTAAGTGAGCACAGAGTTCGTAGTTAACAAAGACCAGAGTCAGGGCCAAATCCTGGACTTCTGAGAGCCACGCCCAGGAACTCTCCACCGTGTTAGCACACCCAGTCCTCTAGCTGGTTTTCCTTCATCTCTTTATAAATGTACACAGTTGTGAAGGGGTCTTTTTTTTACCCTCTTTATAGTTTACCCTCTTTACCCTTTTTTACCCTATATTTTACCATCTTTACCCTTTTTTCCAGTCACAGAAATGGAATAATTGTATTGTGCAAAATATTTTCTATGATGCCTAATATGCAAAATCAGATAAATACAAAAACACAAAGAATAAAATTCATTCACTGAAATTTTAGCATGGCTTTTAAGATGGTTTTTTTTCTATTAGTATCTACCTACTGAAAGACAGTGAGCACAACTCTGTGTCTTTGTTTTCATTTTTCATTATAGTATTTCTTTTTTCTCCTAAATATTTAAATCTGATACTGGTATTTGAAGCAGATTAAAACATTGTAATTATATTTCCTTTAAATTTCTTCTATTACAAAGAAAATGAGAAAACAAAGCTGGTTGATTTCACTCAAAAAACACTGAAGATAATAAATAAGCTGTTATATATCAAAGTAATTTGTCCATTGTAAACTGCTATAATGTTTTATTACTCTAACGTTCTACTTATTTTGTCCATCAAGATATTTCATATTTGTTCTTTTATCACTTAGAGTGATGTTTTCAATATAATGGGCTGCTTTTGATAATCTATTTCTCCTTTTTTAATTTTTATTAAATTTATTGGGTTGACATTAGTAATAAAATTATATAGATTTCAAGTGTACAGTTCTATAATGCATCATCTGTATATTGTATCATGGGTTCACGACACAGAGTTAAGTCTCCTTTCATCACCATTTATTCCCCCATTTACCTTCTTCTACCTTCCCCCACCCCCATATTCTTATCTGTGTCTATGAGGATGTTTTCATTTTTTTCCTTAGTCCCTTCACCTTTTTCACCCAAGCCCCAACCCCTTCCCAACAGCTGTCAGTCTGCTCTCTGTACCTATGAGCCTGTTTCTATTTTGTTTTTCTAGCCTGTTTTCTATTTTGCTCATTAGATTCCACATATAAGTGAAATCATATGGTATTTGTCTTTCTCTTACTGGTTTGTTACACTTACAGGCTGTTAAGCTGTATAGAAAAAATTGAATTATGATGTTTTTTATAATGAGTCATGGTTTAGCTCAGTTTTTAAATTTTTGTAATCTCTCAGAACTGAAAATAATCTTGATCAATATTATTTATCATTTAAAATCTGAACCATATTATCTAACCCTTGTCAGATCATTGAGTTTATATTTTTGATAAAGAATAAAAATACATATAGTTTAAAAGAGTTTTTCTCATTTATGAATCTGACATGAAATATACAAACACGCAGAGCAAATTCTGTACTATAAGGTACTAACTTGATAATGGAGGTGCTGTAACCATAACAGGTACTAAGTCTCCACCTCTACATTACAATATTTGTGATCATTCAAGCATCAATTTTCTTTTTTGGACTAGGGAGAAGAGACCTACATGATAAAAAGGGGTTACCAATAAGATTTGTGCTTGTAAGAACATCAGACCATTTACTTTTATGCGGTGAAACATTGCAGTTTCAGTTGCTAGCAGAAACATGGAAGATGAAGTCTCAGGTCTGGTGCCTGAGAGGATTTTTTTTCTTCAGGTTTTAGTTACACACCCAGTGAGGCTGCTGTAAGGGAACCCTTTTCAAAATTTCAGCAGGGCTTAGTCAGTCAAAACAAGACAAATACCATGTGATCTCACTGATATGTGGAAGGTAATGAACAAAATAAACTGATGGATACAATAAAACTAGAGGCATGGATACATGGAACAGACTGACAGATCTCAGAGGGGAGGGGGGAGGGGAGATGGGAAGAGATTAGCCAGAGAACATGTATGCTTACATGCATAGCCCATGGACACAGAGTACAATGTGGTGAAGGCCAGGATGGGAGCTGGAGCTGTGTGGAGGGAGCAAAGGGAGGAAATGGAGGACATCTGTAATAATGTCAACAATTAAAATAAAAAATAAAAAAGTAAAATTTCAGCAGGACTTAGAATGAAAAAGACAAATGATAGCATTTATTTGTTAACACTCACACAAAAGCTCCTATGAGGATGACAATGGCTCCTAATTATGTACTTGGCCACTTTAGGATTTTGTACAGAAACTTTCCATCTAAATATACTTAAAATTCCTTTGCAGAGAGGTCTTTTGCTGTTAACCATTTAAAAGTCGTATTAACTTCAAAATATTTTCTCTTCTTTGCTTTTTATTTTTTAAACAGATTTTTGGCATGAACACAACAGAAAAGCTTTTTTTCTATAGTTTTATATATTTATATATTCTGAAATTTTACTTACATTCTGCAAGATTGTAGAAAAGTTTTCAGAGTCAAATTGGATGACATAGCTTACAATTTAGTTTCATTCATATATGATAAGCTTCTTACCAATCAACGTGTCTTACAATTTTACACAAATTCTACATAGGAATTTTTTAGATATTTTGACTATTAAAATATATAAACTGAAGAAATGTAAGTGTTCCATTAACTTTAGTTCTTCAGCAAGAATCAAATATTATATTGTAATATCAAAGAAAATTATAAAGTTTATATATCATCAAACCTGTTTAACCAAAATGTGGGTTTTGGGGGGATTCCTTTACCTTCCCTTCAGCTATTATGCTACAAAAATTTTATTAAATAACATCTAAAACATTTATTATTCTCTATGAAATGTCAAATAGCTTACTAGAAGAGCCAGATTAGAACAAAGAATTGCAAGTGGATATGCATTCAACATGTTATTTTTTTCTGAATGCTAGTCTAGGTCCTAAGTGTATGCTGAGTACTTGGGAAGAGAGTGAGAAAAAGTAATTTAAAGTCACTTTAGTTAACCTCAGAATAAGTGTCATTTCTCCCCTTTCTTCACTCTCTTAACAATTCAAAGTAGTAAACAACTTAGGTATGATTTGAAGTTACTCTATTAATAAAAAGTACACACACCCACAACTACACTTGTGCATGAATGTTCATACACACACACACACACACACACACACACTTTAAGGACAATAGTCATGATCAACATGATAAATCAATACAATTTAAACAGAAGAACCTCAAAATAAAGACATTTGAATTATGTCTTTATTAAAAGAAATAAATTTAATAAAGACATAATTAAGTCTTTAATAAAGACATAAAGTTGTAGTTTTACTGAAAATATAAAGTCACATACTATATTGCATATGATCTCAGACTTTATGGTGTAATAATGTCATTTAAAAGTGTTGATAAGTGTTGATGACTAAATGGATTTAGAAGACATCTGGGGCAATCCTGCCCAAAAGGAATATAATGAGAGCCACAAATGTAATATTACATTTTCTACAAACTACTTTAGAAAACAAAGAATAGTTGAATTGATGAAAATAAGGTAATGTATTTAATTCAGTATGTTGCAAATGTTTTCATTTCACCATGTGATCAATACAAAAAATTATTGAGTCATCTTACATTTAGTTTTCCAAACTAAGTCTTTTTTAAAAGTTTTTAACATACTACATCTTTGAAATCCAGTGTGTAATTTACACTTGTAGAACAGCGCATCTGGACCAGCCACATTTCAACTACTCAAATAGCCACATGAGGCTAATAGCCACTGTGTTAGAATGAGAAGGTCTAAGGTATTCCAAGTATGAGAGTGTCTTTCCCTCAGTTTTCATTCTATTTCAGCGACCTGGGTTGGAGGAGGTTACATCAACGGAACAGCTGAAGCAGTGTATGTACCAGATTATGGTCTAGCTTGGGCTCAGGCACCAATTGGATATTCTCTTAGTCTGATTTTAGGTAAGCAAAAGTTCAAATCTTAGTGACTGACTCAGTAAATCACAAAGAATGGGAATACAAATAAAAAGTGAAATAAAAAGTCAAACAATGTAAATAACTATTGTAGAAAAATGTTACCAAAAATCTCAGGTAGCTGCTACCAGAAATTGGTAACACATGCTTAGAATATTTGATCTCTTAAAAATGGAATATGTTAAAAATTTCTTGATATTATGGCTGTCAGAACAGTAATTTTTAACATTATGATTTTTTTCTTTAAAAAATGGTGTGGATATATCATTAAAAATGAATCACCTTAAAGTGTACCTGAATTTATTTTTGTAAATCAAACTAATAAAAAGTCAAGAATCATGTATAATAGAGTGTTACTAACTTATTTTTGTACTTAAAAATAATTTTATTAAATCCTGTGCTTACCCAAACTATCTAAATACTTGCTATGCTGGGTGATGCATGAAGGCATTTTAGTGAATGCTGTGCTGGTCCATGTTTTTCAATATACATGCCCCAGATACACCACTCAATTGTTCTTTGGATGCATACAATGACAAATGTATTAAGAAATATGCCTTTGATTGCTAAACACTTCTTGGTTCTATATTCACATGATACTATTTTAGACTGGTTCTTCAACATATATAAGTGTTCTTAAAATTTTATTTCCCTTGAGAAATCATAGCATAATGGAGAATATTACATTATGAATTTGTTATTTTCTCATTAATACTTGTTTCATTCCTTTTAGGTGGTCTGTTTTTTGCAAAACCTATGCGTTCCAAGGGATATGTGACCATGTTAGATCCATTTCAGCAGATCTATGGAAAACGCATGGGTGGCCTCCTCTTTATTCCTGCATTAATGGGAGAAATGTTCTGGGCAGCAGCCATCTTCTCAGCCTTAGGTAAGAACTAATACAACATTGCTCTTCCTGAATCTCTGGCTAACTGAACATCAGATACACAACTTCACTTCCTTTGGTCACAGGTCAAACCTCCCCAGCCTCTTTCTCCAAGATTAATGCACCTCTTGGCCTACAGTTCTGCATAACTCCTACAGTCTCCATGTGGTAACCACACTTGTCCTTCTAAAATGCAAACCTTATTATGTCCTTTTTAAAACCAAACGTTTTAACCAGGCTCATAGGCTTCTCATGACTTAGAGCCTCTGATCCTCTCTTTATTATTCCTCTCTCCTCCTTCCTTCTTTCATAACTGTAGTCCTCCTCTCTTGCCTCTGACACTTTTCAAGCCCTCTGCCTTGGACTCGGCTCTCTCCTCTTTCTCACATCTGCCTAGCTAACCAAGAACTGTCCTCTTTTTATAGATGTCACTTTCTCAAGAGCAGTCATTCTGAACTTTCTAATGCCTCTCCTATGGGCACAAATAATTTTGTTTTCAAAGGACTTATCACTTTGTGTGATTATGTTTCTATTCCATGCCAAATTTTCAGTCTCACAAAAATATTACAAATTTCTTGAAGGCAGGATTTGTGCCTTGTTACCAGTTGTAACCCTATCACAAATGAATGAATAAACCATCTATGGCTATTTTCTTTGAAAGAGAAAAAGAAAAAGAATGTTACTTCCTTTCTTGATGTGTTCACATTGCATGGCAAAGTATTGGGTCGTAGACATGTTTAAGATCTAGAAAATGAACAGACTCTTTAGGGTCTCCCTCATTACCAAGATCAATTAATGCTAGGGACAACCTGTTATTGGCCTTTGGGTTCTTGGCCTACTTACAAGATTTAGAGAACAAGACATTTCAATGGGATCATGAGAAATCTTCAGGGTCAATGCCTTCCCTTTTGATCAAGGGGTAATCTAAGTCATCCTACTGAGTGTTGAGTTCCTCCTGGAAGAAGGATAGAGTTGGAAATTCCATGACTTTCCTCAGTAAGCTACATCAATGTTTGACATCCAGGCATTCACTTTGTTTCTCTCCATATCTTCTTACAATTGGACATAAAGGGATTAAATCTACAACTGGACATCCAGTGGTCAAAACAAAAGTAAGATATGATGAATTTCTTTCTATGTTACATGTTCTAGACTACAAATATGTCTTCTGCTTTCAGTATTATCGTGAGATTTGGTCTCTACAATATCATATATTAGTTTATATTACCTTTAACTCCTTTCTCCCTCAAAGTCCTGTATAAGTTTATCTTATTTTCTTGGTCTCCAATTGTAAAATAGAGGAATGACTTGATGTAATAAAGAAGACAATTTTATAGTTATAAAATACTGTAAAATGTTTGCACTTGCATGGTGCTAGGTGACAATATTTCACAAATACCACTGCACTTACGTTCTAATGAAAATATGTGTGAAAATATGCCTCCTTTGTTACCTGACTCTCATTAGCTAAGAAGCAATTGTAGTTTATTTGTCAGTGTTTTCAACACTAGAAAATTTTGGTTTTAAGACAAGCTGCTTGCTGAGATATCCAAAAGGAGTGGGCTGAATATGTTACAGAGTGCAAAATATTTATTCTCGCTGAATAAAGATCAATTTAAATAACAGAGCCTTTAAGAGAGAATAGAGTTAATGAGCTAATATTTTATTTTTTTAAATATTTTACTTATTTATTTTTAGAGAGAAGGGAAGGGAAGGAGAAAGAGTGGGAGAGAAACATCAATGTGTGGATGCCTTTCACCTGTCCCCTACTGGGGACCTGGCCTGCAACCCAGGCACGTGCCCTGACTGGGAATCGAACCGGTGACCCTTTGTTTCACAGGCTCATGCTCAATCTACTGAGCTACACGAGCCAGGGCAATGAGTTAATATTTTAAAGTATTTTGGAAATATAAAACATAACTAACACCAAACTTTGCTGCAGTTAATTATTTTGTGTGTGTGTGTCTACTTCTGTGTGTGTCTGCTTCAGTGTGTGTATGTCAGTCTATGTAATGTATGTTAATGCTTCTCTCTCTTTACACATACATACACATCAATAATATATATGAAAACATTACTGCTATTGCTTGAAATGCATATCTGATAAAGATAATGTGTGTCTACCTTTAACACCTGTGTTTTTTCAAAAATAATAGTTGGATATAATTCAAAGTTAATGTTTACTAGAAACAACTTGGAATACTTAAGAATAAACAGATATAAGATCAAGTACCACCTTTCCCTGAGTGTACATAGTTCATCACTGAAACTTGAGAGAATCTTAAACTATCTTCTTGGTATAAATGGTCATCTTAAAACTTTCTAAAGAAATGTATAGTGTTTACATTTCTGACAACTCAAATTCAGTGAATTTTTATAACTTTATTTATAATATATTTATTTTATATTTGAGAAAACTAATGTTTAACAACAAATCTAGAAGTATAACTTTGATTTTACTCACTACAAATGATGGAACTATTTAGAAAATATTTTAGAGAAATATTCATCCCAAACTTAATAATGATAGAAAAGTAGGTGACTTCTTTATAGCCACTGAATTAAAACCAAATGGTAGTACCTACTAGAATTCCAAATCTTCAGTACTCTAGTCTAGGGATCTTATTACTATTAATGTATAGACAGTATTGAGAAGAGGTAGGATAATAATTGCACTGTTTATAAGTCATAAAGTATGTAACTTTAAAGTGTTGTCATTAAAGTAAAGAACTAGACAAAAAGAAAAATGGCCAACTAAAGTTTCAACATGAAGTAAATAATTTTAGAAAAACCAATTTGTTCAATATCTTTACATCAACTCAGTCAGTTATCCATAGTCACTTATAATAAACTCATCATCATTCTTGAGTTCCTTACCAGACTTTTCCTTTTATTAATTTGGTTTTCACTCAAGGAAGAAAATGTGACATTGTTACCAAAGCCAAAGCATTAAGAAAAATTTGTTTGAAAAGTATTTTGTATTTAATGGATTTTCATCTCTGGTGGATTTTGTACACTATTAGCCTGCAGTTGAAGAAGTATAATAAAACTAAATTTGCAAATAAAAATTCACAGATTTGTTGTGTGTGTTAGCATTGCTATCACTGCTGCATTTAATAATATAAAATATAAATTTGACAGCTTTTGAGAACAATGGGGAAAAGGTTTGTAAAGCAATAAGTAAATGCAGATCTGGCAGTCCAAGAACCACAGCGGTCCAACTGTCCATGCCATCACATCCTCATTGGAAATACAGACACAAGCAAACAAAAAACACAGTCATAAAATAAGAACAACATAAATTTGATTTTGAAAGGAAGTTTAAAATTTTGATGGTGAACACTATGATATTGAAATTTAGGGCTCTTCAACATTGATGTACTAGGAGCAAAATAGGAGTGCTCCATCAATAAAATAAAATAAAGTATAATAAAATAAAATAAAAATAATAAACTTTAACAAAGTTGAGAGAGAAAAATGTTATAGATGCAATTTACCAACTTTATTTTGTTTTCTCCTACAAATTTTTCTCAAACCTTGGTATCTTATACCATCTGCCATCTAATAAAAGGTAGCAGGAGTCAGAGTTTATGCAAAATAGAGGATGAATATTAATTGTAAAATGTAGAAATGGGTTATATGCTCATCATAAAGGGTTGTTTTTTCATAGATGTGAGTAAATATATTGCTTATATTTAACTTTAAGTTGGAGTTTACAATAGTTGGTAGAATTAATATAAGTTCTTTTAGAATTAAATTTCACGTATTTCATGGAATTCTAAAATGATATCATAAATTGCAGGTGTCCTTACATAAATAAGTTAGCAAAGCACTAATTTTTAAATTAGAAGTATTTTTAAATATATGCATGTATAAGCATAGTCAGTTTACTGAAATTTTAAATTTTCAATATAAAAACTAACTTTAGCTGTCATATTTTACATGACACTGGGACAAATATATGCTGTCACTAAACTTTCAATGTGTCTTTGCCTAAAACATGGAGTCCATTTGAGTACCTTGACCATAGCACTTTCTTGTTTGCATTCTTCTAGGAGCCACCATCAGTGTGATCATTGACATCAATGTGCATGCTTCTGTCATCGTCTCTGCGCTCATCGCCACTCTGTACACCCTGGTGGGTGGTCTCTATTCTGTGGCTTACACGGATGTTGTTCAGCTCTTTTGTATTTTTATAGGCCTGGTAAGTGGGGCCATTCACAGACTTTCTCTCCCTCCCCCCTTTCCTCTCCCTCTCTTCCTTTCTTTCTTTCTCTCTCTCTACATTTCTCCCTTTTTTCTATTTGTCCTGCTTTCCTTCCTCCCTCTCTCCCTCCCTCCCACCTACTTCCTCATTTCCTCCTCCCTCTGTTCCTTCCTTGTTTTACTTTCTTATTTTGTAAAAGATAATGCGGCATTTTATACTAACTCAGCAAAAACGAACAGAAGTGTTATTTTTCATTCCAAGTAATATATAGCAAGTTGTATATCATGGAATATTACATTTCTCACTGAATTAATTAAATTAAAAATTCTAGTTTTGTTAGATTTTGCCAGAAAAGTGTTTCCTCAGTTTAATTCCTAGAAAAGTCTAAGTCTTCCTTTATTTATTTATTTATTTTATTTTTAGAGGGGAAGGGAAGGAGAGAGGGAGAGAGAAATGTCAATGTATGGTTGCTTCTTGTGGGTCCCCTGCTGGGAACTGGCCTGCAACCCAGGCATGTGCACTGACTGGGAATCAAACTGAGATCATGTGGTTCGAAGGCCAGCACTCAATCCACTGAGCTATACCAGCCAGGGCTAAGTCTTCCTTTCTTTGAAGTCTACATCTGATGGAAACTTAATGTGTAATCTTCCTTAAGATTTGAAGACAAGACCCTTTCCTCTATGTTAAAATTCAAACCTTGATGCTAACCTGTGTTATGCCCTTATTCTCTTTTTATATTAGTGTCAGTTAATCTCTATGATTGCTCAAAAGTCATAGAAATTCTCCCCTTGGAAATACTGCCTATTTCAATATTAATTAAATATTAATTTGCTATTTGGGATCTAAAAAACAAGGAAAAGGCTTAATTATGTAAGGCACTAAAAATATTATTATGTACTGCATATACATCCCAGGTTAAATTAGGTAATATATTTGTGCTTTATTAAATAAAATGTACTGTATACTTATGAGACATGAAATTATTAGTATTAAACCAAAATCACTTTTGGGTGTTATGAACACATTTTAGTCAATGTTTATCTCTTGCAAATTAATACCTTAAAATGTGACAATTGTAATTATGCATATAATAATATCTAACACCTAACACAACAGCTAAGAGAGTATAAAGAAAATAGAATGCACACTCTGTGCCGGGAGCTGTGAGGAGTTCATACATGTACATGATCTCTGTGCAAGAGCCATGGACACAGTGAGCTAAGACCACACATCACGAATCAAGTGATCAAAGTAGCGTTGCTTCTCCTTGTTTGTTTGTTTGCTTGTTTTTATATTGTGAAAAGCTTTGGGCACTTTGAGTGTTTACACTAGACACTTAAAAAGAAAAAATGAAGAATGAATTTCATACTCATTTGTGTTTGTTTTGTTCTTTACTTTCTAGAATCTCTAATATACAGGAGGAAAATTCAAAAGAACCAATTACAGTCAGAATTAACAGTTTAGTCACTTTTTTGCATTTGATTGAATTTTACTCACTTATATTTTAGTCAAATCCAAAAATATTTAACTTTCCCAAGGAGGTTTACTTTTTATTTTTAAATATGCAAAATAAAGTGGACAGTGCTGAAATTCTGAATTCTCTTAGCATCATCATAAACTTCCAGAAATAAAGACCTGTTCAAAATATCAGAGGTAAGGTTAGTTAGACAATGACAGCTCTCATAAGGAATGCACTTGGCATTCTAAGAAACACACTTCCAGGGGTTGAATCTATTTATTTATGATGCATTGCTTTGTATGAGATCAGCACTTAAAACACACAAGTGTGTAGATTAAATGTGATAGTATGAACATGGCAGGGCAAATTGTATAAAGATGTATTAGAGAGGTTTTCTGCTGCAAAATGTAACTAAATTGATAAGGAATAAAGTTCTGTTTGTTACTACTTGTGGCCCTATTATATTAGAATAAAAGGCCAAACACAATTTGTTCCTTAAGTTTCAAATCTTACATATACATATGAGGGAAACCTCCACCTTAAAAAATAAGTATTGTTTTGTGGAGGGCACTTTGCAGTACATGCTTCCTCTGCTAGATGAGTGTGTTAGGAACCCATCAGTATCAGTGTACCAGCTGGTGTTATTGTGAGAGGCTGCATTCAGCTTTAGTGAATTTTCTTTTGAGGACTTTAAGTGCACTTGCCTATTTCTTGTTAGGTGATTTATGACAGCACCTGCCTATACCACATTGAGTGTTCAGCTCTTTTTGTACAGGAGCAGCATGACCCTCCTGTCCTGCCCCCCTATTCACCTGATCTTGCCCCAAGTGACTGTTTTTGGTTTCCCTGAATGAAAAACAGTCATCAAAAGAAAACATTGTGTCTATGTGGAAGAGGTGAAACAAAAAAACACAGATGCACTACAAGGCATCAAAATTAATGAGTTCAAAACCTGTTCTGAGCAGTGAAAAAAGCATTTTGAAAGTTGTATTGCATCATATGGAGTGTGCTTTGAATGTGACTGAAGCTTAAACATGTAAGAATAAATACACAGTTTTTATTAATAAATTCTGGGGTTTATTTGGTTCCTCTTCATCTATAATTAATCAACTTATGAAATAAACCATCTCTTCTTTTCAAATTCTATAATTCTGTAGATTTTATAATCATCCTACAACTATAAACTTGAAGTTCACATGTTAGTTTTTTCTTTCTTCTGACCTGTTTCTTACTGCTGTAACTAGAGACTATTGAATCTGTCTTCATGGGTTTTTGCTTTTTGTACCAATATCTTTTCATTTTCAATATCATTACTCAGCCCCAGGACTTTATCTGGATCAGTACCACCTGACTACTCTTCCTGACTCCTCCTTTTTTTTGTAACTGACTGTTCACCCCTGTGATATTAAAATTAAAAGAAATTTCTACTAAAATATTTTTAAAACCTAGAGGAAATTCCTCTAGCTTCTAATTGCCAACAAAAGAAAATACAAATCTTTTAGCTTACAATTCAAGGCTCTCTCCACATAGCTATCTTTATGTCTCCTGCTTCACAGAACCACCTGCCTGCAAGCAAACCTTCTAACCCAACAGCTGTGCACATGCATGTATGCATGCATACACAAACACACACCATATGTTCTACTCTTGGCCTTGCTCCATAGACTATCTGTACCTTCTTTTTTCTTCTACCAATTAGGTACTGGACTCACCCTTGAAGATTGCTTCATCCAACCATTTCTCAATCAAATCTTTCCTTTTCACTTTAATGAGTGGATAACTTGTTCTAATTTAAAGAAAACATTAAAAGTTTATATAAGTATGTATGTTCTCAAATTTAATGTTTTCTTCCCAAAGATCTAGTGACTGCTCCTATAGTTGATATTGGTATAATTAAACACAGAAGTAGGAAATATGTTACTTTAACCTTTTTTAAATCCTCACTTGAGGACATTATTTTCATTGCCTTTTAGATAGAAAAGGAGTCGGGAAGAGAGAAAGAGAAACATGGATGTGAGAGAGACAATTGGTTGCCTCTCATAGGCTCCCAGACCAGGGACTGAACTGGCAACCTAGGCGTGTGCCTTGACTGCAACCTTTTGGTGTTCAAGATGATGCTCCAACCAACTGAGCCACACTGGTCAAGGCAGTTAGTTACTTTAACTTTTTTTCTAAGTCACAATTTCATGATGTTCCCCATAGAACATGATTCTAGGTTCTCTGTCTGAACAAGAGGAACTACTGAAATATATGGTCTATAAAGAATAAAAGAAACAAAAAATACAAATGTCATATAAATGACTTGCATATATCAAATAATTAAAAATCATTGCCTAATACTCTAATGTCACTCTTTGGTTACAGTGGATCAGCGTCCCTTTTGCAATGTCACACCCTGCAGTTACCAACATTGGGTTCACTGCTATGCACACCAAATACCAGGCTCCTTGGCTGGGGACCATTGAATCATTTGAAGTCTACACTTGGCTTGACAGTTTTCTTTTGTTGGTAAGTAGTGTCTTACCTGAGGAATACAATCTAGTTTTTTCTAAAATCAAATGCATTTTCAAGATTTTAATGTTTATTTATAAATTTCACCTACTGGCTCATGTTCACTTCTGAGCCTACTACTTCTATTAGAAGGATGGAGTGATTTACAATGTCAAAGTGGAGAGAGCAAATGATACTTTAAAAGGATACCACCCATGGTATTATGTGTGGTGTGTACACATTTCCATTGTGCTGTAAATGAAGGAACACCTTGTCCTATCTCCAGATACTTTCCCCAACTTGAGATCCAAGCCATCTAAAAGGGCTTTCTTTTTGTATTTTGAATTAGGTGTTAAAAGCCAAATTCTTCAGAATTAATTAACTCAATCTCTATACAGAAAGTAAATTAGTGGTGACTTAGGCCATAAGTATACAAAATAAATTGGGAAAGGCGTCCTCAAGGAAAGAAGCCCTGGACAGCCAGAGGTGACTTGGAAATGAGCAGAACCTTGGGGCAGAGATGCTGGCAGTGGGAGGTGGGCACAAGAGAGATAAAGGCAAATTGCAAGTTGAGGAAAGAGTGGAAGCCTGAAGAACCTGCCACATTTTGTGACTTTGCTAACTATACAGATTTTTATAAAATAAAACATTGCCCTGGCCTGGGTAATTCAGTAGGTTGAAGCTTCTTCCTGTAACTGAAAGGTTGCAAGTTTGATTTCTGGTGGAGGCAGGTGCCTAGGTTATGGGTTCAGTCCCCCTAACAGGCACATAGAATATCTGGTCCAAGATTCTCTCTCTCTTTGATGTTTCCCTCTCTTTCTTCCTTGGTCACTCCCTTTGTAAAAATAATAGGAATTTTTTGTCCTCAAGTGAAGCTAAAAAATAAATGAATAAATAAATTAATTAATTAAACAATTTTTATATCAGAATTAAGGGGGGATTGTTTATTTTTTCCTTTTAGAGGGTTCACAATAGGTTGTGATTATTGTACTTTGTGTTTGTGGCACTCTGCTAAGTTTTAACACTGAAATTAGATGTTTTTATCTCACTAAAAAATTTCCTGGTTAAGAACACAGGAAAACCGCAAAAAAAAATTTTCTCTGGTGGCAAGGGGTTTTCTTTCCCAAGGATTGTTAAGAAATGTATCGGCTGAAATTATTCTTGAACTGTTTGCAATTTTGAATGTAATGAAAAAAGGTATCAAACATTATGTGTGTGGGATTGTACCTGCATGGCAAGGATATGTATGGTTATATGGAGAAGATGATGCACTTAGAATAAGTTAGGTAATTTGTTAATAATCACACAATTATCTGAGCAAGAGACTGAAATAGAGAAGAATCAAAATAATTTGATTTTGTGTGATTTTTTCTACACCACATGTTTAGTCCCCAGATTTACTAATTTTCAAGATGAAGTATAATATCCAATGATGGCTAAAGTTGTTCCATCTTATGGAGTTATATGACTAAGTCATGTTGATTTTGTAAATTGTAGAATAAGTTGAAATAAATGTTGAATGAGTGAATGAATAACAATAGAAGTAAACCTTGAAATATTTCACCAGTGGTCTCTGATCTTCCAGTTGTCTTTCTGATCTCCCAATTGTCATATAAATGACTTGTCAAGTCATTTGATGCCTTCAAGGTGCCTTCAAGGTATCCCTGCTCATGATGCTTTCAAAGTATCGAGTGATACTCAATCCCATGGTGAACCTGCCCACTGTCCCTGTATTAGCACTGGATTAGGCCGACAGCTTTTCTCACCTGGCCTATTGTGATGGCCTATCAGTTATCTTCCTGAAGTCAGCACACATACCTCTCTCAACTCCAAGCCCATTTTCCACCTTGTCAAACAGAGCTTCTGTTTGTCAATGGAAGTCAGAGTTTACCCTAGTTGTGACCTAAATGTCCAGAGAGATTGGTATGTAAATTATTAAATATTAATTCATATACAGGATCTGGCACAAATGATGTCCCCTTTTCTTACAAAATCATAAGCATACAATTCTGTAACCTAACAATATGGCATTTAAGTATACCATATGATATTTTAGGTGAAATGTTCTAATTAAACCTACAAATTATTACACCCATATTATTACTCTACCAACTACACTAAAGCAACTACACCCATATTATTACTCTACCAACTATACCATACTTCTGCTGTACCCTGTAGTCATTGATATTATTGAGCAATATTGATTTACATGGAAGAGGTTAATGATATATTGATTTACCAATTGAAAGACAAAAGGAAAAGTTTGGGAAAATATAGACTTAAGGCATGAGATAATAAATTTTAGAATCTTGAAAAATTTTTTTACTTGTGAACATCTATGGCTTTTTAAAATATGTTTTATTGATTATGCTATTACAGTTGTCCCATTTATTCTCCCCTTTAATCCCCTCCATCCTGCAACCACTGCCTCCCTCCACCACCTGCATTATCTACCCACTCAGTTCACGTTCATGGATGGTACACATAAGTTCTTTAGCTTCTTCATTTCCTGTACTATTCTCCCCCCATGTACTTTGTACCTACCATTTCACTTATACTTCTTTCCCTCCATTCTTCCCGCTCCTCCTCCCCACTGATAACCCTCTATGTGATCTCCATTTCTGTCTCTGTTCTAGTTGTTAACTTAGTTTGGTTTTGTTTTTTGCTTTTTTTAGGTTTGGTTGTTGATAGTTGTCAGTTTGTTGTCATTTTACGGTTCATATTTTTGATCATTTTTTTAGATAAGTCCCTTTAACATTTCATATAATAAGGGCCTGTTGGTAATGAATGCCTTCAACTTAACCTTACCTGGGAAGCACTTTATCTGCACTTCCATTTTAAATGATAGCTTTGCTGAATAGAGTAATCTTGGATGTAGGTCCTTGCCTTTCATGAATTAGAATACTTCTTTCCAGACCCTTCTTGCCTATAATGTCTTTTGAGAAATCAGCTGATAGTCTTATGGGAACTCCTTTGTAGATAACTGTCTCCTCTTCTTTTGCTGCTTTTAATTTTCTTCTCCTTATCTTTAATCTTGGGTAGTGTAATGATGATGTGCCTTAGTGTGTTCTTCCTTGGTTCCAACTTCTTTGGGATTCTTCTCTGAGCTTCCTGGACTTCCTGGAAGTCTATTTTCTTTGAAAGATTAGTGAATTTCTCCTTCATTATTTTTTCAAACGAGTTTTCAATTTCTTACTCTTCTTCTTCTCCTTCTGGCACCCTTATGATTCAGATGTTGGAATGTTTAATATAGTCCCAGAGGTTCCTAAGCTTCTCCTAATTTTTTTGAATTCTTGTTTCTTCATCTGTTCTGGTTGAATATTCATTTCTTCCTTTTGCTGCAAATTGTTGATTTGCATCCCAGTTTCCTTACAGTCAGTATTGGTTCCCTTTATTTCACTTTTCATAGCCTTCACTTCTTCCTCTATTTTGTGACCATACTCAACCATTTCTGTGAACATTCTGATTACTAGTGTTTTGAGTTCTCCATCTGATAGGTTGGTTATCTCTTCATTACTTAGTTGTATTTTTTCTGTTCCTCCATTTGGGCAATATTTTTTTTCTCCCCATTACATTCTAAGGAGCCTAAGGTATTCACCAGTGTGGAACAGCCTAGGTAGCCTTCATTGTGGTGCTGTATGTGGGGATGGAGTCCAACAGTGAACAATGCCACTTGCTCAGCTCTCGGCTGGCTTTCAGTCACTTCCTTTGCTTCCCACAAGCAAATTTGGCCCTTCTGGTGCTGAATTCCAGGTGGGTGCTTTTTGTGTATGTTCTCAGACCCTGTGGGTTTCTCCAATGAGCTGTCCAGTGAGGCTGGGAATTTCTCCTGTTGCCTCAATTCTCACAGCTTTTTACAGCCCAAGATTTTGAGGCTTTATTTCCCCATGCTGGGACTTTGGGTTGCGCAGTCTGCCTTGCTCCCCAGTTGTTCCTCCCAGTTGATCTATCTGGTCTGCCAGCCACTACCTCGCTCACCCAGTCCTCCAGCAGCTGCCTTGCCACACTACACATCTCTGCCCCTTCTACCAATCTGAATATTTCTTCTTTAACTCTTTGGTTGTTGGACTTCCATACAGTCCAATTTTATGGCAGTTCTGGTTGTTTTTGTTTCTAAATTTGTTGTCCGTTTGATTGTGCAAGGAGGCAAAATGTATGCACCAACAGCTCCATCTTGGCCAGACAGCCGTGTGTGGCTTCTTTAAGAAGAAAATTGTTCTGGAATTAATATCTGGTGGGCATTCTGAATGGCATAGATGTGACAATGATAAACAAAATATCATCCCATGATTTAGAGTCAAGTGACTGGCAATCAATGAATCAACTTCAATACATTATGATGTGGGAAGCTCCTTCATCAGTTCACTCTTTCATATAATATGTATTTATTGAACACTAACTGTATGCCAGTCAGAGGAATGTGGAAGTCATGAAGGGGAAGGTATTTTCCCAGCCTTCTGTCTTACCATTCCCACACAGCCTGACTTCTACTTATACAAAATACATAGTGTTCTCATAACTGCTTTGTTGTTCTTTTTCTTTATTTTTCTATTGAATTCTCTGCCAGATACTGTCATCTCTCTTCATCTCCATCTAGTATACCCTCTCAGTGCTTAAGGACTTTTTGAAACATAATTTCTGTAAGTTTTCCTTTTCAGTAGGTAGTGTCCTTCCTCACACTATTCCACCCCTCTGTTACCCCCACATGATTCATTGCTTCTCACTTTCGTTACCATAAGTATCTTTTTGTAGTGTGCAATATATTATGCAATAGTTTAACATCCCCAAACTTATTTGACAGTATGTCCTCAATATGAATTTTAAGTACACTCTCAATATAAGTACATGTAATTATAAATTATATATATATATATATATATATATATATATATGCCTTACTAATATACTATGCAAATACTTTAATAAAACCACCATATAACATTCAAGTANTATGTCCTCAATATGAATTTTAAGTACACTCTCAATATAAGTACATGTAATTATAAATTATATATATATATATATATATATGCCTTACTAATATACTATGCAAATACTTTAATAAAACAACCATATAACATTCAAGTATGAAGTAAAATGACTATCAATAGAAACCCTGATATTATTGTTGATGCCCTACTTTGTTGTCTTGATTACTCTGTACACGCCACTTTGGAAAACACTGTGATGCACTGACTCTTCCAGGAAACAGTGAAGCCTAAGCAAGAACCAGTCCTTATTCATCTTTGTGCTCTGACAACCATTACCTTCCCTGGCATCCAGAAATATTCATTGGGTTATATGTATTCAGATTTTAAAAACTCTGCATATTTAGAATATTAATTTTTTTAGATATTTTGTGGTGATTAAGATGGACATCTAGATAAGAAAAAATAGGCTTTGTGGTAATTGTAATGCAGCTTCAAGTAGGTAAATTTAAGAAAAGAAAAGCTCTCATGTAATTATGAAGGAAAACAACTTGAGGAAAGTCTGCATAATTATAAATATGACAATAACATAATGAAAACAATTGAGATGTGTGGCATGTAGGGCCATGTCTACACTTCAGAGATGTACATATGACTATTCTGAAGGTGATTATAAAAATCTCATGTTAAAAATATCTAATACATGCTACTTGCCTCCAATTCATTCTGAGTCCCTGTGGTTCTTATGCAGATGCTGGGTGGAATCCCATGGCAAGCCTACTTTCAGAGGGTTCTCTCCTCATCCTCAGCCACCTATGCTCAGGTGCTGTCCTTCCTGGCAGCTTTTGGATGCCTGGTGATGGCTCTACCAGCCATACTCATTGGGGCCATTGGAGCATCAACAGGTAACTCCCTTGCAGCTTCACTAATCAACCCACTCAGGCTTCACCAAAGTTAACAATTACCACAAATGCTTTTCGTCTCCCACTCCCCCTCAAAAAAACCTAGAATTTATTTATTAAAAACTATGTATTTATTTTCACATATTTAAACTCAGTCACCTTCAAAGTACTCTCCATTTCATGCAATACACCTACTGAGATTTTGTTTCACTGCTCAGAACAGTTTCTGAACTTGTTGATTTTGATGCCTTTTACTGTGTCTGCAATTGTTTGTTTCACCTCTTACACATGAGCAAAATATTTCCCTTTGAGGATTTTTTTCATTCAGGAAAACCAAAAATAGTCACTCAGGGTGAGATGGGGTAAATAGGGAGGGTGTGGCATGGAGGTCATGCAATTTTCAGTCAGAAAGTGGTAAACTCAGCACAGCGTGGGCAGATGCACTCATAAATCCTCCATCATGAAATGGGCAGATGTGTTGAAGGAGTCTTCAAAAACAATTCACTGAAGCTGAATGCAGCCTCTCACAGCAATGCCAGCTGGCACACTGCTAGAGATGGGTTCCCAGAACATTCCTGTAGCAGGGTAAGCCTGTACTATAAGGATCCCACCCTCCAGAAGATAATTCCATAATTTTTGGGTCCCCCTCATATATATACCTTTGCTATAGTGTTCAAATTTTATCTTACATTTATGGTCTCCAAACATTTTTCCATTGCTCACCCTACCAATAAAATATTTTTAAGCACCCCCTTTCCCAGTGTTGTTATATTTATCAACAGTATATTTGTAATCCTGTGAGTGGTGGTTCTCAACCAAGGAGCACACTGACGTTACCCAGGAGAGGAAAGACTCCTTAAAAAATAGCTTTTTCTCTCTTAGCCCATAAGGATTTTATTTTAATGATCTAAGATAGAGCCAGTGACCAGTGCTCTTTAAAAATCCCCTTGATAAGTCAAAGTGCAGCCAGAGTCAAGGGTTACTGGCTAAAAAAATGTTTACCTGCCATCGTGACCACTTTAAACTTGAGATTCCTGTTTTGCCTTTTGAGTGATTTGTTAAGTTTTCCTTTTTGGAAAAATTGATCAATAAGTGTATACATAAAGATAAATTAAGGTACTAAGCCACTTAGAGAATAATTTATTTAAAATTGGTACAAAGAACATTAAAAATGCTTTCCTCACCATTACCTTCTATCTAGAACATTTTTTTAAAATTTTTACCCTTGATTGAGTTAATTGATTATTCCCAAACCTTATGTTCCCATGTTATACAGCTTTTGAGTATTTCATGCAAATATGTCATATTAGCCCAAATTTAAAGAAGCCCTCTAGGTTTAACTAATTAAAATGGAGTTAAGAAGGTGACCTTTCACTCTGTTGTGTTTTGTAAAGATTATCCAGGATGATACTCAATGCTTATTTTGATTTTCAACTAGTAGAGCTATTTATTGTATTATTTAATTTTGAAAAGAGCAGTTATAGTTCATGTTGTATACTCTCTATTCCAGTTCCTCATGATTAATAAATAAACACTTAAAAAATGTCTGACAAAGGTGATTGTGTGGCTTTGAATAAAAGATAGCATGTATGTCATGATCAGAAGCCAGATCTGGACATTAGTCTGTGTATGTGTACATTGTAGGACAATAGACTGAAAAATGTGTAAAATATTTTTTCTTGGGTTAAGTACACATTTTGGTGGTTGTTATTTCTGGTATCATAGCATCTCAGTTAATGCTATAAAATTGGCTTTATCAAATCATGGTTTGAACAATTATAATGGAAAATGGAGGGGAGAAAAAATGGTAAGATCCAAGGGAAAAGATTCCTGTTTGGTTCTTTACTCATGACATTACAAAACTTCAATGACTAAAAAAAGAATCTATACTAATGTACACACAAAGAATCTGTTGTATTTTTTTTAGCACGTACTAGTACAAGTCACCTCCTCATCCACAGGGAATACAGCCCAAGACCTCCAACACATGCCTGAAATTGCAGATAGTACCAAACTAATATAGTAGGTCATCACTTAATGCCACTGGATAGGTTCTGCAATTTTAGGCAAATCAACATATAATGAAGTCAGTTTTACCACAGGCTAATTGATAACAAGAAAGAGTTAGGTTCCTGTGGTATCTTATCAACAATTTCACAAAATGACATTATTTGAGAATCTGCTGTATATACTATGTTTTACTCTGTCCTTACATACCTATGATAATGTTAACTTACAAATTAGACACAGTGATATATTAACAATAATAACTAATAATAAAATGGAACAATTACAACAATATACTGTATAAAAGTTACATAAATGTGGTCTTTATCTCTCTTACAATATCTTATTTTACAGTATTCATCCTTCTTTTTTTGGTGATGATAGGTGGTGATACAATGTGTATGGTAATGAAATGAAGTGAGATGAATGGTGTAGGTATTATGGCATTGCATACAGATTATTTAAACACAAGCACTGTGATACCATGACAGCTACTCAGTGACTAATGGGTGAGGAGTGTGTACAGCTTAGAAAGATACATCACTGGCCAGATGTGGAAAGACAGTGCAAGGCTGCATCACACTACTCAAAACATGGTGCAATTTAAAACTTACAAATTGTTTGTTTTGGGAATTTTCTATTTTCAGACTATGGTTGATCATGAGTAACTAAAAAGCAAAAACCATGAGTGCAAAAACACAGATGGAGGACTACTATACAGTGATCCCTCACCTATCGAAGGAGTTACGTTCCAGAGACCCCCTCAATAGATGAAAATGCGCAAAGTAGCAGCGTTATATTTATTTTATTATTTATATCTATTTTAAGGCTTTATAAACCCTTCCCACATTCTTATAAACACTTCATATGCTCTTAACCACTTTCTACACTCTTAAACCTACATAATTTTAACAACATATGAAATTCTATATGGGTACTCACCAGTGAAGTGTAGTACAACTTGAATGGTGAAGATCATGAATTGTGTAGCTGTGCAGTACTGATGGTGATGAAGGTGATGACGATGAGATGAATGTACTGCACAGCCAAGAAGAGCATTGCAGCTCTTCTGAAGGCACCATTTCATCAGACACTCCATCAGGTGGTGCAGTATCTTCACCCTGGGCTATAACTTCTATTTCCACTAAAAGTGTAGGTGTAACTGATCTCTTCATCTGAGTGATAAACATAGTTATAGGGAGTTGCTGGTGCTGCTTTTTATCCATAGAGGCAGCTTCTCCATGCAGAGAAATGCTCTTGGGTCCAAAGCATCTCTGAAATTTGTCAAACCAGCACTTGCTGGCACTGAGTAAGGTTGGTCAGGTGAGAGAAGCACTCGACAGTCCTGCTTCTGCATCGTCATCTTCTTCTTCAACCTCGTCACCATTGTGAATGTCTGTGCTGCAAAACTATCACAAAGTTTCTTGGCCTTCATCTGGATGGTGTTGGTATCCAGCCAGATAGTCTTCTTCATGCACTCATTTATCCACAGGGACAATGCAGAGTCCATCCTCATAATGGCTTTATTACTGAAAGTGACCACCCTCTTTGTAGTTTTGTTAAAAGTCATTGTTACCATAAACCTAATATTCTTCATGTCTTTCTTTACATAGTGAACAGTAGATTTGTTGATCCCATAATGGCAGCCTACTGCCATGTAGCTTTAACATGTTGAGAAGTTCCACCATTTCTTTGATGGTAGGTATATTCCTCTGGCGCTTGGATTCACTGCCAGAGCCTTAGAAGGTGCGAATGTTTGAGTGGCATCATAGGGCTTGAAATAAATTCAAACTTTTATGAAAATTTCACAAAAAACACCGCAGAGCAACACTACGCACAGCAGCAGACCTCGATGCAAAGTGGACAAGGAGAGATGCTGAACGTAGGGGCACAGTGCGGGAGAGCAGACAGATGCCACGCTCACTGAGCCAATCAGCATCCAGGCTACAGAACACAGTGCTGTGGTTGGTTGCCTTCCATTCCATCAGCCAATAATGTGCTGTGTACAATCTTGCATTGGCAAACTTGTGCAAACGGTAGTGGCCTACTGCATTTCCATTGTGTACAGTATGGTATTCATCTGTTAATGAAATACATACTGTATTTTATTTCAATTTAATATTATTTTAATATGTTTGAATTAACATTTTATATTGTTTTAAATTTTAGGAAAAATAATTAAAATCATAAATATATAGGTACCTATATACCACAAAATCCTGCGATATAGCGAAAACTCCATGATACTGAATTAGATATACATGTTTTTTAAAAACCCGCAATACAGTGAAGTCACAATAAGTGAACTGCGATATAGCAAGGGATGACTGTATAACTAAATATTAAAGGAGCTATCCAAAGATAAACCTATATTTAAAGTCTGTATACCACAGAATCCAAATATATTCTGCAAATGTCAGCCTCATTCCTGCACATTTTACTCAATAAAAAGAGACTTTCCTATCATAGTTCCTATTTCTACTAAGTGAAAGCTGATGCAAGAAGGAATTTAATTGGGAAGAAGTAATGCTGATGAAGCTCCAAAACCCTTCCTTTTTATCCAGGAAGGGTATGAGTAAGAATAGACGCAGTACTGTCCTCATCCATTTATGCGTATATAACTAAGGAAGCAGGAATGAAACATTGAGTTACTGCTTATGTCTTCAAATGGTTGAAGAAATAATCTGTAGTTCAGTTTAATATTTTTTCTATGATTTTGTACAGTGGAATGCCACCATTGCAGAAGATATACGTTGATAGATTATAGATAGATAGACAGATCACCACCATATTCTTTGCTGGTGTTGTGAATAAGATTAAGAGTAACCAAAACCCATTAGAGGCCAGGACCTATAAGATAATTTCACTTGACTGGTACATGGACTTCCCCCCTAATTAGGCTAACATACCTAGTTAGAATAATTAAACTTCCAAGCTAATAAGTTTAATTCATACATTCTGAATTTCTTTAAAAGACTCCCTAGTAAATAGGATGACCCCAGACTGATAAAGAATGTGTGATTCTTTAGTGGTTGTTAATGTTTTTTGTTTCTATTCAACAGACTGGAACCAGACAGCATATGGAATTCCAGATCCCAAAAGTAATGAAGAAGCAGACATGATTTTACCAATTGTTCTGCAGTATCTCTGTCCTGTATACATTTCTTTCTTTGGTCTTGGTGCAGTTTCTGCTGCTGTCATGTCATCAGCAGATTCTTCTATCTTGTCAGCAAGTTCGATGTTTGCTCGCAACATCTACCAGCTTTCATTCAGACAAAATGTAAGAAGTCTTTAAAATGTTACATTATTGTTGTTTTCTTTGTCAATGTATTTATTGTGTATGTAGTATTATATACTTATTAATGTTCTATATTAAATTTGATCCTACTTTGAGTAAGCACACAAGGTTAAATAATGAATTTTACTTATGCTATGCATGAATGTTTTTAATGCATGTAATCATTTGTGTTAATACAGAAGGCAAAAGAGCAAAATAACTATTTTCTAAGAGGTGCAATTATATTGCTATAATTTAAACTCCCATCTTTCTAATGAAAGAGTAGTGAAACCTAAAATATCTTAGAAAAACTTTGAGTTTAATTACATATGATAAGAAACTTGAGATCCCTAGTGGAATCGAGTGAGTTATTTCATGGGTATCTGTGTTAACATCTGTACTACTCTTCACTTGAGCCTCAAGTCCACCTTTGTCTGAATATAGCCTCCCACTTTAATTTTCCTACTGTGTTAAGTAGGTACAGAACAGCATGCTGTTGTGGACCACTGAAGGCCCAACATCCCCCTCTGCCTTCTTCCTTTGACTAAGGCTTTGTCTTTCTCTAGATTTTCTAGGTCAGAGTTAACAAAATGGTCCCACTTGTTTTTTAAGGTGGTTAGCCTTAAATTTGGTAGGGCTCCTATGGAGAGAGATGGCATGGTTTGTTCTTGCTTCCTCTGCCACATAAAAACTATTTCTTTAAATGAAAAGTAAGCAAAATTGCCCCTTGCATTATTATTCTTCGATGTCAACACAGCTCATCTCCCCTCTGCACAGTCAGGGAAAGGTGTAGGTGGCCTGTGTTTCCTACATAAGGTACTCAGAAACCCTTCCAAAAGGCCCACCAGAGAGGCCTCCTAGATTGCTTGCTTCATATGCTGTCCTTTAGGTTGCTTTTGCCCATAAATGAAGCCATTTGAAACCAGGGAATTCTTTTGACCAGCTTTAAAGCACAGAAATGCATCTCATTCTTCACCTGCATGAGCCAGCATACTGTATGAAAAGCTGACACTGTGGCAATTTCTTGCAGGCATCAGACAAGGAAATCGTTTGGGTTATGCGAATCACGGTGTTTGTGTTTGGAGCATCTGCAACGGCTATGGCACTGCTAACAAAGACAGTGTACGGGCTCTGGTACCTCAGCTCAGACCTCGTTTACATCATCATTTTTCCACAACTGCTTTGTGTGCTGTTTGTGAAGGGGACCAATACATATGGAGCTGTGGCAGGTTATGTTTCTGGCCTTTTCCTGAGAATAACTGGTGGGGAGCCATATCTGTATCTGCAGCCCTTGATCTTTTACCCTGGTTATTACTCTGATAAGAATGGCATATACAATCAGAGGTTCCCATTTAAAACTCTTGCCATGGTTACCTCATTCTTATCCAATATTGGCATTTCTTATCTAGCCAAATACCTATTTGAAAGTGGAAACTTGCCACCAAAATTAGATGTATTTGATGCTGTTGTCTCAAGGCACAGTGAAGAAAATATGGATAAGACAATTTTGGTCAAAAATGAAAATATTAAATTAAATGAACTTGCACCTGTGAAGCCCCGACAGAGCATAACTCTCAGCTCAACTTTTACCAATAAAGAGGCCTTCCTTGACATGGACTCCAGCCCAGAAGGGTCTGGGACTGAAGATAATTTATAATAACCCATCCAAATAAAATATTGCTTTCTCAAACAGCTCTAGAGCAGGCTAGTGCTGGAAGGATGGTGTGTAGCATATAAAAATATATTTAAAAATTACATCCAGGAGGACAAAAATCCATATAAAAAGTGCAGCTGTATAAATACAAGCCAAGCTAGAAGGAGTATCTAGAAGAGAAACAGCTCTCTTTTTCATTGCTATTCTCATCCTCATTTGGTTTTACACTAGACAGCTTTACAAAGTATTCAAAAGTCAGTTAAAGAACAGAGGGCCAAACAGAGTATCTTTATTGTGAAAAAGAAAGTAGATATGAAGGAGCCAAGAAAATTATGTCATCTTGATCCAGACCTTGCTTGCTAGTACACTGGTGAATGCAGTTTAATTACCACCCTAAAGCTATGAGTATAACTCAACATTATTCCAATGAGTGGTGCAAGAAATTAATCAGCTGATTTTCTTGATTTGATAATGTACCACTTAATTTGTATTCTTAACTATAACACATGTTGAATATGCATTTTTTCTTTTAGTAGTGGCATGTATAATTCTAAGCATAGACAAAGCAAACACACAAAAAATGTTTTATAGTGAATTATTTATGTGCAAGGTGATAGGAAAATACACTTCATCTTTGTAGAGGAGCACTGGGCTTCTTGAGTGAGTCTGCAACTACCACATGCATTGAGGAGAGTACCTGGAGCATGGAAGACATGATTATTAGGCAACCTTAAAGCACTATGTAAACAAGGTCATTAAGATGATATAACAGGAAAAAGTGCATTTTTACTTTCAACTGAAGTTTATAAAATTCTGACTCATGATTAAAGAAGTAATGTCTTTGCTTACTATTTAAATTACTATTGGAAATGAAATTGAGCCATATGTAAGATGAGATAGTGCCATAGCAGCATTTAAGGTTAATAAGAGATACACTGCATGTCTTTAGATAATTATTCATTTATTCATTCATTTATTTATTTATTTATTTATTTATTTTTAATTTAACATTTATTCTAATTAGTTTATGTTCAACATTGTTTTGTATTATTTTCATGTGTATAGCATACTGCTTAGACAATCATTTACTTTTACAAGTGATCCCCAAAATATTTCAAGTACCCACTTGGCACCATGTGTAGTTACTACAATATTATTGACTTTACTCTCTATAAAGTCAATAATATTGACTTTATCCAATATTGTAACATTTTGCTTTACATCCCCCTTCCTTACTGTAGCTACCAATTTGTACTTTAATCCTTTCACCCTTATTAAAGAGGGTGATTTATTGTTAAGAGAGTGACAGTTGTGGTGAGGGTGTGGTTGGGGGCTAGGTGGAAGAGGTGAAAGGATTACGCAAAAAACAAACAAACAGACCAACAAAGAAGTTCACAGATACAGACATCAGTACAAGAGTAGGATTAGATAAAAGAGTGTAAAGAGGGGATAAATTGTGCCAGAAGGGACTAGACTTTTGGTGGTGAACACACAATCCAATACAAATGATGTGTAATGAAATTCTACATTTGAAAACTATATAACTTTATTAACCAATGTCACCCCAATAAGGCCAATAAAAATATATTTTAAAAAGCTGTGCTTTGGTGCTTTTTCATGTAAGCCATCCTTAGGCACTGGAATAATCACCATTATAAAAAGTATATAATGAATTTTAAAATGCAGAAGAAAGCATAAAGTAAAAATAAGTTCTAGAAGGAGCAAGCTATCAATTTTAACATTTGGTGTCTACATAACTTTCATAAGATGAGTCATTAAATACTTTTTTGCTCCTTTTCTAGAGTTAAAAAATATGTGTATATATATAGATATGTAGTGGCTTATACTCATTTTTGTATTTTTAAATGCTACAAAATAGAAATAACTGGATCTGTGTGTAAAAAAGCAGAATAAACTGATGAACTAAAAAATCATCTGAGCATTTGATCTAATAAAGAAAGGCAACCTGAATTATTGAAAAAAAAAGCAATTTTTCTAAAAGAATTTTTGTGCATGTGTGATTCATATAAAAAGTGAAGTTAATACAGTGTTTAAACTTGTGTATAAAAGTTGTGATTGAGGAGTTAGATTTTCTTTAATAGTACTGCCCCCAAACATCAAATAATATATTTTTGTTATTAAACATGAATTAAATTTTCATAGTAAATTTCAAGATATAAAATTAAATAATTTTACATGTCATAACACCCCATATTTTTAATATTTTATCAAAACGTGAGGGTAAGTCCTGGCTGTTATGGTTCAGTAGACTGAACACCAACCTGCAAACCAAAGGGTCACCAGTTCAATTCCCAGTCAGGGCACATGCCTGGGTTGTGGGCCAGGTTCCAGGTAGGGGACACACGAGAGGCAATCACACATTGACATTTCTCTCCCTCTCATTGTCCCTCCCTTACTTTCTCTCTAAAAGTACATATATAAATAAATCTTTTTAAAAAAACTTGAGGATGAATATGGCATTGCACTCAGAATCGTTACAGAACATTATCTACACCTAAGTAAAAAGAAAATTATTTTTACTCATCTATTTAGTCAGAATTCTACTCTATGTCCAATGACCTCTGGAGCACTTGGAAGGAGGACATTTTTGGAATCAATAAGGGTGGATGTCCCAAGATTATCAGACACGGATTGAGAGAAGAGCCAGGGGCAGGAAACACTTTAAAGAAAAACTACAGACATGAAATCATTTGACCTGTAAAAGTGATTAATTGATGGAGACTACAGTTTCTGGCAAACATGATACTTCAGATGTGCCATGGTTTCTAGCACACTTACCTTAATCATAGTTTTATCCACTCCATCACCAGAACTTTTTGTTTAAACCTATTTAGGCTTGTGCATTCACAGAAAAAGCATAACAGAGTACAGCAGAGGAGCTTACTTTCTTTATAGACATTGTATTTTACAGTTTTGTTAGGAAACAATTGTTCAGGCAAATAACCATATTAAATCCAGTGAAAAAGAATAAACAGTAGTGTGAATTCTGTTCATTGCATTCATTTTGTAATAACAAAGATAGAGGCAAATAGTATTAAAGACTAGATAACTTATTTTGATTAACAAATAATGTTCTATTTTTATTAAACCCATTATTTTTTACCTATTTTCAAACTAAATATATATTTTTTAAAAACTGGACCCTGGCTGGTGTGGCGCAGTGGATTGGCCTATGAACCAAAGGATGACTGGTTCGATTCCCAGTCGGAGCACATGCCTGTGTTGCGGGCCCGGTCCCAACCACACATTGCTGTTTCTCTCTCTTTCTTTCTCCCTTCCTTCCCCTCTCTCTAAAAATAAATAAATGAAATATTTTAACAAAAACTTGGTTAGTAGAAAATCCACTAATAAGCTAAATATTAGCCAGACAATTTCAAAAGGATAATAATAGTTGAAGATCAAAAAGAATGAAACAACGATTGCAGGGTCTTTATTTAGATACCTTCACACACAAATTTCCCCAGTTTCCAAGGAAGGAACAAAGTTGTGAATTGTAGAAGATATGGGTTCATGCTCACACTTGCAGTGTTTTGACACCATGCAAACAGCTTTGTATCCTTCCATCTCTATTCAATGGACCTAATTTTAAAAAATGCATTCTCAATGAAACTAAAGCAACAGAAAAAAAAAACACTGTCTATTAACCTTTCAAGGCAATATGTATGCAATAGAGCAGTAGAATAAAACACTTTATTTTCATACTTTTGCAATAATTACAGTGTGTTTATTGGATAATTTTAGTGTATATTCACGTTTTTTAAAACATCAAACATGTAGTAGTCTGTAGAGTCAACGACATGCTTTCAAACATTCAGTGTCAAAATCCAACTTCTTTACTACATTTGTAAGTAATGAATTTTATGAAACTATCAAATGAATGTGAGCTTAAATAAGTGAATCTAATGAAATGGCTATTAGAGTTTTTATTTTAAAATAATGAATTATATTGTATCTTAAAGATAAAGGAAGGCTTTTTAGCTATCAAGGAAATGTACTCTGATGTAATGTGTCACTTATTGTAAGTTTGCTACTGAACCAGATATGTATAATGATTCTGAACATATATTTTGTCTGTCAACATATATAAACTATGCTGAAAGTAAGTAAACTTGCAACTAGACATGTAAATGTTTTAAATGTGATAGTTCTGTATTAAATTGTGCTGTTGCAATTCAGAATATGGTTGTCTAGGTTTGGCTTTCTGGGGCCCTTTTTTTAAAACAAATATAAGTGGTGTTTCAAGACAATTATACAATGGAATTGAAATAAACCATCTAATTAACAGAATTTATGCAAATGCCAAATGGCAATGCTACACCTGCATAAATCTTGGGTAAATATATGAGATCTCAAAAAAAGTGAATTATTTTTCTTGGAAAAGAAGTTTAACCACTACACACAGGCCATTTTTTGAATCAAAGAAGTCAATAGATGTCATACCTACTGAAGAAGATGTAGTGTTAAAAACCAAATAGCTGTCTGATAATTGTTGATTTAGTATATATAATCAGTAAGTGACAAACTGGTTGATATCCTAAGTACGTACTTCATATCTCTCACCAAACTCTCAACATGTTCTTAGAAGTGTAATTATATATACTCTCAGATGAGCTTTACCCTCTTACATCTTACTCATAAACATTTGTGCCTTTGGATGTATATAGAGAGTAGAGATCTAGAGTAAACTTAAGTTTGAATGAAGAAAAGAATAAGTAGTTCTGGCAAAAAATGTCACACCAATTTGTCTGCCATTATGAACCCATTTCTGGAGAGCATATATTTTTGCTTTATCACAAATCTGTACTATTGGGGAAGTTCTTAGGAGCTGGAAAAAGAATGTATAAAATATGACATTGGAGCATGGGTATGCTATCCTTATTTTAACCATTGTATTTAGAGAGTTTAATTTGATCATTAGCATTCTCCTAAGACAGATATTCTAAGAGAGATCCAGGGAGCTACAGGATAATAATAAATTATTTCATTTAATTTTTTATACAATCACCTGAAAATGAGTTCAAAACAGCCATCTCATATTATTTAAATTTTCTCCAATGAAAGAGTATATGGTTATTTTGATTTTTAGTTGAAAATTATGGTTAACTATTTATTTATTTCTGAAGCATTTTTTAAATTTAATTATTGTTCAAGTACAGTTTTCTGTCTTTTACTCCCATCCCAGCCCACACCCCCAGTGCTCCCCACTTCCCTCCCATTTTCACCCCCTTAGTTTTTGTCCGTGTGTCCTTTATACTTGTTCCTGTGAATCCTTCCCCTTTTCCCCTGAAATTCTCTTCCCTCTCCCCTCTGGTCACTGTCCACCTAACTATTTAAAGAAGTATTGCAGTACATATTTTGGAGTCAAAATGCTGTGTTGGTTCATTAATTTTTGACCTAGAAACAGTTAAAAACATGAAACTTAAGGCCTAATGATAGAATTAGAGTAAAGGGAACTAATAACGGATAATTGAAAACAGCTCCTGATAGTGCTACAGAAAGCAGCTGACAAATGCTGTCACAGCACAAGAATGGTTCTAGGAGTCAGATTCATAGGCTTCTGTCCTGAAGTGGATGTAGCTGGGAGAATTATTGACCCTTTCTGGATCTATGTTTTATTGATATAAACTTCTGATTTAGAGCCTCTTTAAGGTCTCTCATGTCTCTAAATTTTGATGACACCATTAGTTGGAAATTTATTTAGAGAATTGTAGCATAAACTGCTAGACAACAGATAAAAGTGGGGTTGCAGACTAAGAGACATATGGCTTCGAATAACACTGCCTCAAATTAAGGGTCTTAACAGTCATATGATCTTACCCAAGGCACAATATCTGGGGCCTCAGTTTACCAAATGAGGATTGCATAGAGGATTGTAACCGGTTATTAGGCTGAAATTATATGATATATGAAAGGCTAGATGGTACAACATACTTAAGTGTAAAGATACAGAACTATAAATTTATAAATATATAACTTTATAACTGGGAAATTATTACTAAACATATGTAGCTATTTTGAGAAACAATTTTGACTTTAAATTTTGTCACATTAAACTAGTATTAATCATGGATCCCAAATCAGGGATAAAGAAAATGAAGTCATGCTTTAAAATAAAGTATATGCAGCTATAGATCTTATTTTCTGTATTTGGCTTTTCAATGACCTAATTTAACAGAATTTTATTTTATTGCTGTTCTGCATGCACCAAAATTGTGGTCTGTGCATGAATATAAGCTTAACTGTAGTGGCTCTGTCTACAGAATAGTTTGTCACATTATCCATTATGGAATATTCATGAAATACCACCTACCAAGAGTACTTTGTGCTGAAAGTAAGGAACAGAAAGTATATGGGAAGTTTCCAGGTTTGGAAAAGTTAGTAAAATATCCTTTAGTTGTTTTGTAGATTCCTGATCACTCTATTAAAAAGCACCATATGATTCAAGCAATTTTTAAAAAAAGTATAGGAGATTGAAAAATCAAATTTTATTTAAAAATGAACAAAGCTGGTTTTCAAAGCCCATAATTGTGTATGTTGGGTTAAGAGTGGGGAACAAGTGCTGATGAATGCAAATAAAAATTAAAATAAAAATTGAACACATCAAGAAATCATTGCAAACCATATTACTCTATATAGGTTAAAATGTCTCAGGCAGAGTTGGCCATGGGCATAAAACACAAACTACGATTTAAGTGCAGGGAACAATCTGGGTTGAACCCTTGCAAAACAATTGCAGTCCCAACCACATTTATTTGTGTTCACAGAGCTGGAATAACCTCAATGGATGCCACATGATCTATTTTCTATTAATGAACAGTAAGCTGAAATTTAGCCCTCAGAAAAAATCTAACCTATATAGGCTTCCATTGTATAACAACATCCTTTTCATATTGTTTTAGTCTTTATAGTAAAGTTTCTATTAAATAAATGAAACTAAGTAAATATTTTTCGTATTTCATTTTTCAGAAAAAACTACACTGCTCCAGAAAGGTACTTTATATGAGTTTTTAAAACATAGTATAAAATAAAAATATGTTATGGCACCATACATATTAGTTTTAATTTTTTACCCATATTATCTACAAAGCAATTCCAAGATCACTTATTTACATATATGGCTGAAAATTAAAATTAATTTTAGTTGACTCTACTTTCTAATTTAACAAAAAAAATTAGAGACTTAAATAATGAAGTTTGAACTCGAAGCAAGTTATCAACATTCATGTTGGTGACCCAATAGGGATTCTACTTTCTTAACTTCATCACCTCCTAAAGGGAGGAGTTAGGAGATGCTACATTTATTCCTGGTTTTGCTCCTGTTAGATCTTAGGTGAGCTAATTGACCTTCTTTGTCACAAGTTATTTTTTTGTGAAGGATGGTGTTTAGGGCATCTCTCTGGCTCGGAATTTAACTACATGAGTCTACATCTGCCTACCATATCAATCAAGGCATACTTCATATTCACTCTGGAACTATTCAAATTATTGGGTTTCCAAGACCTCAGATTTAGTGTTTGCTGTAAACTGAAGCATTATGGAAATGGAAATAGAACTTGTGCAGATGTATCTACACATCTGATACAATATGTAGAGTGATTGGGAAACAAATTTACCTGGATCAGTGTTCCTGTGAGAGTTCTAAATATCAGGAGAATTACCTCTGTAGCCATTTTTAAAAATCTTCACCAAAGGATATGTTTATTCAAATTAAGAGAGAGAGGAAGGGAGAGAGAGAAAAAACAGAGAGAAGAGAGAGAGAGACAGACAGACATCATTTAGTTGCCTTCTATATGAGCCCGGTCCAGGGATAGAACCCACAACCTAGGTCTGTGCTATGTATTCTGCCTGGGAACTGAACCTGCAACCTTTTGGATTACAGTATGATGCACCAACCAACTGAGCCACCCGGCCAGGGCAACTCTGTAGCCATTATTTTTAGCTAAGTGATCCGATCCAAAAGTGTAAAAAAAACTTCTCTTATACTAAATAAATTCAGCACATTATAGGCCTCTAGGTACCCCCTCAAGGTGTAAGGAAGACTATAATGCTTTCTTATTATATATTTATATTTCAGGAGGAATGAAGCCTAGAACTTGAAGTCTCCAAGTCACAACAGCCACAACACACAGGGCTATCTGAATTTTGAACAGATTTTATTTCAATAGTAAAGGGTGAGATTTAAGATCCATGCCCATTGTCTTGTCAAGGAGATTCGGGATGTAAGGAGTCAGCTGTCTCCTTCCCCTGTGCAATATCCAGGGCCCAGGAATACTGTGAGTCCTAAACCATTTCCATACCTTTCTGTGAGGTGATCCCCTTCATGACTAGCCATTCTTGCTGCTTCTTACGATAATTTTGCTTATGCCTTCTGATAGTTAAGCACCTCCTCTTGGGTGCTATTGTTTGGGGTCCTATCTCCTATTATCGTAACTGCTATCAGTGAGCCTGCTGTCATTGCCTTGGACTGCAGAGGACAGTACCACTGAATGTATTTCTAGCACTGTTTACTATATCCACTCCAGTAAGCCCATTTCACTTGCAGAATGTTGTAACCCATTCCTCTGTTGTCTCACATGGCAGTTCTGCTACTTCAACTTCATTGAGCTAGACCAAACTTTCCCATGTTTCTAAAAACCATCCTAGTAGTGAGTTCTTACCATCTCCACTGGGCCTTGCCAGGGTGTTAAATCCTGTCTCTCGGGTGAGTTCTCCCATCTGAAAGTTTATACTCTGGAAGAGACATTAATGATCAAGTATACAAGATAGTAGCCATCCCTTGTCATCAGTCACTTCAGTGTTCACACAGTGAGAACATGAATGAAGAGGCCATGTTGGCAGATGCAGAAGCTACAGATGAGACTGACAACACAAGCGCCTTCTCACTGAGATCAATACAAATACTACTGCCACAGGGTCTAGTCTGCTGATAACAGAGACCAACATTGAGTCCTTATATGGCATCATTCTTTGAGGAAACCAACAGGCCACATGGTGGCACGTTATTTCATAAGGCTTCTTTTACTGTGGAATAGAATTAGTTCTGACAAAATAGACTATACATGCTGACTCTCTTGACAGCACCACTGCATAAGAGTTTATTCTGTGTTGCTTCACCAACACTGGATTCCTCTTAACCTCACATCAAACCATGACAACAGCTTTATAGCAAAGAATGTGTGGGAGTAAGCTTATGACAATGTGATACCTAGGCCATATTTGATAACATATGACCCAGAAGCTGCCTGCTGTCAAAATGTGAAAACAGTCTACTTCAAGTACAGCTGAGACACTGCTTCAGAACAAACACTTAACACTATAGTGGGCCATCCTCCTGGACACAGCACATATCTTAACAGTGGATCTAGCTCCTTCTGACAGTCAAGGTGCCCACTGGGATGAGGACTTCTCTTTTTTCCTGCTAGTGTCTAACTTTTGAGTCAATCTACTCAAATATTGGAAAGTTCATACTATTTAACACATTTATTTTATTGAGTGTAGCCTGTATTTTTTAAACCTTAAACAAAAAAACTATATAACAAAGTGCAAAATTAACCTCTCTTTTCCACAAATTTGATTTAAAAATATGACAGAAGAACACCACTCCTGCCACTCAAACAGGTACCGATACTACCCCTACATGGACTAACAAATAATCCGATTACAATAGTGCACTCTTGTCATCTTTTGTATCCATTTTTTTAAAAATGTAGCTAAGGTAGTAGGGACTTGGCTAACTGATAATACAGCAATTCAGAATGAAAAGTCTTTGTCATACTGTATTTAGTTTGACTATTTTCATTACTGAATATTATTCCATTCAGAAGAAATATAAATTCAAATCTAAGAGGTGACAGAGGAAAAATTCCACCACTTTACATATAGTCAAACTTTACCCAAATAAGTCCACAAAATTCCACAGTACCTGGCTGTATCTTATCTCCTTTCTGTCTCTATCTTCATGTTTCTGACCAGTGTCTCTCTATTAACCTCTCTTGACCTTCTTTCTTATGTAGAAAGAAGTCAGCCATCTCTATCTTTCTCAGTTCCAAATCTTCATTCTGTACCTGGATGAATAGAACAAAGGTGGCAAACCTTCAGAAGCTCTTCTGTAAAAGTATAAGAAAGGAAAAAGCTATAAACACTTCCATTTTTATAAGAATGCATACTCCTGATATATGAGCATATCGACTCTGCTAATATTCTAAAAGCATATTTTTCATGGTTTCTAAAACTATATTTAAGCAAATCTACAAAATCTAGGACTAAAATTAACTAAAACAACAGCAAAAATAAGAACATGTAATTTTACAAGCCAAACACACTGCTTATCAAAGACTACTGTCATTATGTAAGTGGTTATAAGATTCCATATTCTGTGTACTAGTCTCTCCATCTTCACTGAACAACAAGCCTCTAGGAGAGCGTGAACTCATCCATCATTTATGTGGAGTCTACTTACCTTGTCTGGCCTCTTGCCAATAGAAAAATGTTGCTTTCAGACACATCTTATAAAAGGCTTCAAATACTTCAGGGAGAGTGTCCTGATTTATGAACCTTATAAATATGCCAAAAATTGAATTGAGTGGAGAAATAGAAGTAAAGCATAGAATGTCTCACCTTTGCCCAGTGCAGTTCTCTTACTAGAGGTGTTTCAGTTAATTAAGGATACAGAAGAAACACAACTTCTTCTGTAACAATACATATTCCATTCTGGATCCTGCTCACAGGGAGACATATGTGAAGAGAAGTTAATTCCTATTCCCTAAAACACTGTTTTGTCCATATCAGTACAGTGATTGTGCAAAGAAAACTTAGAGATACTTACAGACTCATGGACATCAGATTTTCCTCAGTGGGACATTAGTAAGTTCATGAATCAGAATCATATTTCAGATATTACTAAGCACACATATACCATGATTGTTGAGCCAAGGAAAAGGGCTTTGAGGGCTTAAGAGTATTTCTGGATTGGAAATAGAACTGTTTATTCAATTTTATGACCCCAGGCAACAATTTTATTGTGTTTAGTAGAAATCAAAGATCAAGCAATAGTAACACTTCTAACTGTATTTATTGTGAAACAGAGCATTCATATTTTTAGGAAACACTTTCTGATTTATTTAATAAGCCATATTAGAAAAAAGCCTCCCAGGTATCACCAACATGACAAAGGAGAAGATCCAAGCCTCCATCCCCCCTCAATAAATATCAATAGTTAGGGAGAGATCTCTCTTTCCAAAAACATCCTTGTGAGAGCTCAGGAGTTGGGATGGGAATAATAGACAGAAAACTGTACTTGAAAAATAATGAATATTTTTTTAAAAAGGAGTTTCCTTAAGAAACTTGAGAAACATGATGGAGACACCTGAGAATAACTGCACAAAAAGGAATAGAAAAACAACTTTATTTTTGCCCACATTCTCCCATCCCCCAGGCCACACTGCTGAGCACCATGTAAAAAGTCCAAAGCTGGGAAAAATTCCCCTCAATGGAAAAGGAAGAGCAGGAGGAGCAACCAGTCTTCTCAGCCTACAAGGGCACAACATGAAGGGCCCTCTTGGAATTCCCCCACTCAGGTAAAGGTAAAGTTGAAATAAATAGAGACAGATAGAAACAAGGAAGAAAAGCCCGGTCTATTGGAATCAACCACATAGCGAGAGTGACTAAGGATTCCAATAATCCATTTTGCAAAGAATCACAGCAACTTTCACCGCTGGAGAAACCAGCACAGCCACCATAGGCCCCCTGCAGATTTTATTGTATTTTTATTTAATAAGTTTATGCATTCACAGGTGACAGACACTTGAGTCCCTTTCCACTCCCTTTCACTTTCACAGGCAGAGCCCAGGAACTGCACTAACAACCATGCCAGGCTTCTGCCTACCAGTGCATAAATACAAAACAGCAACCTAGGCCCTCATGGTTGACTATATCTGTACACATGCTTAGGATTAGCCTCATGTGGTATGTGCATACAGCCAGGCTGATTTCCATCACTGGCCTCTATGACCATGTATGTGCCTCTAGCAAAATCCTACAGATACGAAAGTACACCCCAGAAGTCAAGGCTTCCAAGGATGCTTTTGGGCCTATCTCTAATCATTAACCTGGACCACTGGGCTCATCTCTAGCTAGTCCTCACACTTGCTGGTGGGCCTGGCTCAAACCCTGGCTTCTGTCACTGGCTTGTACCAGTGGGCTATCCTGTAGTAAGTTCCTCCGCCTGTATACCTTCATGGCCCTGGTTCAACTTTCTTCACTGTCCCCCACTGTGATGCACACACTCATGAGGAGATACCACGGCCAGAAAAGTACATCCTTATGGCAGGACCCCACAGCTGCCAGTTAACCCACAGTTGGCCCATATTCTTGATAATGGCTCTGGTCCCCATCACTAAGTAATTGTTTGCAACCAGCCCCTACTACTATATAAATACTTACAGCTGGCCTCTTCAACAAAATATGTGTACCTCACTGACTCAAGATACCAATACCATTTGCCATGCATGGTTCCTAGCCACTGGACTGAAGGTATCATTGAGAATCCCCATAAACATTGCATCTGGGATATACAGGTTGTCAATACAGGAGACTCTAAAGACCTGAGCCAGCAAAATATCAGACTCTGTAGCTACCAAATGTCCCTGAACTTTATGCCCTGTGTGGCTAAGCCCATTGCATTATTACAGCATAATCCAACATTCTTCCTCTCATAGCTGAAGGCATTTCTTTATGGAAGTCAGCACATAAACTCTGTGAGGTTATGGCTTCTTCAAATGTGCAAACATTTACACAAGGTTATGGGATTTATGAACAATCAGTACAACATAAATGCAATAAACATCCAGTAACTGACTCCAAGAAATGGAGATAGATAGATCTGTTTTGAAAGCTGAAAGACAATACAGATAATCAACTTAATAAAATCAGAAAAACAATGCAAAAATGAATAAGAAGTTCAATAAACATGTAATAATATGAAAAAGAATCAAATAGAATTTTAAACCTGAAGAATGCAATGACTACACTAAAGAATTTAATAGAGAGTTCCAACAGCCAACTGGACCAAGTGGAAGAAAAAAATCTGTGAGCAAGTTTTAGATAGATCATGTGAAGTTATCCAGTCAGAGGAGCAAAAGGAAAGAAGAATGAAGAGAAATAAAGAAAGTGTATGGGTCTTATGGGAATAATAACAATTAAGACAAGTAAGAAAAATAATGTATATGCCATAGGAGTCCCCCAAAAAAGTAAGAAAGAAAGGAAGAGAAAGTTTATTTAAATAAATAATGACTGATAACTTCTTAAATCTGAAGAAAGGAATGGATATTCAAGTTTATTAACCTAATATATCACCGATAATTTCAATCCAAAATGATCTTCTCTAACATACATTTTAATAAAACTACCTAAGACCAAAACCAACAGACACACAGCCAATGGGAAACCCCATATGGGACTCTGGTCACCCACTAGGACAGTACCAGAGAAATTGGGGAGCTGGGTCACACATGAAGATGGGATAAGAGAAGAGCTGCAACTGGCCATGACCCAGATAGACAGTGGACTGGTCAGAGAGTTGGCCTGCTTGGAAAGTGGTGCACTTGTTAGGAATGGTCATATGCAACTAAGGAGAATTCGCTAACAAAAGGCTCTGAGAAGTTGTGCAAGGATCTCTCTTAGGCAGTGGCTGGGCCAACAAAGAGGGAGAAGGGGGGGGTGCAATTTGCTCCCACTCAGGACACCTCATGGATTGATTGAAGGAAGGCAACAGGGGCTCAGAGAGGCAGCAATACCCAAAAAGACTTAAATCAATAGCCAACTAAACTGCCCTGAAGGAACTTTTCTTGTGCAATGCCCAGGCCAACAAAGAGGGAGTAGGAGGGGTGTGCTTGGCTCTCACTCAGTGCACCTCGTGGACTAACAAAGGGTGGCACAATGAAGTAGATTACAGGTGTCACAGGTGGGCACAGGTAACCAGGTTCTTGGTGATTGGGACAAAGATTTGAACCAAATGTTCACTTCCTCTGGTCCACTTCTGGATCTGGGTCCCACTTCTGGTTCACTTCGTCTGGTCCACTCCATTGATCTGGGTCCCAATTTTCTTCCCATCACTATAGGTTCCCCATACATTTTCCTTTATTACCCTTAGTGTAGCCTTCATTTGTTCATTTAATTTGTGACCAAATTCAACCAATTCTGTGAGCATCCTGATCACCAGTGCTTCGAACTGTGCATCTGATAGGTTGGATCTCTTTGTCACTTCATTGTGTTTGTTCTGGAGCTTTGATCTGTTCTTTTGTTTGGGCCATTTTTTTCTGTCTTGACAGGCCTGTTGTGTAGTGAGGGGTGGAGCCTTAGGTGTTTGCCCAGGTGGGGCAACCCTGTTGCTGGGTTGTGATGCTGTATGTGGGGGAGGGGTCTGAGAGGGAACAATGGTGCTTGCTCCACTCTCTGCTGGATTTTAGTCACTTTCACCACTTCCCCCAAGCAAACTCGGCCCTTCTGGTACTGATTCCCATGTGGGTGGGTTTGTGTACATTCTAGGACCCTGTGGGTCTCTCCATTGAACTCTCCTGTGAGGCTGGAAGTCTCTCCCTGGCACCTCAACCCCCCACCTGGTGTTTTTAATTGGTGTGTTGAGGCCTTATTTCCCCACGCTGGAACCCTGAGTTGTATAGTCTGTCTTGCTCCCCAGTTTTGCCTTGTTTATCTGTGAGTGAATGTGGGATAGCTCAGTTCCACAAGCCACCTTGTGTGCCATGCCCCTCCACAATCTACCACCTTGCTGGGTCGGCCTGCTGTAGTCTTGCACACCCAGGGTCTGCTAGCTGCTGCTTTGTGATCCTGGGGTCTGCCAGCCACCACCTTTTTTTTTTTTTTTTTGCCACGACCCTTTTCCACCCAATTCTGCCCCTCCTACCCGTCTAGATGAATGTGTCTACTTTCACTCCTTNCAGTTTTGCCTTGTTTATCTGTGAGTGAATGTGGGATAGCTCAGGTCCACAAGCCACCTTGTGTGCCATGCCCCTCCACAATCTACCACCTTGCTGGGTCGGCCTGCTGCAGTCTTGCACACCCAGGGTCTGCTAGCTGCTGCTTTGTGATCCTGGGGTCTGCCAGCCACCACTTTTTTTTTTTTTTTTGCCACGACCCTTTTCCACCCAATTCTGCCCCTCCTACCCGTCTAGATGAATGTGTCTACTTTCACTCCTTGACTGTCGGACTTCCACAGAGTTCAGTTTTCTGTCAGTTCTGGTTGCTTTTTTTGTTTTGTTTTTAAATTGTTGTTGTCCTTATTTTGGTTGTGCGAGGAGGCACAGTGTGTCTGTGTATGCCTCCACCTTGGCCGGAAGTCCTTGATCAGTTTTACACTCCCTTTCATATTGTTTCCATTTTTCTTCCTTCACTTCACTTGTATTCCAATAACCTACTACCCTTGGTCTTTTTATTTTTTATTCTTTTTGTTCAGATTGTATATCCCTTATCACATTATTGTTATTCTGAATCCCACATAGCACCCTTCCCTGGTATTAATCTATTTCTCCATCTTTCTGAGCTTTATTACTATTGTGGTTAATTTTATGCTCTCACACACTACGCCAAGTTTCTATCCCTTACTCTTACTATATCTCACCATCTAACCTAGCATAAGCACTCTGCTTTCTAAAGTCAGCTTACATTCTTTTCCCTTCTAGTAAGAGTATCATCTCTTTTTCAACTTTTATAAAAAGTGGCTAGTTGGGTGAAATATCACAGTTACTTCTGTACTCCTGAAAGGATTTCCTATCTGTTCTCACTTGTTAGTACTTTAAATCCCATTAAATACTCTCCCGATGTCTTACTCCATTTTGCCTTTGCCCTGCCCCTGATTACATACAAGACAAGATGGGAGTTGTCAATACCAGTAAACACACTGGAGGGGAAAACCTGGCAACAGAGAAGCCACCAAGGTAAAGCCCAAGTACAACAAGAGAATCCACAGGAGCAGAAGAGAGGACAACTGTAGAACACCCAGACAAAGAGATCAAAGAGACAACACCAGTGAGTCCCATAGAACTCCTACCATAGAAGTTCACCCTATGAATACAGCTAGCAAATCAGAGCATCGGGAATCACGGAAACAAACAAAAACAGTCACCTAAAATGGGGAGACAAAGTACCCAGAATTGAAAGGAATGGGCGACTCCTCAGGAAAAGAGCTAAATGAAATGGAAGCAAGCATATGATCAGATATATAATTCAGAAGAATGGTTATAAGGATGCTCAAGGAATTCACAGACAACTAAAAAACTGAGTGGGAACTACAACAGTATAAAAAAGTAAATAGAAACTATAAACAAGAATCAGGAGGAAATGAAGAATACAATTTATGAAATTAAAAAAAAATACACTAGAAGGAATTACAAGCTGGTTGGATGAGGTAGAGGACTGAATTAGTGATCTGGTGGAGAGGGAAAAAATAAATACCCATGTAGAGCTACTGCAAGAAAAAAGACCCCAAAATATGAAGATAGCTTAAGTGAACCGCAAAACAACATGAAACACAACAACACTCAATCATAGAAATACCAGAAGGAGATAAAAAGTAGCAAGAGATAGAAACACTGTTTGAAAAAAAATAATGACAGAAAACTCCTTGAACCTGAAGAGGGAAAAGCCACACATATTCAGGAAGCACAGAAGGTCCCAATCAAGATAAACTCAAAGAGGCCTACTGCAAGACAATTTGTAATTAAAATGCCAAGTTTAAAGACAAAAAGAGAATCTTAAAAGCATCAATGGAGAAACAAGAATTAACATACAAGGGAACTCCACTAAGACAAACAACAAATTTCTCAGCAGATGCACTACCGTCCAGGAGAGAATGGCAAAAAGTATTCCAAGTAATGAAAAGCAAATGGCTGCAACAAAGAGTACTCTACCCAACAAGACTCTCAATTAAAAAGGAAGGCAAAATAAGGAGTTTCCCAGACAAAAAGCAGACTGAAAAAATACATCTCCACAAAATCAGCACTGCAAGATATGTTAAAGAACTGCTTTAAGAAGAGAAGAGAAAGGAAAACACAGGCACAAAGGGAAAAAATGAATAAGCACTTAACAATAATAACCTTAAATATTAATGGATTAGATGCTCCAATAAAAAGACATAACGTAGTTGAATGGATAAGAAAACATGACTTGTGCATATGCTGCCTACAAGGTACCCACCTTAGAACAAAAGACCTACATGGACTAAAACTGAAGGGGGAAGATATTACAAACAAATGGGCAGGGGAAAAAAGCTGATATAGCAATACTTATATCAGACAAAATATCCTTCAAAACAGGGCCATAAAAGTGACACAGAAGGACACTTCATAATACTCAAGGGAAGAATTTAACAAGAAGACAAAAACATAAGCATATAAGGGCAACATAGGAGCATCCAAGTATATAAGGAAAATCTTGGAGGACTTCAAGAAAGATACAGACAGCAACACACTTATCCTAAGGGATTTTTAACACCCCACTGTCTACAATGTATAGATCTTCCAAACAAAGAATCAACAAGGATATTGCAAGATTGAACAATGCCCTAGATCAAATGGATTTAACTGATAGCTATATAAAACCTTTCAGCCCAAAGAAGCAAAATATACATCCTTTTTAATGCACGTGGAACATTTTTAAAGATAGACCACGCAAAACAAGCCTCAAAAAATTCAACAAAATTGTAGTCATACCAAGCACATTCTTAGACCATGAGGGCCTGAAACTAGAAAGCAACCTCAAGGGAAAAACACTCAAATTTGTAGAGATTGAATAGTATGCTATCAAACAATAAATGGGTTAATGATGAGATCAAGGAAAAAATAAAAAACTTTCTGGGAGCAAATGAAAATGAACACACAATAGCCTAAAACCCTAAAACATTTTTAAGTCCTTTTCAATGTGCTCTCTGTAAGAGATTCACTTCTCAAGGACATACACTGACTATAAGTGAAGGTATGAAAAATATATTCCATGCAAAAACAAATATAAAGAAAGCTGGAGTAGCTATATTTATATCAGACAAAATAGACTTAAAAGTTATATTAAAACCCAAAGAAAATAATTTCAGAGATGAGGACAAGATGGCGACAGAGTAGCACAGAGGGAATCCAGCTCCCGTACACCTCGTAGAAAATCCCGGCGGATCTACTGAGGAACAGCATAATCAACCAATAATTCCCCAGCGTTTATGAAAATAAGAGACCAGAGAGTGTAACAGAGGGACCAGACAGCTTCAGATCAATGAGGACTCCTGGGCGTGAGTGAGGACAAAAGCAGCTGCGCCCACGGCCTGATATGTGAGTGTAGACAATAAGAGGAAGCAGGTGACCTCGGCCAACGCCTAATGGCCTCGGTGCCACCACTATGGCTGGAAACAGAGGCCTTGGTCTGGGACCAGAGCTGGGGCGCCTGCTGCAGAGGGAACTCTACAAGCCCGACGCTTGGTGGGTCTACAACAGACTCTGTGGGAGCCATGGGCCTGCTACAGGGTCCGTGGGAGAGAACTGACTCTCTTCCTCCCCATCTAAGCAAAGCTGGGCAATACCAAGCAGAGACCTGTCTACTTAAATTTACATAAAGGGTAACAAGGAAAAAGGGCCGTGTTCAACTGCAGACTTTGTGGTCACCAGCTCACCAGCTCACCAGCCTGCCAGTGCAGGGGATTTGAGAAGGACACTGTCGTTGCCAGTCTTTTGGGGATTGGGCTGGGCTGAGAGGCAGGCTTTGTGGAGAAGTCTCTATTGGAAAGTGAACTGAGGTGTTCTTCAACAGCAACTTGCCTCATGGCCCAACCAGCCCAGCAGCCATTCAGGGGAGGGGCGGGAGCACTTGGGTCCTGCCACAGGACTGGGAAGGATAGTGCCAGATCCTGAGGAACCCAGGCAGCCTGCCGGAGGTGTGGGCGCCCATATCCCAATTCGGTAGCCTAGATGTCCGGGGCTGTGACCTCCATTCCAGCCCACAGAGAGGCCCTGCTGCAACCAGAAAAACCAGTTTGGACAGTTTGAAACCGACAAAGGAAGATTTTTTTAGCAACTTTTTTTCTAAGTAATCTTACATATTTTTAATTGTATTATTGCTCTATCTTTCAATACTTGGTTCCTCTCCTTTCTTTCTGTCTGGTTTTAGTCCTTCTTCCTTTCTTCCCAAACTTTACACTTATTCCTCCTTTCTCCTGACTTTTGTTTGTGTGTGTGTGTGTGTGTGTGTGTGTGTGCTGGATTGTTTGTTTGTTTGCTGCTTAGTTTTCTTTTGTCCACAGGAGACACAAATAACTAGGAACTGCGAAAGGACCATAGTGGGACCTAAAGAGGGGGCATTTCAACAATAGAGACACAGAGACAAATTTCACTTTGCTATAGCAGAGAAGCCTCAAGTTGCTGCATAGGTATACTATTATTTTCTTCATTATTCTCACTTCTCTTTTTTATTTTAATAGTATCTTTGTATTCCTCCTCTTTCTGTATAGGTTTCTTAGTCCTGGCTGGTTATATTGTACTATTTGACAGGTTTAATAGTAAACCTGTTCTTTCCTCTACAGTGTATTGCTAATTTTCTATACTTCACGCCACTTGCTTTCCTTCGGCATACTACCCAAGCTCTATAACCCACATTCAGGCAGATCATATAGAGTCTGTCACATGAATGTTGCTCTAATATTATTGTAAGTAACAGCTGTTCTATACAACGGTGTACTTCACAACACATCTCCCCAAACTTAGACCACCTTCCAGCTTCCTGAATTCTATTACTGTAGTGATTAACTCTATTTGCTCACATGCTACACCTAGTTACTATCCTTTACTTTCACCTTACCTCAAAATCTAATCACCCACAACCTCACTGCTTTCTAGATAAAATTCACAAACCTTCCCATCCCAACAAGAGACTTTTCTTCTGTTCATCCTTTCTTAAAAGTGGCAAGCTGGGTCGAAGAGCACGGTTAACTCTATACATAGCCTAAAGATTGTCTATTTCTTCTCTACTGACTATGACTGTAAATAACATAAAGAACTCTTCTGCTATCATAAACCATTTTGCCTCCACCCCAAACTGATCACATACGCACAAAAAAAGAAGGAGGTGGAAACGGAGAACACCAAGATACTTGCAGGAGACTGGACCACTGAATTTCATAGGTATTCTACTACAAAAGTTCACACCATAAACCCAGGGAATCAGAACAGATCAATTTAAGAACCTGAAGCCAACAAGAAGAGTATCACAAACAATGGGAAGACAAAGAAATAATCCCCAAATGAAAGAAAAGGTGGGAGCCTCAGAAAGAATGTTAGATGAAAGAGAGGCAAGTCAACTATCAGATATTGAATTGAAAGCACTGGTTATCAGGAAATTCAAAGAGCTCCCAATGAGCTACCAGAAACTACAGGGGAGCTAAAATGAACTCACTGCAAACTATATCAACATGAAAAAGGAAACACAAACCATCAGCAAAGGTCAAGAGGAAATGAAGAATATAATTTCTGAACTGAAGAACAGAGTAGAAGGTATGAAAAGCAGGATTGATGAGGCAGAAGATCGCATCAGTGAGTTAGAGGACAGAATAAAAAGAATCTCCGAGACAGAGCAAGTAAAGGAAAAGAGACTCATAAAGAATGAGGAGGGATTAAGAGAAATGCAAGACAATATGAAACATAATAATATCCAAATAATAGGAATACTAGAAGGAGAAGAGGAAGAACAAGTTATAGAAAACCTATTTGAAAGAGTAATAATGAAAAATTGCCTAATTTGATGAGAAAAAAAATCACATGAATCCAGGAATCTCAGAGTCCCAATCAGGTGGAAACCAAAGAAGCCCACTGCAAGACACATCATCATTAAAATGGCAAAACTCCAAGACAAAGAGAGAATCTTAAAGGCAGCAAGGGAGAGAAAGGAAGTAACATACAAGGGAGCCCCAATAAGGTTGGCTACTGACTTCTCAATGGAAACACTCAAATCAAGAAGAGAATGGCAAGAAGGCACTCAGAGAAATGGGGATAGAGGGAGCATTCCTCAATATAATAAAGGCCATATATGAAAGACCTACAGCAAACATCATACTCAATGGGCAAAAACTAAAAGCTTTTCCACTAAGATCAGGAACAAGACAAGGTTGTCCACTTTCACCACTGCTATTCAATATAGGATTGGAAGTTTTAGCCACAGTGATCAGACAAGAAAAGGAAATAAAAGGCATCCAAATCAGGAAGGAGGAAACAAAAATATCATTTTTTGCAGATGACACGATAGTGTACATGGAAAATCCTATAGCCCCTACCAAAAACTGCTCTAACTAATAAATGAATTTGGCAAAACAGCAGGATATAAAATCAATATCCAGAAATCAAAGGCATTTTTGTATACCAACAATAAAATAGCAGAAGCAGAATTCAAGAAAAAAAATCCCATTCAATATAGCAAAAACAAAAAAAAATATCTGGAAATAAACCTAAGCAAGGAGGTAAAAGATCTGTATGCAGAAAACTACACAACACTGAAGAAAGAAATCAAGGAAGACACAAACAAATGGAAACATATACCATGTTCATGGATTGGAAGAATTAACATCATCAAAATGTCCATACTACCCAAACCAATTTACAGATTTAATGCAAAACCTATTAAAGTTTTAATGGCATATTTCACAGACACAGAACAAACACTTCAAAAATTTATATGGAACCACAAAAGACTGCAAATAGCAGCTGCAATTTTGAGAAAGAAGTACAAAGTAGGGGGGATCACAATACCTGATACTAAGCTGTATTACAAGGCCACTGTAATCAAAACAGCCTTGTACTGGCATAAAAACAGGCACATAGACCAATGGAATAGAACAGAGAGCCTAGAAATAAACCCAAATCTCTACAGTCAATTAATATTCGACAAAGGGAGAAATAATGTAAAATGGAGTAAAGATAGCGTCTTCAACAAATGTTGGGAGAACTGGACAGCTACGTGCAAAAAAATGAAACTTGAGCACCAACTTAAACCATACACCAAAATAAATTGAAGGTGGATAAAAGACTTAAATATAAGCCATGATACCTTTAAAGTCCTAGAGGAGAACATTGGCAGGAAAATATCAGATATTCCACACAGCAATATTTTTACTGATATGTCCCCTAGAGCAAGGGACATAAAGGAAAGAATAAACAAATGGGATCCCATCCAAATTAAAAGCTTGTGCATGGCTAAGGAAAACACTATCAAGATAAAAAGAAAAGCAACTGTTTGGGAAAACATATTTGCTAATGAGACCTCAGACAAAGGTTTAATCTCCAAAATATACAAAGAACTCACATGACTCCACTCAAAGAAGATGAGCAACCCAATTAAAAAAATGGGCAAAGGACTTGAACAGACACTTCACCAAGGAGGACATACAGAGGATCCAGAGACACATGAAAAGATGCTCCATATTGCTAGCTATCAGAGAGATGCCAATTAAATCCACAATGAGATACCACTTTACACCAGTCAGAATGGCTACCATAAACAAAGAAGCAAACAACAAGTGCTGGAGAGGTTGTGGGGAAAAGGGGACTCTAGTTCACTGTTGGTGGGATTGCAGACTGGTACAACCACTATGGAAAATAGTATGGAATTTTCTAAGAAAACTGAAAATGAATATGCCTTTTGACCTAGCAATTCCACTATTAGGTGTATGTCCTAAGAACCCTGAAACACCAATCCAAAAGAACCTATGCACCCCGATGTTCATAGCAGCACATTCTACAATATCCAAGTGTTGGAATCAACCTAGATGACCATCGGTAAATGACTGGATCAAAAAACTAAGGTACATTTACACAATGGAATTCTATGCTGCAGAAAGAAAGAAGGAGCTCCTACCCTTTGCAACATCATGGATGTAACTGGAAAGCATTATGCTGAGTGAAATAAGCCAGGTGGTGAATGACAAATACCATATGATCTCACCTTTCACAGGAATCTAAACAACAAAACAAACAAGCAAGCAAAATATGACCAAAGACACTGAAATACAGAATGTGCTGACAGGGACCAGAGGGGAGAGTGGAGAGAATCGCAGGGGAAAATGGGAAGGATTCACATGAACAAGTATAAAGGACACATGGACAATAACTAAGGTGGGGGATGAAAATGGGAGGGAGGTGGGGAGCACTGGGGGCAGGGCGGGGCTGGAAATATAAGACAGAAAGCTGTACTTGAACAAGAATTAAATAAAAAAATAATTTCATAATGATAAACAATCACAAGTATGCAAGCATTTCTATCCCTATCATTTTTTCTGTGTTCCTGGCAAATAAATATCTGTCTTATACTAAAAACAAAATAAGATGTAACACGTACAAATATATATATACACCCAACAGAAAAGCATCAAAACGCAAAAAGCAAATGTCAACTCATGTAAAGAGAGCAAAATAAATTAGTAAAATAATAGTAGGGGACTATATCATCCCACTTGTATTAATTAATAGATCATCCAGAGAGAAAGTCAATAAGAAAATATATACCTTATATGACACATTAGATCAGATGGATTAATAGACATATCCAAAATATTTTAGGTCCAAAAGGCACAATACATACTTTTTTGCAAGTGCACATGAAACGTTTTCCAGGACAAATAACACGATAGACTTTAAAACTAGTCTCAATACAAAAAGAGTGAAATCATATCAAGGATTTTGTCCAACCAGATGGCATAAACTAGAAGTCAATTATAAGAAGTAAATGAGAAAATACACATTAATGTGCCCATGATGTGTTCATCTACAAATCATGACTACACATCATAATACTGAACAACCAATAAGTTATCAAATAAATCAAAGAAGATATGAAGAAGTCTAGAGATGAATAAAAACAGAACTACAATAAACCAAAATGCACGGGATGTAAGACAAGTGGGTCAAAGGGTTCATAGCAATCCAGACCTACTTCAAGAAACAAACACCTACATTCAAATAAACGACCTAAGATTTCACATTGAAAAACCAGAAAAGGAGAAGAAAGGCAAAAATAAAAAGGAAGGAAATATTAATGATCACACCAGAGATAAACAAATTAGAAACTAAAAGGACTACAGAAAAGATCAATGAAAATAAGAGCTGTTTCTTTGAATAGACAAAATTAAACTTAGCTATTGTAAGCAAGAAAAAAGAGATGGCTTGAGTAAATATCAGAAATAAAAGAAAAGTAACAATTAATAAACCTATGAGAAACCTACAAAGAAGTACAAAGAATCATGAGACTACCACAAACAATCTTATTCCAACAAATTGGGCATGGCTGGTGCGCTTCAGTGGAATGAGCATCAGCTTGTGAACTGAAAGGTGGCCGGTTCAGCTCCTAGTCAGAGCTCATGCCTGAGTTGCTGGCAAGGCCCCCAGTCATGAGCATATGAGAGGCAATCAATTGATATTTCTCTCCTCTTTTTCTCCCTCCCTTCCCCCTCTCTGAAAGTAAATAGATAAAATCTTTTAAAAAATAAATGAAAAAAATTCCTAGAAACATGCAATCTCCCAAAACTAAATTGTGATTAAGTAGAAAGTGTAAAGAGACCAAATACTGGTAAGGATATTGAAACAGTAATCAAAAACTTCCCAACCCTCAAACAAACAGAAAATCTACTGCCAGACATCTTCATGGGTAAAATCTAGCAAATTTTCACAGAAGATGCAGTACCTATTTTTCTCAAATTCTTCAATAAATATTAAATGGGAAGCCAAGCATGCCAACATATGTAACCAAAAAATTACATGCCAGTGGACATAAATACAAAAATACACAACAAATTATTAGTGAACCAAATTCAACAATACATTAAAAAGATCATACACTATAATCAAGTAGGATTTATTCCAGGGATGTAAGGAAGTTTTAACATCCACAAATCAATCACTTTGATACACCATATTAACAAATCAAAGGAATAAACTTATATGGTTATTTCAATAAATCCAGAAAAAAAGCATTTGACAAAATTCAAAATCTATTTATGACAGAAACTTTCAACAATGTAGTAAAAAAGGGAATATACTTCAATATAATACAGGTCATATACAATAAACCAACAGCTAACATAATGGTATAAAACTGAAAGCTTTTTGTTAAAGATCTGAAACCAGCCAAGAATGTACACTCTCATCACTTTTATTCAACATAGAATTGAAAGTCCTAGCCACAGTAATAAGAAGGAAAATAAATAAAATGCATCCAAAATGGAAAAGAAGAATAGTTTTCACTAGTTGATAACATGATTCTTTATACAGAAAACCCTAAAGACTCTACCAAAAAAAGAAAAATATTAAAACTAATAAGTAAGTTGAGTAAAGTGGCCAGATATAAAATTAATATGCAGAAATATGTGGTATTTCTATTCACTAATAAACTATCAGAAGGAGGTATTAAGAAAACAATCCCATTTAAATTGCATCAAAATAATGAAATACTGAAGAATAAATTTAACTAAGGGAGTGAAGGACCTGTACATAGAAAACTCTAATGCACTAAGGTAAGAAACTGAGGAAGACCCAAATAAAGGGAGAAATACTGTGTGCTCATGAGCTAAAAAATTACTATCTTTCAATTGTTCATGCTACTTAAAGCTGTGCATAGACTCAATGCAATCTCTATACAAATTTTAGTGGCATACTTATCATAACTAGAACAAACTCTGTAAAACAAAAGCAATCTTGAAAAGAAAGATAAAGTTAAAGATAAAAAATCTTCTATATAGAAAAAACATACCACAAAGCTATTATAATCAAAACAGTATGGTATTAGCAAAATATATCTACACAGATCAATGGAACAAAATTGAGATCCCACAAATAAACGCACACAGATATAGAAAAGTAATCTACAACAAAGGAAGAAAGAGCATACAATGGAAAAAGGACAGTTTTTTTTTTTCCATAAATAGTGTTGGGAAAGCTGACAGCCACATGTAATAGAATGAAACTAGATCAGTGACTAACACTATGCAGAAAGATTAACTAAAAATCAATTAAAGATTTAAATGTAATTGTAAGACTTGAAACCATAAAATTCATAGAAAATACAGGCAGTAAGCTCCTTGATATCAGCCTTGGTAATGGTTTTGTTGATCTAATTCCAAAGAGAAGGTACACCAAATAAACAAATGGGACTACATTAAACTGAAGGATTCTGCACATTGAAAGAAACCATCATCAAAATGAAAAACACTCTACTGAATGTGACAAAATATTTGCAAATGATGTAAAATGAGGGATTAATACCCAAAATATAAAAACTACTCTTACAGCTCATCTACAAAAAAAAATAATCAAACAACCCAATTTTAAAAATGGGCAAAGGATATAAACAGTAGTTTCTCCAAAGAAGACATACAGATGGCCAAAATACACATAAAAAGATGTTCAACATCACTAATTATTAGGAAAATGCAAATCAAAATTGCAGGAGATTTCACCTCACAAATGCGCGGGTGGCTATTACAAAGAAAACAAAGAATAACATGTTGGAGAAGGCGTAGAGAAAAAAGGACCCTCTTGCACTGTTGGTAGGAATAAAAATTGATGCAGCCACTAGGGAAAACAGTGTGGAAGTTCTTTAAAATATTAAGAATAGAACTACCATATGAACCATCTCATCCACTTCTGGTTATCCACTGAAAGAATGAGAAAACATTCATTCAGAAATGTATTTGCACCCTTATGCTTATTGCAGCATCCTTCACAATAGCCAGGTTATGGAAACAACATTAATGTCCACTGATAAATGAACAGATAAAGAAGAAGTGGTATGTATATATGCAATCAGATACTACTTAGCAATAAAAAACAATAAAATCTTGTTATTGCAACAACGTGAGTTGACTATTAGGATATTATGCTACGTGAAATAAGTCAAACGGAAAGAGGCAAATATTTTATGATTTTACTCATCTGTAGAAGCAAAAACAACCAGAATAATAAGCTCATAGATACTGAGAACTGATTCACAGTTACTAGAGGGGAAGCACATGGGGAGTGGGCATAATGGGTAAAGGGAGTCAACTGTATGGTGATGGATGGTAACTAGACCAGGGATGATGTTCATCTTGTAATATATACAGATTATAATGCTGTATAACTGAAACTTATAGAAGATTTTAAAAAGCATATCAGAGGTAAATAAAGTCATTATATCATTCTAAAGTGATCAATTCATCAAGCTAATGTAATGATTGAAAATATATATGACCCAATATCTGAGAACCAAATATATTAAGCAAATATTTACAGATCTGAAGACAGTAGCAGATAATATAACACAAATAATAGGTGACTTCAGTACCACAAACAAAATAAAAAAGGAAACATTGGATTTGGCAGGTAATTTACAAGAAATGCACATAACAGACATGTGCAGAACATTCCATCCAGTAGCAACAACATACATATTCTTCACAAGTGCAGAGGGAATGTTCTCCAGAATAGATCATATGTTAGTTTACAAAGCAAGTCTTAAAAAATTTTAAAGGTTCAAATTATACCAACACTATGAAACTAAAAATCAAATTACAGAAGGAAAACTATGAAACTAGAAATGAAATTACAGAAGGAAAGTTGAAAAATTCTCAAGTAGGTGAAATTAACAAAACACTCCTGAACAAGCAAAGAGTAACAATAAAATCAAACCGGAAATTTAAAAAAAATCTTGGCCCTGGCTGGTGTAGCTCAGTGGATTGAGCACAGGCCTGTGAACCAGAGTATTGCGGTTTGATTCCCAGTCAGGGCACAAGCCTGGGTTGCAGGCCAGTTCCCAGCAGGGGACACAGGAGAGGCAACCACACATTGATATTTCTCTTCCTCTCTCCCTCCCTTCCCCTCTAAAGGTAAATAAATAAAATTTTTAAAAACAAACAAACAAACAAACAAAAATCTTGAAACAAGCCAAATGTAAATACAGCATGCTAAAATTTATGGAATGCAGTAAAAGCAGTGCTAATATAACTATTCATGCCTACATTAGAAAAATAAAGATCTCAAGTAAGCAACACGATCTTATAACTCAAGAAACTAGAAAGGCAAGAACAAACTAAGCCCGAATTTAAAAGAAGGAAAGAGATAACAGAGATCAGAGAACAAATAAAGCAAAAAAAATCAACAAAGCTGAGGGCTGAATTTTTGAAAACATAAACAAAATTGACAAACTTGTCATTAAACTTACCAAGAAAAACAGAGGACTTAAATACAGTCATGAACTGCTTAACAACATTTCAGTCAATGATGGGCAGCATAAGCAACAATGTTTTTAAAAGATTATAATGGATCATAAGCAAAATTTTGTGAAGGAAAAGACTGGATCCAATGATGATGTTTAATTACTGCTAGTTCTAAGTGGTTTAAATAGATGAGAAGTCCTACCTAGCTGTCTACCCATTGTGTGCTTGCCTACAGCTAGGACACAGAAATGGCCAGGGAATGAGAGGAGTGAACTAGGGAAGGCAGGATCTGCCTTCTGATAGCCCACACTCACTCCTACATTCTCACACACACAATGGTGAGCCCAGAGCCACTTCCTTCCCTTTTGTTTCTGTTTATTTCTATTCTCAGTCTTTCTTATTCTCCACCTGTATCACTCTTTCTTTCTCACTCCCTTGCTCTCTCACTTTATTTCTCTCTCCCTCTCTGTCTCCCACCTCTCTTTTATTACTTCTATCTCAAACATTTTCTCTCTGGATCAGTTTCAATCTCTGGTCTTCTTTTCTGTTCCCTTCTCTTCCTTCCCTCTTTACCTTCCTTTCCCTCTCTTGCTAATGTCTACACTTTCTCAGATGGTATCTACTCCAAAGACCTCCCCATAACCCCAATGCATAAGCATATGCACACATCTTCTTTTATACCATATTTCACTGTACATTTTCTGTATTTAGATATATTGAGACTAAATACACAAATACTATTGCTATTTAATGTCACAAATATTTGGTGTTACATTTGTCTACAATATTAAGTACAGTAACATACTGCACAGGTTTGTAGCTTAGGAGCAATAGCCTAGATATGTATTAGGCTATACCACTTAGGTTTTTGTAATTATACTCCATAAGGAGAAGACTTTCCAGAAACTAGAATTACCTTCTGGAGAGAGGAGCCCTTGAAGTACAAGCTTACCTCATTAGGTGAGAGCTCTAGGAACCCATCTGTATCAGTGCACCAGTTGGCATTGCTGTGAGAGGCTGCATTTGGCTTCAGTGAATTTTTATTTGAAGACTCAACAAATTTGCCTGTTTTATGATGGGTGATTTATGAGCCCACCTGCCCACACAGCACTAACTGTTTAGCAGTTTTTTACCAAAAACATCTTGATGCCCCATTCCCCACCCTCCCCATTCACCCAATCTTTCCTTGAGCAACTTTTATTTTTGTTTCCCCATATGAAAAAAGTTCTCAAAGAAAAACTTTCCAGCATGGAAGAGGTAAACCAACAACAACAAAAATGCAGAAGCACTAAAAGGCACCGAATTCAACAAGTTCAAAAACTGTTTTTAGCAGTGGAAAAAAAATATCCATAGGTATATTGCATTAAATGGAGAGTATTTTGAAGGTAACTGGTTTATAGACGTAAGCATTAAAAAACATTTTTAATAAATAAATACTCTTTCTTGAAGGTCCCCCCCTGGATAATGGTATCAAAATGACCAAATAATACAAGGCCTGTCCAGAAGGTATCCAGCCATGCAATAGGAAAAAAATAGAGACATTTACTGAAGAAGTTAGAAAGATACAAGAAATATTGTACCTAGGATGGTGACACTTCAGTTTCATTTAAAGTAAGTATCTTGGGCTCTCACACAATTCTTCCAGTCACCATCAGCTGTTCTGTTGTATTTTCCTGAATTTCATCAATAGTCTGAAATCTCTTCCCTTTCAAAGGTGATTTTAGTTTTGGGAAAAGGCAGAAGTCATAGGGTGCCAAATCTGGTGTGTAGAGGGGTGAGTCATCAGTCCAGTGACCTGTGTGATTTGATGTTTCATCAAAAAATACTGATGTGATATATGAGTGGGCATATTGTTGTGATAAAGCTTCCAATCACAGTTGTCCATAGTTGCAGTCTTCTGAATCACCAGAATAGTGTCCATGGAGGAATGTTCAAGCTTAACACAAAATTTGATGCAGATTCACTGCCCTACCCACTGAGTCATTTTGAATGTGACTGCCACACAGTACACATGCTACTCCCCCCACGACTAGTACAGTGAAATTATCATTGTTTGTACAGGTGCATTCCATTCTCCTCTCCTTGGATGCCAGGTTACACCAATGTCTTGCAAACCATTCTCATGATATTAAGAATGGCTGGACATTTTCCTGACAGACCTCCTATAGTGACATATTTCTCAGAATGTATCTCTGTCATTAAGTGACACATGGCTAAATAAAATCATAAATAAAAGAGGAAATCTGTTCTTTCACTTGGGCTGTATTTCTTTGTCTAGGTGTTACATTGTAAGGAGTGGAGCCTAAGGTATTCACAAGGGTGGGGCAACTCCTTAGCTGCCCTGTGGGGCTGTATGTGAGGGAGGGATCAGAGAAGGAACAATTCCATTTGCTCAACTCTCATCCTACTTCAGTCACTTCCCCTACCACCCATAAGCCAATTACAGTCTTTTTGGTGCTGATTCCCAGGTGAGTGGGTTTGTATACTTTCCATGACCCCAAAGGTTCTTCAAATAGACTCACCTAAAAGACTGGGAGTTTCTCCTGCTGCCACAACACCCACAGGTTTTTAAAGCCAGAGGTTTTGAGGCTTTATTTCCCCACACTCAAACCCTGGGTTGTGCTATCTGTTGTGCTCCCCACTTGTTTCTCCCAGTTTATCCATACATGAAAAAGAACTAAATGATAAGTAAATAGCCAACCTATCAGATGCAGAGTTCAAAAACACTGGTAATCAGGGTGCACACAGAAATGATTGAGTAAGAATGCAAAATAGAGAAAAAAAGTGAAGGCTCTACAAAGTGAAATAAAGAAAAATATACAGGGAATCAACAGTGAAGAGAAGGAAACTGAGGCTCAAATCAACCATTTGGACTAGAAGGAAGAAATAAACATTCAACTAGAATGAAAAAGAAACAAGAATTTTAAAAAATGAGGAGAGGTTTAGGAACCTCTGGGACTACTTTAAGCATTCTAATATCTGAATTATAGGGGTTCCAGAAAGAGAAAAGGAAGAGTAAGAAATTGAAAACTTATTTGAAAACATAATGAAGGAGAAATTCACTAATCGGGAAAAGGAAATGGACTTCTCGGAAGTCCAAGAAGCTCAGAGCCCCAAAGAAGTTGGACCCAAGGAAGCACACACTAATACACAACATAATTACATTACCCAAGATTAAAGATAAGGAGAGAATCTTAAAGCAGCAAGACAATAGGAGACAGTTACCTACAAAGGAGTTCCCATAAGACTTTCAGCTGATTTCTCAAAAGAAACCTAAAAGGCAAGAAGGGGCTAGAAAGAATCATTCAAAGTCATGAAAGGCAGGGGCCTATATCCAAAATTACTCTATCCAGAAAAGCTATCATTTAGAATGGAAGGGAAGATAAAGTGCTGTCTAGATAAGGTAAAGTTAAAGGAGTTCCTCACCACCAAACCATTATTATATGAAATGTTAAAGGGACTTATCTAAGAAAAAGAAGATCAAAACTATGAATAGAATGATGACAATAAATACAACTATCAACAACTGAACCTAAATAAGAAAAATAAACTAAGTGAACAACTAAAATAGGAAGAGAATCACAGTAATGGAGATCACATGGAGGTTATCAGTTTGGGGGGAGAGAATGGAGGAAAAGGTACAGGGAATAAGAAGCATAAGTGGTAGGTACAAAATAGACAGGAGGAGATTAAGAATAGTATAGGAAATGTAGAAGCCAAAGAACTTATATGTATGCCCCCTGGACATGAACTAAGGCAGGGGGATGTTGGAGGAAGCGATGGTGTAGGATGGAGGAGGAAGAAAAATAAAGGGGAAGAAAAATGGGACAACTGTAATAGCAAAATCAATAAAATATAATGTTTAAAAAAGAAAGAGGAGACATTAAAATTGATTCCACAGAAATAGAAAAGCTTCATAAAAGACTATTATAAATAGATATATACCAAAAATTGGACATCCTAAAAAAATGGTTGAGTTCCTGGAAACATACTACTGACAAGGTCAACCAGGGATAAATAGAAATTCTGAACAGCCCAATAACATGTAAAAGATTAAATCAGTAATAAAAAATAAATAAAGGAACAGAAATAAACTCAGAACTAGATAGCTTTCTGTATAAATTCTACTAAACATTTAAAATAGAATTAATGCCAATTCTTCTCAATTTCACCCCGAAAGTCTAAACAGAGGGAACACTCACAAACTTATTTTATAAGGCCTAACTTATCCTGATACCAAAGGCAGAAAAGAACACACAATGCACACATGGGAAAAAAGAAACACCAGCAGACAATATTGTAGATGAATATAGATGAACAAAATACCAGCAAACTGAATTTAATAGCACATTAAAAGAATAATACACTATGATCAAGTGGAATTTATCCCTGGGATGCAAGTGTGTCTCCACATAGACCAAACAAAAAATGTCATACTCCACATAATTATAATGACAGACAATAATCATACTATAATCTCAGTAGATGCAGAAAAAGCATTTAACAAAATCCAACATCTTTTATGAGAAAAGTTCTCAACAAATTGCGTCAACATTATATGTCAACATAATAAAACCTTCTAAGACAAATCCACAGCTAACATTATATTCAATTGTGAAAGGTTGAAAGCTCTCCCTCTAGAAAAAACAAGTGTGCCTCCTCTAAGCATTTCTGCTGAACATTCTCCTACAAGTCCTAGCTAGAAATCAAATAGAAATAAAAAAGAAAAAAGAATAAGCATTCAAATTGGAAAGAGATAAAATTGTCTTTGCTGATGACATAATGCTTTACATAGAAAATTCTAAAGACCACACCAAAAAATGTTAGAACTAATCAACACATTCAGTAGTTTCAGGATTTAAAATCAAAATACAAAATTATTGGAATTTTTCCATACTAGCAATGAGCTATCTGGAAAAAGGAAAACAATTTCATTTACAAAGGCATTAAAAACAATAAAATACTGAATACTTTAACCAAGGAAGTGAAAGATCTGAACACTGAAAACTATATGACATTGATGATAGAAATTGAAAAATACACAAATAAATGAAAGATGTCTCAAGTTCATGGAACAGAAGAATTAATATTGCTAAAATTTGCATACCACTAAAAGTAATCTATAGATTAAATGCAATTGTATTAAAATTCTAGTGACATTTTTCAGGTAATAGAAAAAACAATCTTTGTGCTCTCTGGAAACAGATGCTGGTGGATATTATCTTTTCACTCTTACTCTTTCTTGTGTAAGCTCACCAGTATCTCCCAGAAAAAAGCTTGTATCCTCATGTAGTACCTTAATTTTTGTGGCTGCTACCCAAGGAATACCTCTATGTTGCTCAATACCCAGTAAGGCTTACACTCACAGGACTGAGACCAATGGAGAATGAGTTTTTATTCAGCTACCACTATCACAATGAGGTGTCTAGTCTTTCTACAGCAGAAGCCTATTAGCTTATAATCTTGGCTGCAGCCTGAGAGGCAGGGTCCTAATTAAACACCCATTTAAGGGCTGACTGTCATCCTCTCTCTAGAGACCTTGGAAGTGGATGCTATCAACATGCTGTCCTTCTGCCAGGCTCCAGGGTGCCAGTATTGCATGGAAGGGAGCTTTTACATGTCTCTGGCACCCCAGTTTTAATGCGCTGTCTTAGCTTTTGTGGCTAAAGTCCATCGACTATCCCTTGACTACCTGTGGATCTTATGTCCTGGGTTCCATGGGACTGTAACAATTAGATACAGTTCTCTGCCAGCTACTGGCCTCAGAGGAAAGCACAGATAGTCTTCTGAAACACACCCATTTTATTATGATCTCAGCCCAGTGATGACCTCTGTTGTGACTGGTGGTTCTGATTCTTATTATGGTTGCCAGACACCCTCAGCAATTACCATCAGGAAACTTTGAGAGAGACAAGGTTATTATTTACAAGTCCTAGAAATTACAGCACACCTGGGGCCACACAGTGAGATCACAGGTAGAGAGAAACAGGGAGCTTAAGCCTAAGGTTCTGCTTTTACTGGAGTTCACAGTGGGGGCCTATGCTTTCATGGGCATAATCTTTGCTGATGAATTTAAAACATGACCAAGAAGTTAAAGCATGGTAAATAAAACAAATATATATATATATATGCAGATAGATAGATAGATAGATATAGATATGGATATGTGTGTGTGTGTGTATCTCCAAATGATCAGTTATCAAAAACAACCAAAAATTCCAAAAATAAATCAGCTTCAGGAGTTAGGTGGGGCTTGGCCTGGCTTATTATTAGGTCGTGAGACTGGCAATGCATTTACTTGATAGAACCCTCTTTAACATGGATGCCACTTGGAAGCAAAGCTTGCCAGGTACTTGCACCATAAAAAAAAAAAAAAAGAAAAACTCTCAAGGTTTACCTGTCCACCCCCAGTTATTCTGTGAATGTCCTGGAGTTCTGAACTGAAGGAAGTGCTTCTGATTTGGCACATATTATGGAGCCTTCTTGAATGTCAAGGAATAAAGACCAGTGGATGTCATCTTTTCATGTTCTTCTCTGCTTTGCTCCAGGTCATCAGCATCTCCTTTAAAGGAGCTTGTACAATGTTTAGCACCCCAGCTTTTTCAGCTGCTGCCAAACCTAAGAGCACCTAAATATATAAAGCAAAAAATAAACATAATAGGAGAAATAGATAGCAATTCAATAATAGTAGGGGACTTTAATACCCCACATTCACAATTGAATTGATCTTTAAAAAGACAATCAGGAAGGATATTGGCCTTAAATGACACATTAGACTAGATGGATTTAACGGATATATACACAGAATCATCTGTTCATGAGCAAAAAAATACACATTCTCAAGAACACATGGATAGGCCCATGGGTCCTAACATGGACCTATCTCCAGGATAGGTCATACGTTAGGCCACAAAAGAAGTCTTAATAAATTTAAGAAGACTAAAATTATATCAGGTACTGATAGGGAAAAAGCCCCCTCCCACTAGCCTAAGAATGCCACAAAGTAATCTAACTTCCGCATCTGCTTCTGTAACTTGCTTCTGCCAGGCAACCACAAGAGAGAGATCCAGCATCTCAGATATCCCTGAATAAGGAAATAGACATAACTTCCACATTTGCTTCTGTAACCTGCTTTTGCCACGTAGCTTAGAAAGAAAGACAGGAGTATAAAAGTAAGATCCCTGCCACTGTTCAGGGCTCAGAATTTGGAGGTCACTCTCCTCTGAGCCCATGCACGTAATAAAGATTGTGCTCCTGAACCCCTCGGTGTCTGGTCGCTTCATTTTTCTGTAGCAGTACCCTTATCAACTACAGTTATAAGAAACTACAAATCAACTCACGACTACAAGGAGATTTAACAATATGCTGCTAACCAGCCTGTGGGTCAAAGAAAAAAATCAAAAGAAAATAAAAAACACCTCAGCCAAATGAAAATGCGTGTATAACACACCATAATTTATGAAGTGCAGCAAAAACAGTCCTAAGAGGGAAGTGCATAGAAATAAATTTTGATAGGGGACTCAAAAATTGGAGTTTTAGTTTAAGGTAAAATGTTAATAAGCCTAGTAAGTAAGTAATGCATATGTTAAAGCTATTGTTTCAGAAACTGCAGATAAGGCCCACCACTCCCAAGAGAGACAGCCAACTTCCTGAGGCACCACTAAAAACTACTGCCTGAGGAAATAAGTGGAGGCACTTGGGCCATTGTGTTCAGGGAAAGACAGAGGACCACCCACCCACCCCTGGAAAGAGCTAACTGCCCAGCGTAAGGATGCTGCAGTTTTCTTTCATCTAATTTTCCCTGAATTTCAAAACCCCTCTCTGAACCTTGTATATTCCCTATTATAAAAAGGCTGGCTTGCAAAAAATGTAAGATGGTCTGTTAACAGTATGAACCCACCTCTTCTCAGACAGCTGGCCATCTGACTAAAGCACCCATAAAGATTCAATCCTTGTCTCTGCTTATTGGGTTTGGAATGTGACAGAAAGCGTGAATGCTGGTCTTTTCCAGTTTCAATATCTACCTCAAGAAACAGGAAACAAATCTCAAATATACAACCTAATTTTATGCCTCAAGGAACTAGAAAAAGAACAAAAAATGTCAAAGATAGTAGACTGTTGTGGACTGCTCTGCCTGGTTCAGGAATTGTAACTCGACCCCTTGTGGCTAAGGGCAAGCGATAACCTCTGGAATGCGAGCCACAGGAGACAAAGCTTGTCTCTGATAGCAAATGTTGCCTCAGTTTCCTCTCCCTGCCCGCAAAACTTTGTCGGAAGTCAATGACAGGTACGACCCCTCACAGCAGGGGGCAACCTAAGCCAGACTCGATCATGTGCGAGGCCATCATGGAAGGACTCAGGGGGCTGCAACAAAGAGGGAGCAATGGACTCTCGACCCCCACCCCCGGCTTTGACAAAGCCAAAGTCCCCATGTCCTCTGGGAGAAGCGCTTCCTGACTCTAATCCCCTTAAGCCTGAATACCTGATGGGAAGGGGTGCAGCTCTTTCCCTTGCTAGAGTGTGTCCTGGGGAAAAAATCTGGCATCACAAAGACTTCCTGATAAACCTGTGAAATCTGTTCTGCTAAGACTGCTTTCATTCATATGGTAAGGGTTCCAGCAAGAAATCCTAAAACTCTGTTCCTGACAGACTCTGACTCATAGTAAGCCCTCAGATTTTTTTGAAATGTTATCTACTGTTTGATTCTTGCTGACCTGTATTCCTGTGTATTACAACCCAATAAAAGCCCCCGGAGGAAGGGGCTCAATGCCTTTTTCTCCTCGGAGAAACTGGCTGCTCCTGGCCTTTGTTCCCCCTGAGAAACTGGCCACCTCTCCTCCTCAAGCAGATCACATCTTGTCTTATTTACTCTCATCTGTGGCACAAGCGGGGACTTGCGAGGAAAGTCGCCCCCACAGTAGACAAAAGACAATAATAAAGATCAAAATAAAAAATAAATGAAACAGAGACTAAAAGAGAAATGACCAATGAGACTAGCAAAACACAGGGCAAGGGCAAAAGGGGGTATTAAAGGGGTACTACTACTGAAAGGACCCCCCACTAGGTTCAATTGTCCACCACCTTAGGAAAAATGTCTCTCAACACCAGAGATTTGTGAAAAGGAAAGGAAATGTTTATTTAAAGCTATATATGCTTAAAGTAGTGACCTAATATCTTCATTAAAATATCAAAGTCCTTTTGAATACCTACAGATGCCCACAGTCCTTCCTTCTCCCCCTGCCCTAATTTGGGGTACAGTGATTCAGGAAAAGAAGTAGGTGTCTGTGACTCAGGTTTCCAGCACCATCAGCTATGTCACCATCCAGGCAGGATCTCTAATTAATCCAAAGCCATGTGGCACCCTCTCATGGTCTACTGGCAAGAGTTCTTTCACCCTCTTCCAGGCAAAATCTCTCCTGCTTCCCAGGCCACGTGGCCAAAGGGAGTACCCTGAAGTCACATGGTCCTCTTCTACCAAGGTTGTGGGGGTCCCCACTCTGCCAAAAGCATATGGTTTTTCTCTCCACCAAAGCTGCAGAGAGGGGGTGGGTCATCACTCTGCCAAAGCCAAGTGGCGGTTCTCTGCTTAAGCCACATGGTGATTCTCTCTACCCAAGCTGCAGGGGGTCCCCACTTGGGCCAAAAGTGCATGGCTCTCTCCCTCACATGGCTACAGGGGTCCCCTGTACTCTTCCAGAAGCATGTGGCTCTCCCTGGCAAAGCTGAAAGGGGGTCTTCCCTCTGCCAAAGCTGTGTGGCTCTCCCCTCAGTGGCTGTCATGTCTGGGTTTAAATTCTCACACCAATCTTTCTCTGCAGCCCCATTTCCAACTCATCCCACAATCAGCTACACTTGCCAGCACTCCCATATCTTTCCAGCTTTACCATGCTGCCATCATGAGTCTGGGAAGGTGTGACCTCATGTCATGGAGACAATCTTCTCCAAGCTCTCGTGTGGGTGCTGTAACTTGGGGGACCTGACCCCCCAGTTTACATCTTGGGTGGAAGTCACTTCCATCCCCCTGGCTCAAAGCATGGCCACAGCTATTTAACATAACTATGCAACCAGTTAAAGGTTATAGATATGTTAAATGCCAGAGGTTAGCTTTTTCTAACCTGTACAAAGCTGTTGCTGTATAAAACAGCCCTGCATGTTCCTGCTCCATGTGTCCCTTCCCCCAACTCACACCTGTGGGGGGAAGGGGTGAGGACATTCTAATATTTTCTGGACATCTTGAGTTCCAGACCCCATTCCAAATCCCTATCTGGAGCCCACCTCTTGGCTGCACCCTGCTACAAGACTAATTTTTTTTTTTTAAGTAAAAGCTAAACAAATTTGGCAAACCTTTAGATAGCTTCACAGGAAGGAAAAAGAGGACTCAAAATCAGAAACGGAGTAGAAGATGTTAACAACTCTTACCAGAAAATTAGAAAAGATCATAAGAAACTGGTACGACCAATTGTATGCCAACAATTGGACAATCTAGGAAAGATGGATAAAATCCTAAAAACATACATCTACCAAGACTAAGTCATGAAAAAAATAGAAAATCTTTATAGACTGATTACTAGTAAAGAGATTGAAGTAGTAATCAGAAAACTCTCAACAAAAACCAGGAGGTTTGGAAAAAACTCTCCTTCAGAACCAGGAGGCTTCATCAGTGAGTTCTATCAAACACTTAAAAAGAAGTTAATAACAATCCTTCTCAAAGTTTTCCAAAAAAAATACAAGAAGAAGAAACACTTCCAAACTCATTTTACAAGTTCAAAGTTACCTCAATTTCAAAAGCAGACAAGGATGCCACAAGAAAAAAAATTATAAGGCTATAGCTTTGATAAACACAAATGCGAAATCCCTGAACAAAATATTAGCAAACTGAATTTGACAATACATTAAAAGGATAACATATCATGATTAAGTAAAATTTATTATAAAGATGAAGAATGGTTCAAATTCCACTAAACAAACATAATAATACACATTAACAAAATGAAGGATAAGTCATATGATCACTCAATTGATGTAGAAAAAGTGTTTGACAAAACTGTATATTTTGTTATGATAAAAAGACTCTCAGCAAATTGAGTATAGAGAATATGTACCTCAATGTAACTAAGACCATATATGACTAACCCTCAAGTAACATCATACTCAATAGCGAAAAACTAAAAACTTTTTCTCTAAGATTAGTAAAAAAGACAAAGATGCCCCATCTGAACACTTTTATTCAACAAAATATTTGAAGTTATAGCATGATCATTAAGTTAAGAAAAACTGTATATGTAAGGCATAAATCAGAAAGGAACAATTAAAACTGTCACTATTTTTAAATATGCACAAAATCTGAAAGACTCCACAAAAACTCCACGAAAATAATTAATAAACAAATAAAGTTGTAACATACAAAATCAATTCAGAATATCTGGTAGGCATTTATACACTAATAACAAACTATCAGAAAAATAAATTAATAAAACAATTACATTTAAGCCCTGGCTGGTGTGGCTCAGTTGGTTGAAGCATCATTGCCTAAATGGAAAGGTCACAGGTTCAATCCCTGATCAGGGCACATGCCTGGATAATGGGTTTGGTCTAAGACAGGATGCATGTGAAAGGCAGCAGAACAATGCTTCTCTCTCACATCTGTGTTTCTCTCCTTCTCTTTCTTTTTCCCTCCATTTCTCTCTAAGATCAATAAGTGTGTCCTCAGGTGAGGTTTAAAAATAAAATAAAAAGACAATTACATTTACAAATAAAATACCAAAAATAAATTTAACCAAAAAGGTGAAAGATCTGTGCACTAAAAATTGTAAGACACTGGTATAAGAAATTGAAGAAGACACAAATAAATGAAAAGATACCTGCACTCCTGGATTGAAAAATTAATATTGTCAAAAATTTATATGTTCCTAAGCAGTGATATTATTTACCAAAACAGACAAAACACTTCTAATATTTGTACCAAACCACAAAAGTACCCAAACGGCCAAAGCAGTCTTGAGAAAGAACAAAGTATACCTATACTTCTGATTTAAAACTATTATACAAAGCTATCATAGTTAAAACAATATGATATTGATCTGAAAATAGATGTGTAGATCACCAATTTTCAGCCACTGAAAAAATTTTTAAAACACACAGTACCTGGTTATTGTTTTAGGCAAACTAACATCTTTTCCCTTAGACTTTCAAATTTAAAAAAATGACAACAGCCAACACAACAATAGCCATCAGGTGTAAATGAATCAAAATTATGCCTATTTTTTGTCAGATTAACAAAAATATATATTTGTTGGTGTGGTGCAGAATTTTAGTAATTAGTTTATGTGTTTCATGAAGGTTGAAAAAAAATGAAAAAGGTTGAAAATCACTAGTCTAAAGGAGAAAATATTAAGGATCAAGCAGCTTCTTCTGTGGGTTAATTTTGCCATTATGTTAATACTAGATGCATTTTTTAAAATACTTTATTGATTTATTTTTAGAGAAAAGGGAAGGAAAGGTGAAAAGGAGGGAGAGAAACATCAATGTGTGGTTGCCTCTTGCATGCTCCCTCCTGGGAAGCAGGCCAGCAACTCAGGCGTGTGCCCTGACTGGGGATTGAACTGGCAACCCTTTGGTTTGCAGCCTTGCACTCAATCCACTGAGCTACACCAGGTAGGGCTGGATCAATTTTTTGACATGACACATTTTGAAAAATTTGAAACAATACTTCTGCTGAAAGTCATGGCTTTTTTAGGTCTTCATAACAATGTAAGTACTATATATAACTCCTAGAAATCTACCACAGTATTAAGCAGTGAGACTTTGAGGAGACAGGGATACAAACACCAAATTAAAATCCACAAAGAGCCACAAACTCCACACTTGATTTGGTAGGAGCAAAGTTTTATATTTCTGAGTGTTTACTGAATTACATTGTTTTGCAGTTTCTCAAATATGTTTTTTTTCTGCTCACCCTAAAGTCAACTAGACTAATGAAGAACAATCTCTGTAAAGTACATGGTAGACTAACAGTCTCCATTTCTAAGACTTCAATTATTGAAAAGCACCTTCACAAATAATACCTGATATGTAGGCTTAAATGAAGAAAACTACTGAACATAAGCTTGGCTAAATAGGGACTGCTTGACTATTACATGTTAAATTGAGATTGGAAAAGAGACAAAAAAGGTTCCTTGGGGGAACTTTCCAAGGGCAAACTCTAATAAGTTCATCACTTACAGATGTTAAATACCTGACTAGAAACAGACAAATAAATGACAGAAATCAAATGAACCCATTCCCCTTCCTGTGTAACTTCCTAAGGCTGTATCCAAAATCCCTCTGTGAGTGCTGTCCACGAGGAGGTGGGCAGCAGAGCATGCCTAAGTGAAACTAAGGCTGCATTAGCTCAAAGTATCATCTTACACTGATGGATGTAAAGAAGCCTAGGAAAGAGTAGACAGGTTGCTCAGAATAAGGTTAGCCTTCTTTGTTGCTCTTCTGGGTCATGCAAAAGAGAATCTCTCCAGGGATTTCAACATGGTGGCAAAGTTGGTAGAAGCTACACTAACTTCCTCCCAGAGCCAAACTGGAATTATGGCTAATTTGTAGAGAAATCATCCCATATAACCAACTGAAGACTGGCTGAAGAGAAGTCTCATAACCAAGAATTTGCAGAAGAAGCTATATCGAGACTATAGGAAGGGCAGAGATGTGAAAAAGGCTGGCCTTGCATCCACAGACAGTAGCTGAGGTTCCAGAAGGATATCTCAGCTTCAGGGGATCTCCCTGAGGAACATGGGGTCTAAACCCCAAGCTAAGATCTCCAGTCCAGAGCACCACAGCCAGGAAGAGGTGCCCACATAATATTAGCCTGTGATAGCAGCAGGTTGCTGTCTACCAGGGAGGGATGGGAGTCTACTAGAGACACAGGAACCCTATCAAAGGGCCAGTGCACAAAAATTCCATTTTCATCCACCCACACTGGGCTTCAGCAGATGGAGGGTGGAACAGGCTATAGTCACCTGAGCAGAGTCTAAAACTTATGGCTCTGGGTAGACAGCTAGAGAAACAGCCTCCAGGATTCCTGTGCTGAGTCAGTCATTCTTCCATATGTAGATACCATCTTTTCTGAGTGGAGTAGTCCCCTCCATGTGACATCAGCCTTGGGGAAAGCAATTGCCTGCCCTCTGAAATCCCTCTCACAACACCTGTGGAACATAGGCTCTGCTGAGGAGTCAGCTACCTTGGGCAGGGTGTGGAGGTGGGAACAATCTCAGTAGGTGTCAGTGACTGAATTGTCTAGTTTGGGGGTGGGGACCATTCCCCATAGTTTCCCATGAAACTGACAGGTTCTTCCCCCTCACAGGAGATGCAGTAGAACTACCCTCCCAGCTTCCTGTAGACTCCATTTCCAGGCTCCAGAGAACCCATCCACCCGACTTTTAGTGGTTCTAGCCTGCTGAGGTTGAGGCAAAATCCAAGACAGATTGGGTTTTATTGTTGTGGGCCAGGGAACACACCCACCACCTTCCCTGAAGCCAGACCAACACCTACCCTCAGGGGAGAAACTCTAACCCTATTTTTTTTAACTCCATCAGTGGCTGTTTTAGTTAATGAGCCTATTAGGCAGTCAGCAGGTAGGGTCAGGAGGAGGTGGATATCAGGATACTTTGGGACTTTTGCTGATCTGCCTCCTTGTCCAGTGCTGGGAAAAGTTGGCTTTGGTGCACAGCTTGGTTCTTCCCCAGGTGCACACAAGCCCAGAAGAGGCAGTCATAAACTGTGGATCACTTGTAGCTCCAGACAGGTTGCCAAGGGCCAGGCACAGACAGTGTCGGACATTGACTGCACCAGAGTCCCTCCTAAGAGTCCCAGAACCAATATATCTACTAACCAGCACTAGAAAACATCATAGCATGATCCAATAAGCTTCACAAACAGCATATCCAAAGATAGATATCAACAGGCAAAACACACTGTTGAGACAAAACTCCTTCATGTGGTCAGAACCTGCAGAGCAGGTCACATAGCATGGTCATAGTTGAATCCAATAGTTAGCCAGCCTAAAGCTCAATCCTACATAGAATTTAGTAATCAAGATTCAATTACATCAGGAAGGCCTGCATAACACATAAAAAAGACATTTCTAGAGCACCCAGCTAAGGTGATCAAGGAGGTTGTTCTATTGGGTCTCACAGGATGCCTATCACATAAGGCCACGCCATGAAGACCATGATTCAGAGTAGATTTAATATATAAAAACAAACACAAAAAAGCAGGTAAAATACAAAAAAAAAAAAAAAAAGGTCCCAAATAAAACAAAAGAACTATTCAATGACAACAACAACAAAAAGAGCTGTATAAAATGGAGGCAAGCAATTTGTCAGACATAGAGTTCAAAGTAATGGTTATAAGCCTTCTCAGGAAACTTAGTAAGAACTACAAGAACATGAAGAAGGACATAGAAACCATATAAAAGGACAAATCAGAAATTAAGAATATAATATCTAACATCAAGAATACACTGGAAGGAATAAACGGTAGGTTACATGAAGCAGAGGATCAAACCAGCAATATGCAAGACAAGGTAGAAAAAGCACCTAATCAGAGTAGCAAAAATAAATAAAAATTTGAAAAAAACAATAATAGTTTAAGGAATCTTTGGGATACCATGAAGACAATATCTGCATCATAGAGGTACCAGAAGGAGAAGAGACAGAACCTATTTGAAGAAATAATAACCAAAAACTTCCCTAATCTGGTAAAGAAAAAACACGCAAGTCCAGAAACTACAGAGTACCAAACAAGATGAACTCAAATAGGCCCACATCAATACATATAATTAAAATGGCAAAGGTAAAAAGCAAAGAAAGAATCTTAGCTGCATGAGAAAGACAGTTAGTTACATACAAGGGTTGTATGTAACATAAGACTGTTGATTTTTCCACAGAAACAGAAGGAGTTGCATAAAATATCCAAGTGATAAAAAGCAAGAACCTACAGCCAAGACTACTTCACTCAGCAAAGTTATTATTTAAAATTGAAGGAGAAATCAAAACCTTTCCAAACAAACAAAAAAAAAAATCTAAAAATATTTGTTACTATCCAACTACTATTAAAACAAATGTTAAAGGGCCTGCTGGAAAAAGAAAAAAAGAAAGAAGGAAGAAGGAAGATGGAAGAAAGAGAAAGGAAGGAAGGAAGGAAAGAAGGAAAAGAAGAAGAAGGAAGAGGAGGAGAAGGTAGGGGAAGAGTACAGGAAGGAGAAGAAGAAGTAGAAGGGAGAAAGAGGAGGAGGAGGAGAAGGGGAAGAGGAGGTGTAGGAAGGGAAAGGGGAACAAAAAACAGAGGTACATAGTTAAAAGAATAAAATGGAAAAAAGATGTACCTATCAATAATCCATTTAAATATAAATGCCTTAAAAGCTCTAATCAAAAGATATAGGGTAGCTGAATGGATAAGAAAGTATGACCCATACGTATGCTGTCTACAAGAAACTCATCTCAGAACAAAAGACACATTCAGACTAAAAGTAAAGTTACAGAAAAAGGATATTTTATGTAAATATAATGATAAAAAAGCTGGGGTAGTACTACTTATATCTGACAAAACAGATTTTAAAACAAAAGCCATAGTAAAAGAAAAAGAAGTGGGGCATGACATAATACTAAAGGGAGTAATCCAACAGGAGAATATAACCCTTATAAATATTTATACACCCAACATAAGAACACTTAAATATATAAAGTGAATTTTGATGGGCATAAATGTAGACACTGACAGTAATATAGCCAAAGTATGTGATTTTAATACCCTATTGTCATCAAGGGATAGATCATCCAGACAGAAAATCAACAAGAAAACAGTGGTCTTAAATATACATCAGATTAATTTCACTGATACCTTCACAGCATTTCACCTCAAAGCAGCAGGATATACTTTCTTTTCAATGGCACATGGAATGTTTTTTTAGGATAGAATATATGTTAGACATAAGACAAGCCTCGATAAACTTAAGAAGTTTGAAATCACACCAAGCCTCCTCTCCAACCGTAATGAAATGAAACTAGAAATGAATCACAAGAATAAAAATGAAAAACATGGAAAGACATGGAGGCTAAATAACATGTTACTAAACAATAAATGGGTTAATAATGAGATAAATGAAAACATTATATAATATACCTTGAAACAAATGAAAATCACAACACAACAACTAAAAATCTATGGGACATAGCAAAAGCAGCTCTGAGAGAAATTCATAGCATTATGACTTACCTTGAGAAAAAAGAAAAATCTCAAAGAATCTAATGTTAAAATTACTGGAAAAAGAACAACAAATACACCCAAAGTGAGTAGAAGAAAAGAAGAATAAAAGTCAAAGCAAAAATAAATGAAATATATTTGAAAAAATATTACAAAGATCAATAAAACCTAGAGTTGTATCTTTGAGAAGATGAATGAGATTCACAAATCTCTAACCATAGTTTCCAAGAAGAAAAAATGGCCCCACATAAATAAAATATGAAATGAAAAATGAGAAATAAAAACTGACACTAAAGAAATACAAAAGATTGTAAGAAAATATTATAAACAAATATATGCCAACAAAGGTGGGAGAATCATACTACTTGATATCAAACTATACTACAAGGCCATACTAATCAAAACAGCCTGGTAGTTTCATAAAAACAGATATATAGGTCAATGGAACAGAATAGAGAGCCCTGAAATAAACCCATGTCTTTGTAGTCAATTAATATTTGATAAAGGTGGCAAAAACATACAATAAGGTAAAAATAATCTATTCAACAAATAGTATTGGGAAAATTGGACAGATATGTCCAAAAAAAGAAACTACACTAACTCTGACACTATTCATGAGAATAAACTCAAGCCCTGACCACTTGGGTTGAGCATTGTTCTGGAACTAAAAGGTGGTGGGTTTGGTCCCCAGTCAAAGTGCATATGAACCCCAGTCCAGAATACAGGAGGTAACCAATTGATGTTTCTCTCTCATATTGATGTTTCTCTCTCTCTCTTTCTCTCTTTAGCAGCAATAAAAAAAAATGCTCTCTGGTGAGGATAAACAAGAATAAACTCAAAATGGGTTAAACACTTAATTGTTAGACTCAAAACCATAAAAATCCTAGAAGAAAAATAGGTAATAAAAATCTCAAACATTTCTCATAGCAATATGTTTTCTGATGAATCACGTGAAGCAAGGGAAACAAATGAAAAAATAGACAAATGGAATAATAAAAAACTAAAAAGTTTTTGGACAGCAAAGCAAATCATCAACAAAATGAAAAGAAAACCCACTGAATGAGAGGACATAATTGCCAGTACATCCAATAGGGGCTTAATATCAAAAATTTATAAGGCATTTATAAAACTCAAGACCAAACAAACAAACAATTCAATTGAGAAACGGGCATAGGACCTAAATAGACACTTCTCCAAAGAGGACATACAGATGACCAATAGACATATAAAAGAATGCTTATCATAACTAATCATTAGAAGCCCTGGCTGGTGTAGCTCAGTGGATTGAGCGCGGGCCTGTGAACCAGGCAATCACGGCTCGATTCCCAGTCAGGGCACATGCCTGGGTTGCAGGTCAGTTCCTGGCAGGGGCCAGTTCCCAGCAGGGGATGCATGAGAAGCAACCATACATTGATGTTTCTCTTTCTCCCTCCTTCCCTTCCCCTCTAAAGACAAATAAATAAAATATTTAAAAAAATAACTAATCATTAGAGAAATGCAAATTAAAACCACAATATCACTTCAAATGTATGAAAATGGCTGTCATCAATAAATCAGCAAACAACAAGTTTTGGCAAGGATATGGAGAAAAGGTACCCTAATGCACTGTTGGTGGGAATGTCGCCACTGTGGAAAGCAGTATGGAGTTATATATTTTTCTTTTTTATATATATATTTATTTTATTTTTAAAAAATTAAAAATAAAACTTCCTTAAGACCCAGCAATTTCACTTCTGAGAATATCTAAAGAAACCCAAAACACTAATTTGAAAGAATATATGCATCACTATGTTCATTGCAGCATTATTTACAACAGCCAAGGTTGGGAAGTAGTCCAAGTGGCAATTAGCAGACATGTAGATATATATAAAAGAAAAAGAACTTGGTAAATTTGCACAGTTAAATACTACTTAGCTAAAGAAAAAAGGGAAATCTTACTTTGTGTGACAGCATGGATGGACCTGGAGAGTACTATACAAAGTGAAATAAGCCAGTCAGAGAAAGACAATACCATATAATTTCACTTATATGTAGAATCTAATGAACAAAATAAATTAACAAAGTAGAGATAGACTCATGGATGCTGAGAACAGACTGCTGACAGATAGAGACAGTTGAGAGTTGGGTGAGAAATATGAAGGGATTGAGCAAAAAAAAAGAAAAAGAGAAAGACTATGGACACAGACAACAATATGGTGATTGCCAGAGGGAAGTGGTGTGGAGTACAGGTAGAAGAGGATAAAAGGGATAAATGGTGATGGAAGGAGACTTGGCTTGGGTTAGTAAACACATAATACAATATACAGATGATATATTGTCGAATTTTATACCTGAAACTATGTAATGTTATTAACCGATGTCACAAATAAATCCTATTAAAAATAAAATATGTTTGCAAAAAAATGAAACTAGACCACCTTGGATAGGAAACCAACTATGAGAGTGCTTCACATTGCTTTCAAAATTTGCATGTGCAGAGTATCACCTTTCAGCAAACATAGAGTAATTATTTTTCGATATCTGCTTATCACAAATGTGACAGGTAGAATGATAATACATATAGTTGATTTTATTGTTTCTATTTTTACATACTATACATACTATAAAGTATAATCTTTATACACTATAAAACTAGTATATAAAATAGGAAGCAAAATTATGATATATAAATGTTGGCGGTTAGGCCTTTAAGAATTATTTTCTCTGAGAGCTACTTATAAAAATAAGCTTATTTTGTTTATAAAAATATTATATACATCTTCAGATATAACATAGAACTTAATTATTTTATACACGCCACTTCAGTTCGTTTAAGCTCGCACAGAGTTTTCAACCTCTAAGTAGAGTAATAGTTCTGAGACGGATGGCAGGAAAGGTTGACATCTGGAAAAACAAGTTGGCCATGCACTGTTTCAGTGTGAAGGCCTAGGCTAACAAGCCACACCAACGATCTGGGCCATTAAAATACAGAATGTAGGTATGAGATTATGAGGCTAAAATTGAGTTAAGTGAAAGTTAAGGTGAAGGCAAAAATTGGAGTATTAGAGGTTGACAGTCCCACTGCAAAAGTCCTCAATGAATGAGGGGAGTTACAGAAAGTTTTGTCAATTATAGAAACAAAAAAGAGGATTATAAGAGAAAGGTTTTGACTGTGAAAGAAAAATGTTTCAATGAGGAAGAATAGTATTTTGAAGTAGCAGTGGATGGTAAGATAATGCTAATCGGTTCTCTAGACTCTATAGCATGAGGTGCGGGGGTTAAAAAGAAACTTCCACCTGGAAAACTAAAAAGAATGTAGAGTCTTTAAAGGAGAACCAGAAATCAGAATTTAAATAGAGGAGTGTAGGGAAAATGAAGTCAGTCAGGCTCCCTTACCCCGATGTCCAGGTGACTGTGGCTTAGCAGTGTTCATGTGGCATTGAGTAAGGGCCTGCATGCAGTGGATGAAGCTCTGTTACACAACTAGAAGGTCAGTATTGTCACCTTGCTGGCTCTGTGTGCACTTAGTATATAAGGTAGTCAGGACTTCTCCACAGGGGGATATGCAGTGTGACACACAGCTAGTGGCACACGTGGATCTTCCCACCTCAGCATAAGGCCAGACATCAGGACAGCTCTGTGAATTTTCTTTTGTCTGCCCAAATCCTAGGTGAACCTGCCTGGCCTTAAAGGTCTGCAAGACTATTGGCATTGGCGGTATGGATTTGTCGTACAGTATGGTATGAATATGGAGGAGCCATCGAGATCCCCAAAAGGGGGCCGGGAAGGCCGGCCGGCTACCAGCAAGTAGTATGTGGTGGCCGGGGTCCTGGTGGCTTGGTATCCAACCTCTCAGGACTGGCCCAGTGTTAGTGACACACCCAAATGGTAGAAAAGGCTCTGCGGGTAGTAGGGGAGACCCTAGAGAAGCTAGGTGCCCAGGTGGGCGGGGCTGTCAGCTAAGTGTTTCTTTCTGCTTTGCGAGCTGAAATGGAGACTGAGCTTCATGATGCAGTGAAGGCACAAACGCTCCATGAGGGAGCAGAAGTCTTGGAGGCTAAGGGAGAGGAGAATGTGCTTCTAGATGTGGCAAAGTTATGAGAGCTCCGAGGAAGACATGAAACCCTGGAGGACCAGAGCTGTGCCCTAGAGGAGGACCTCTGAAAGAGTCCTCCTCCCTATTGTAGTGAAAGATTCGGAGGTTGAGGAGGGGAAGCCCGGCTTTGGTTTCCCTTTCCCCTCCCCCACCCTACATAGACCTGGAACAAACTTGCCAAAAGCTATTGGGCCAGAGAGCTGCAGCCCAGGTTGTGTGTTCTGACTGTGTCAGCACTGGCACCTGGGAAGTTCTGCTCTGGGTGTGCTGATGGAGGCAAGTGGAGAAGGCAGAGCAGGCAGCAATGGCCAAAGCCACAGAGGCAGCTGCTGGGCAGCCGGAGGAAATGCCGCAGCAAACGAAACTGACAGTCTTAAATTCCCTCTATATCACAGTTAAGAGCGATCCCGTGTAGTTGCCAGCTGAACACGACTTCCTGTGGACCAAAAAGAAGTACAAGGTAACAGGAAACCCCATTCCTGACTGTATCCTGAGTCCCTTGTAGGGGCCTGTTGAGGCTCTTTACAGGGATATGCTGAGCATCTCATTCAGCAGCCATCCCCATGAAGGGTGATGACTGTTAAACAGACACAAAATTTGTCTTAATACTAAAATAGGTCAGAGTAGCCAGTGGGCAGAACTGCGAGCTGTGTGGTTCATGGATGCCAGTGAAGCACAGCCTCTCCCCTGACTATTTGCACAGACAGTTGGGTGGTGTATCAGGGGCCAATGTTATGAATATGACTTACTTGCCTGTGATCTATCCTGGCAATCAGATAATCACCCGTTGCATAGTCAATGTCTAACAGCTGATGTTCAGAACGGCACTTGACCAAGTCTGACTTCTGGTCTCTTCTTCTTTTTGCCACATATACCAAGACTGCCTCTAACTATTTCTCTGACTCTGAAAACATCAACAGGAGGGGTTCTGAGTTCATAATGGCAGTACTTATGAGTTCTCACCATAATTTTAGGTGCCTACTCATTTCTTTATTAGCAGCACAGATGGACACTTCCTATGGGAGTTCCTGTGTAAGTCTAAACCTCATTACCTTAATAAATTTCAATATGGCTAAAATCTATCTCAAATAGTGCACAGGTAATCAATAAAACTAGTTTTCTCCCTTACTCTCTGCTAATGCTTGATAGCATGAACTGAAACCCTGGGAGAAAATGAGTCAGGTTACAGTTGATTTTTACCCCCTACCTAGAGTCACTAAGCAAGTAGCCACAGATGCAGATGTGAAGCTAGTCCTCAGGATTCTCAAGGTGACACGTATCATTCATTGCATGTACATCACGGATGACCAGAAGGTCCCATTGGGACTGAAGTTACATTATTTCTAGGATGTAAATACAGCAGGATGAAAATTGTGTGGCTCCAGAGTCTTTAGCCCTAGAATTCAGAAGCATAAGAGGATGAGAGAACCCTCAATAAGACCTTGGCTGAAGCTGCCCCTGATTTAGCACAGCACACTTTGAAGTTTGAATGAAGGTGGATGCCCCACAACAACATGAAAAGCACAAAGGAGCTGCTGCTCTGAGATTTACTCAAGGAAGGACCTGGTCACTTTGGGTCTGTACCCCAACTTTAGATATGAGCTATTAAAGTTAAAGGATTATTTTAAAGATAATTCCATAGGCAGAAGTGGTGACAGTGAGAATGTGAGAAGGCTGGGATCCAGTTAGATTCCCTGAACAGCAGAGTGCAATTCTGTCTTTTGTCCAAAGCAGAGAGAAAGAGCTCACTGTTGGTTATTGTTTAGAGCCAGAAAAGAGACAAAAGTAGCTTTACCTGAACAAGAAAATTCCATAACCATCTTCATAACTATGGTATGTGAGAAAAAAGGTAACTAATTTTGTGGGGCTTCTGGTCAAGATGGCAATGTAGGCAGACATAGCTCACTTCTTTGCATAACCACATCAAAATTACAACTAAAATATAGAACAACCATCATTCAGGAACACCAGAAGTCGAGTTGAATGAAAGCCTGACAAGTTTGGAACTAAAGAAACTACAGCCATCCATACTGGTAGGAGGGTCATGGACATGGAACATGTCCATGACCCCACACCCAAATGAATAAAAATTCACAAGGGGTACCTTGGGAGTGAGGAGTCCCAGACCCATACCAGGCCCCCAGCCCAGGATTCCAGTGCCAGGAAGATAAGTCCCTAGAACTTCTGCCTGCAAAAACCAGTGTCAATTGTGTTAGTAGAGGAGCTACTGGAGCCATAAGCATTTCATCTTTGGGGAACCCACATGTGGACTGACATACTTAGACTCACTCCTTCTGAGCTCCAGCAATGGGGTGGCAGCTTGAAGGGGACCAGTGGTATACAGGGAGAGACTGAACTGTCTGGCACTGGGGAAAGCAGAGTACATTGTCTCTCTGTTGAGCCCTCCCCCCAACAAAACCAGTAGGCTGGTGCCATATCTGAGACTCCATCAACTTGGCTTACACTTTGTGACCCCCCCACATTGGAGATCCACAAAGTCTTTACCCCACCCAACTTGTGGGCCCACCCAAGCTACCTTCCCATAAGAATGGTTGGTCTTGGCTCCTAAATCCTATCAAACAAGCTACATCTGTCTTCAGTGAGCTCTAGCAGCAGCTAGACTACAGTCACAGCTTGGCTTTGCCTAAAAATCTCCAACTCTTGCACAAGTAGCAGCCATATCAGATTGCTTTACAGCTCAGTCAGGGTACCCTGGGCAAAACACAAGTGGAAACTGACATTGCCTAGCACCATCCAGCAGACCGAAAGGCCAATGCACCCAGTAGACAGCTACAGACCACAATGGAGCACCACAGCCGTGCTCCCGCACAGCTGATGCTCTGTGGGAAAAGGAGGTTGGTGGTTAGTCGTAACAGCCAGCCCTTGCTGCTGATTGGCCTGGGTAAATCCCTCCCATTGATCTGCCAACAGCAACCAAGGCTCAACTACAAGAGGAGGGTGTACTCAACCCACACAAAGGACACACTTTGAGTACCCAGCTTGAATGATAGGGGAGGCTGAGACACTTGACCCTATAGGACACCTACTACATTAGGCCCCTATACCAATACACGGAGCAAAAGCAGCTTTACCTAATATATAGAAACAAACACAGGGAGGCTGCCCAAATGAGGAGACAAAGAAACATGGCCCAAATGAAAGAACAAACCAAAACTGGAGGAAAAAAGCTAAACAAAATGGAGATAAGCAATCTATCAGATGCAGAGTTCAAAACACCGGTTTAAGGATGCTCAAGGAACTTAGTACGGACCACAGCAGCAAAATAAGATCCAGTCAGAAATAAAGGATACACTAATTGAAATAAAGAACAATTTATAGAGAAACAACGGTAGACTGGATGAATCCCAGAATCAAATCAATGATTTGGAACTGACTGCAGCCATGCAGAACAAGCCATGCAGAATAGCCATGCAGAACAAGGTATAGGAGACCATTCTATGTGGCATGGGCCCACCCCGCAGTGGCAAACATTTATTGCAGAGTAACTTCCTAATATCCATGCTAAACCTTCCAAGGATGAGTGTAACAGGTTCAACCACTTTTGCCCTTTTCATTTGCAAATATCCCACTTCTGTGATGTGATTAGCAGCATTGACTTCTTTGTTTTCTGTAAAAGGTAACCACCTAAAGCAACCTGTGCATAGTAAATGAGGACCATCATTTAAAGTACCAAGAAACCCAATAAAGGCCAGTCACAGCAAAAGCTGCAGCTTTTGCTCCCCTTGAGAGAAAAACCACAACCACGCTGTCCCTTTTCCTCCACTGTGCTTGGTGGTCCATGTGAATGTCTCATTTCATCCATAATGATGAGGGCACTGCGGGCCGGTGTCTGCATCAACAAGGGAAAAAAGGATAGTATAAACAGCCTTTGGGACTTCTTTAAAAGGTCCAAAAGTTGCATCATAGGGGTGCCAGAGAAGAAGAGAAAGAGAAAGAAATTTTAAATTTATCTGAAAGAATAGCGAACAAAAACTTTCCTAATTTGGTGAAGGAAATAGACATGCAAGTCAGAGAAGCTCAGACAATACCAATTATGATGGATGATGCGAAGATGCTCTCTTCAAGACACATTATTGTTAAAAGGCCAAATGTTAAAGATAAAGAGAGATTCTTAAAAGTAAGAGAAAAGATATTAGTTACCAGAAGGTTGCCAGATGGGAGGGTTGGGGGGGAGTGTGTTGACACCCTTCAAGGCCAGGCAGGTTCATGGTATTCATGCCCATAGAAAAATATTCATCGAGCCATTGGGATGTCTGGCATGCCTTTATTCGTGGCTGGGTGAGCCATGCATGCTGCAAGCTGCATGTCTATCTACATGTTTCAGGCCATGGCCCTTGCTCCCCAGTGTGGCACCCATCATGGCACCTGCCCCCTGGCATGTCTCTCATCATCATTGACCCCAGCAGGGAGTCCCTATGTGTTTAAGTACTAGAGGAGGACAAAGATGATAAGATGCCAGAACATTATATAACATAACATAATTCTGCACATGCGAGCCCACTTTATGTTATGGAGCCAGTTTATCAGACCCAGTCTCAAGGCTATGAGAACACTACTAATCATCAATTGGTTGCCTATCTCACACCCCCAGCTGGGACCTGACTGCAACCCAGGCCTGTGCCCTAACTGGGATGGAACCAGTGACCTTCTGGTTCAACGGCCAGCACTCAATCCACTGAGTCACACCAACCAGAGACACGAAAATATAATTTTAAAAAAAGAAAAAGTAACTGATTTTCAACTGATTTTCTGCAGTGATAATAAAAGGGCATTCCAACTTCTGTGCTCTCATTGGCTTTTCAAGAATAATTTTACCTTCCTGGACAGTGTATCTGAGGTCCAGAGTCCTAACACCAGAGCTGAAGACCAAATGAACAGGACTACTAGGGGAAGACACAGCATTAGCTTGAGGACAACATTGGGAGAAGCCAAGTCCTGGTTAACAATCACATTCCCCTATTGTATGTAGTACCTGGAAAGAGGTTCTTTAAGGCAGATTGAACATGGCACCCTGAGGATAAATAAGGTGAAAAATATTGCATGATTGTCTAATAAACCCAGGTATTTAAAGTGTGACTTTTGGGCCAGCAGTAACCACACAACCTGGGAGCTTATCAGAAATGATTAATGTCAGGCTTCATCCAAGATGTAATAAAAAGCAATGTGAATTTTCTGTCAGTCCCTAGGTGATCCTAATGTTCATAAAAGTCTGAGAAGCACCACTCTAGTCCAGTGGTTCTCCAACTTGACTGCACATTAGAATCACCAGAAGAGCTTTAAAACATGATCATCTTGAAGTTCATCCCCAGAGATTCTGAGTAATGACTCTGGGGCATTAAGTAAGCACTAGAATTTTTCAAAGCCCCTAGTTGATTATAAAGTGCAACCAATACTGAAAGGCATGCTCCAGACAGATGGTTTTCTCTATAAAAAGAGCCAGTGAGCCAGTGAGCCAGTGAGAAAGACCAGGATTCAGATAATATTTTCAGACTCAAGTAAACAAACAGACAGGTGATGAGAATCACAGATCCTAGCAGTAAATGTTAGGGTCCTAGGCACAGAAAAGAGACTCAGAGACATACAGCAGGTTTTTATGATAAGCAGATGATCAAGATAGTGAAATGGAAGGTAGATTTTTTACATAGGATGTACATAGGATGGAGGGGCAGTCAAGGAAAAAGGTAGTACTTCCGCAGCTAGGATGGTGGCATGGGTCAGGAAAATTATAGTCAGTTCTTCTCTGACTCAAGCTTTGAAAACATAAACTTTCAATGTGAGTTATATATCAGGGAACTAAGCATAATGCAAATTTCACTCCTGCTTATACTTGATTTTGTCCTCTGGAAATAATACTGAACACTGGAAACTGTCCCTGGATTAAAGAAGCCACATCAAAATACATACAATCTGCAACCTCAGATATGCACCAACTACCTCAGTTCACTTCTCATGGTTCCACATTGCATTACAACTTTTCATCTGGTTTTCTGTCACCCTCCTTTTACCCCTTAACCCCAACTCCATAACTCACAAGCTATACCCTCAGGCATCCACATCCAGCATAATCTGAGGCTTTTTCAAGGTACAGTGCCATATTTGCTGTGGTACTGATGTATCCTTGACCATTGAACAAATACAGAAAAGTGCTACTGCTGATGGGAGAGACCTGGTTCTTCTTGATGATGCATGTAAAGAATTACAGATCGGCAAATCTATTAGCATGTAATCAGTTTATTAGTGACCTGTTCACATGGAAGAGAATGAGACTGGGTAGAATAGGGAATGAAAGGCAAAGTTTCAGGGAAAAACAAGATGGCACAAGTAAGAGTGTCTGAAGATCAGGGTGGCAAGCCCCCAGGTGGCCAGAGGCCTGGTAGCCCAAGAGCCAAGAGCACCAAGAGAGAGAGTCATTTGTTCTGAGCACTTATATAGTGGGTGGGATAAGAGATAAAAATTATCTATTGTTTAACGGGTAAATGTGGTGCCAGCTTTCTCAGGTGGATGTGACTACCCAAACTTAGGTACTTGTGGGGATCTGTTAGCCTGAATCCTTATCTTGCTCCAGACTCCATTCATTCCTCTTGTTGTAAAACATGTGACAGGAGGCAGTTAATTAAAATTGGGACACTTTTCAAAGTTATTTATAAGCTCTTTCTGTAAGCATTAGGGACTCCCTCATAAAACCAATAGTGACCAGAAGTAGACGATTAACCAAAGTTGTTTTATAGGCTTCTTCTTTGGGCATGTTAGATTCTCTCCCACATTCCAGGCCTTAGGATGAAAGCAAAGTTTCAAGGCCTTCTTTTCCAGATAGTGGAAATGCTATGTAGAATTTCAAGGATTGCCCTTCTTTCTTGCTAATGTAGTGCTTCTTGTGACATTGGAACACCTGGCAATATTATCAGACCAAGCTCAGGCCTACTGAGTTAGTATGTGAGACATGTCTCCTTCTTCCTTCTTGCCTTGGTTTGCCATTTATTCTACCTAAGTAGTAAAAGGTGTTTCCTGGAAACCAGGATGCTAGACTCTGGCCAGTAACAGCAATGCAGTCTTCCTATGCTCTCTCCTGCCTCACTACCATTTCTATTTGATCTTCATGTGTTATAGACTACAGTTTTCACTGTTGTGCCCCTGGTTATAGGAGATTGTTCTGTGTGGTGTGGCCTCAGCTCCCATTTGGAAAGGCCAGTGGAAAGCAAGTTCTGGTACACAGGACTCATGCCCACAGATAGGTTCTCCTGTGGGGAATCAGGCCTGCATTGTACCTAGGCCACTTTGAGACTTGCTTTTGCTAAAACTCCCTTACCCTGAATTGAGGCAGAAAATGTTTACTGCATATTTTTAAAGTAACTTCCTAAAATCTCTGCTAAACCTTCCAAGGACAAGTGTAACTAGTTCAACCACTTTTCCCTTTACATTTGCAAATGTCCTTCTTTTTTATGCAATTAGCAACATCATTTCCTTTGCTTTCTGAAGAATGTAACCACCTAAAGTGAACCTGTGCATAGTAAATGAGGACCATCTTCAATGTAATGTGCCCAGAAAAGCAATAAAAACCTGTCAAGGCAAGGGTCAGGGCACCCTCCTCTTGAGAGAATGGCTGTGCCATCCCTTTTCCTCCACAGGACTCAGTAGTCTGTGTGAATTTGTTTCGTCCCATCCCCAATGGCCTGGACACTGCTGGCTGGTGACCACATCAGCTAGCACCAGAACAGGAACCCAGGGCTATGAGCTGCCATTGTGGACAATATACCAACTTGGTTGGAGTGTGCACATCAGCCCACAACACAGAGTGCTTTTCAGTTAAGTTGTACGGTGTGCTGGATTTCAGAGGAAAAGGGCTTTCTTCTTAGGTCACCCTCTCTTGGGACCGCTTTACAACTGTACCTTCTTTAGTAAACAGGAACCTTGTTCTCTCTCCCAAGCATTTGCCTCAATCTCATAGGCATGGGTCAAGCAGTTAAGAGCCACAAGGGTACTCATCACAATAAAGACTCCCATGAAAGGATTAGCTAGACATGGACACTGTAGGCCAGTGTCAGCATCACCTGGTCTCATTTTTCCCACAAGCCCTGTGGTATTTAATGTGAAATTTCACATAACACAATTATTTTCTGAAATACAGATTTTTCATTATGGCAGAATTGACTATAAAATTAAATTTATTTGATGTAGACTCATTTAACTTCTAAATTGGTGCTCTTGAAATTCCTGTTAAGGACACTATGGAACTGAGTCATTTTCAGCTCTAGAGAAAGAAATGAGACAGAGGCCTGGGTTAGGCTGTCAGGAAGCTCTTTGAAATGCCCAGAAGAGGGAATGGCACAATGCAGTGCAGAGGGAATGGGGTGTTGGTTCATCAAAGAGTGGGAAGGGGGACTCTTTGATGACCTTATTACTTCCAGAAGGAGAAGTTATCTAAGTGTAAAGCAGTGGGACGCAGCTAAGATCAGTAAGAAGCTGACCAATGGCTTGCCTTCTCCAAATAATTATTGCTTTTGGTAAAGCTTTGAAGCAGGACAATTACCTAAGAATGGTGTTTTAGAAAGAACAATATGATGCTGTCACACAGGTTGAATTAGAGTTGGGGGTAGTGTAAGGACAGTTAGTGCCACAGCCTATGTTGAGGTAACTGGTGCTGAGCCAGGGGTGTTAATGGGAATGGGAGCCCTTCTCTGTCCTAGACTCCTCATTGAAGGCTTCCAAAGGACTAATGCGTTCCTGTCTCTGCTTCTTTAACTGTTAGGCCTGAATCTGTAAAATCTCATTTTCACAGTAACAGGCTGTGCAAATGTCTCTCAGTAAGGTCACAAACATCCTCTCTACCAAATCTGATCAAACTTTTCAGTGTTTGCCCTCTTCTGCCCCTGACCTTTAACAGGGTTTCCATTTTGTTGCCCTTCCTCTCTCCCTCGACCCCCAGTTCTCACTCACAGCTCCCTCTCCTTTGCACCCCATGACATCACCATTTCCTGGCTCTCTTCCTGGTTTTGCGCCCATCCTACATTCTGTGCTGCAAGACATCTTTTGCTATCATCCCTTTCTGTCACAACTTCTTAGACAGGATCTGCCACTGGCCTTTTTTCTTATAAACAGCCTCCTTCATAAGGACATTATATTCATCTTTGTGGTTTTAACAACCACCTACACTATAATATTCCCCAAATTCTCATTTTAAATCCTGATTTCTCATTGGTAGTTTTATTTCCACTCTGAACTTCCACAGGCATCTCAAACACTTCCTGTTCAAAGCAGAATTCATTGTGTTGCTTCTACTTTGTGGAATTTACATCCACCAAAGCACCCAAGTTAGAGCCTTGGGGTCATCATCTCACACAAGTGTCACTGGGCCCTTCCAGTGTTTCTGTCCTGTTTCTCATCCGTCCTGCTTCTCCAGTCTTCCTGCCATTAGCTTAACTCCACTTTTCATCATCACACACCTAGATCACTTTCTCCAGTCTCAGTGTTTTCAGATCCATACGCTAAGCTCTTACCATAGACAGCTTTAAAAAATGCAGATCTGATTATGTCACTCATCTGAGTAAATTGTTCTAAAGGTCAAAGTTTGAAGAATAAACACCCAAGTATTTCACATATAACGGAAATTTCACCATTTTCTGCCATCAGAAAAAATACCTCCTCATCATTTATTTCCCCAAACTGTAATGGAGAAGGTCAAAGCAGAAATTTCTGGAAAGCAAGGGAGCCCAGTTCCAGGGTAACCTCACCCCTAAATCTAGCACAGAGACTTGCTCCCCCTCTTGGCAGGAAAAGCAGGGGGCAGGAAGGGTGCCAAGGTGGCAGACTAAAGCAGCCTGCTTTCTTTAAACGGGGGTGGGGGTGGGGGGGTGGGGAGGGAGGAGGGGCTGTATAAAAAAGAATTTCCTGAGGCAAGAGGCTGGTACAAACACAAGGCAGTTAACAGAAGGAGGGGCAGAGAGCTCTCAGGATTGAAACAAAAGGTGGATCTTAATAGTCCACAGCCTTGAGGCTACCAGCACCTGACACAAGATAGTTAGTTATGGGGGCTAGATACTCTGGCCATATCCCCCAAAAAGAGACAATGACAAACTTAGCCATTGGTTGGAAAGAACTGGGCCAGAGCACTGGTTTCTGGAGCACATGGAATTTGGGTAGAAAGGTCTTTTTAAAACAGGAGGTGTGGAGACACCATTCTATTGGTTTGAGGGCTCTCTTGCTTTCCAACTTGGTGCAAGCTTGCTGTCTCTTTCAGCTTTTGGTGCTGGGCGCAGAGTCTTGGCTCTGGCTCTGGCACTTGGACACTCTGAGTCCCTGTCCCTCCATCACTCCGTGGACAGGAGCACTCATGGAACCAGGAAGTTGCTGGGCCCACCATGGGCTTAGGCCCTGCATGGTTGGAAGCTTATTCCTGGAAGCAGGGTCACATTCTGGGACACATGTCTGCCTGGACTTCAGCTTCTGGGACACTATGATCCAGTGAAGCATAGCACATCGGTCCTGGACTGCTACATGGAAACTGGGAACAACACACTCCATATCCTGAAAGACAGAGCTACTGCAAGAAGATGGAGACTCTGAAACCTACAAGTGCACATCCCAGAGAGGACAGAAATCTGTCTGCAAGGCTGGCCTAAGCTCCTATAGCAGACAAGGAAATGGAGAACTTCTGGGTGTGCTTTTGGCTTGTGGGAAGCGAGAGAAGTTCTGGGTCTGCTGGAAGAAAGGAACTCAGAGCAGGAGTACTCTCAGCCCCGCCTCCCAGATTTGAACTCAGTTAATAAAAACCTGTTTCCTTCAGCACAAATCTTTCGGTTATAATTTAGGGTGACAAGCAGCTAAGCCCCATACTGTATGTATGGTTACAATATTTCACCAAGCAGAAACCTTAAAGGGTTGATAGTTCCCCAAACACAGCCTGTTCTCCTGGACTTCTAGGCCTTTGATAAACTATGTCTTTTCCAGGGATGCCTTCCCTTTTTTTCTTGCCAGAAAACTTACACATAATTTAAGCTGTGCTAAAACATTACCTGAATATCCCAGACATAACTAATTTGTCAATATATGTTTGATTAATTTTAATGCAATTTTTTGTGTGTGAATTTTATTTTTGTTCATGTTTACTGCTTATATCTTAAGTTTCTCATGAACAAAATCAATGCTAGTTATACTTACAGAAAATCATATGCTGAGTTTCTCAGTGTTGTAGAGAATGTCTAGCACTGATAATTTTTCTTCTAGCTGATTCAGTAAACTGATCATTTTTTATAAATTTTCTATCTCTGCTGAGAAAAATATATTTAGGGGAATTTTAAACCATTGCAGTAAGTGAATTTATAACTATGCATACCCTCATTTAAGTGTCATTGTTTTTTCTTTTTCCCAAATCTCAATATAATTTTTAAAAGAATAATACCCAGTCTTCATCTTATGATGTCCTTAAGTTCCATGGAGACCTACCACATATATGTTGGTACCATTGGCAGGTAGCTGGTCCCTGCATTCCTAGGGACTGCACAAGATGATGGGGATGGGAAAAAATAGGATTTTCTTATTTATATCATACTTCTCTTCAAATAATTTATAGGAACCATAAATATCTCTTTAGCAGAAATTGTGTTGTAAACGCAAACATCCGCAAACACTCCATAGCACTTATGCCAGGCCCAACCATAGACACAGGGTTTCATTCTTCAGTAGTCCCAGAAATCTAGTTCTCTGAAATATAAGAAGGTGTACTCTACAAAAATCATGAAACATTAAAATATGGATCTTTGAAAGTGTTTGCAGACAAGGCTTATAGTTCAAAAGATAGTTTATAGGAAGAGGTATTTGTGGAGGATTAGAATAATTGAAGCTACCAAATAATAATCACATAGCCACCATACACAAAACAAAGTGTTAGGTTTTCAGGGATACAAAGCTGGATTATATTATACAGATATACGAGAAGATACAAAATGCTACTGCAAGGAAACAAAACTAGACCACTTGAATAGTTTCTGGTTCTGTTTAAGGTAAAGGGAAGAAAGATACAATACCCTTTCTAAGTATCTGATAGTGGATAAAGCAACTATTTAAGAATTCTGAGAAAGTATAAAGAAATAAAAATACAAAAATAAGGCCACTATGGAAATTATTTTCTTTTGTTTCTTCCATATCTCCAGTCTTAGACTCAGGAAATCTGAATTCCAGAACTTTCCAGCAGGTGTGGCCAAGAGAAACCCTTATCTCTGATCAGAGCACTGTTGAGGTCACCCCAGATGAACAGAAAGAATGGAGTTGACTCCCTGATTTTTTTTCTTTCCCAATCATCCCCTGGAAGCAAGCTTAGTACCAAAGTTGCACTCCCACAGTGGAGGTACTGGCATTAGCATTGGGATCATAACTCATGCCAGAGGCAGAACCAGTCGTAGGAGGTAAGTGACAATGCAGGAAGATTGAAATAACAGCTTTGTGACCAGGTGACCGAGATGAGAAGCCCTAGAAAGAAGCTCAAGAAAACAACCCCATAAAGTTATGTTTCAAGCCTTATATTTACCTGCAAAAGATGCATATATGAAACTAATTCAAACTAAAATACTAAAGACTATGAGAATAGAACTGTGTGTAGTTCACTATCCAGGTCCCAAGTGGCCCACGGGGAACATACACATAGGGGAAATGCAGACACCACTGCAAAGGCTTCAAAAACGAACTTGACATTGGAATGAGATATACCTTGAAAATATCAGTCAAAAATTACAGTTTGTAACTAAGTCAAAAATCTATGCTCTTCAGAGTTTTAGATAAGACCTAAAATCACATAAAATAATATTAAGATACTCAGTACAAAATTACATAATAAAAAGAACCAGGAGAAACTTGGCAAGTAGAAAAGGAAACTACAATGAACAAAGGACTACTCTTAAGTTGACACATATTTTGAAATTATCAGACAAATATCTAAAGTACCTTTTTTTAGCCATGTTCCATGAAATAAGTATGAACAGTCTTGAAATGAATGGAAAGAGACATTTTCAGCAAAGAAATAGAAGCTATAAAAATTAGCATTTTAGAAATGAAACTACAATATCTGAAATAAAATTTCACTGGATGAGTTTGGTAGCATGGAAGTACAGAGGAAAGAGTGGATTTGGAAAAACAACCATAAAAATTATCTAGTCTGAACAACAGAAAAAAGTCTGAAGATCATTAACAGGAGCCTATAAAGCATTACTAAAAGTTCTAACATACCTGTTGTTGGAGTACCTGGTAAAGAAGAAAAGGAGATTGGTCCTGAAAAAAAATATGCAAAAAAATCTGAAATTTTATAAATTTGTCAAAAGACATAAAATTACAGTAAAATAAAATAAAATAAAACTACAATAAAATTTAGTAAAATTACATTTACTAAGCTTCTGCAAGAAGTTTCCTTTGGTATCATTTTCTTGTTGCCTAAAGAGTTCCTTTACCATTTCTTTCAGCATATATTACTAAAAACAATTTCTTTTAACTTTATTTAAGAATATCTTTATTTTGTATACATTCTTTTGTATTCACAGGGTATAAAGAAAACTTCTATACCCTTCTATACTCTTCTTATGCAAGAAGTTTAGTAAATCCAAAACAGAATCAATCTAAAAAAATTTATACCCCCAAAACATGTAATAAAACTACAGAGAAACAAAGGATGAATAAAAAACTTGAAAGCAGCCATATAAAAGTAACATTGCAAATAAGGGGAAATTGAAATAAATGAACATAGATTTTTCACAAGAAATAATGGAGGTCAGAAAATAGTAAAACAAACATTTTAGTTCACTGTAAAAAAAAAACTGCGTAGAGTGCATTCAGCTTTTAATTGCTGAGGCATCCATTTTAAAAGACATCCATTTAAAAAAACCATATTGTCAGCTATATGACACAACTACCAGCAAAACAACCAGATATGAAATTAGCCACTCCTACCCATGAATTTCTCTCTTTTAGAATGCCTAGATAACTTAGAAAACTGACCATTTGATTGACTCCACTTCTCCCTTCCCACACCCTGATTCCCACTCTATTGCCTTAAATGAGTGAATGAAAAGTGAACTTGCAAAACCCTAGACATCCTATCATCCTACCTTAATAAAAACTGAACATCAGGTCTCTCTCTCCTCATTCTCTCTACTCTCTCTCTCTCCATTCCCTCCCCACCTGTGGTGTCCTGTGATCTCACTGTGGGGCTCTTGAGCATGCTGCATACCCTCCAGGACCTCTGAGTAATAAATCTTGTTCCTCAGAGTTGTCTGATTTTTCTTTTTTGCTGAGTTGAATTCTGCACTCATAATAAGAACAAGGCCCCAATGAGGAATTTGTCTGTAAGGAGCCCCACAATTAATGTGGGCCCAGGTTACTGCCTTGGCATTCCTAGCCAATAGCATAATTATCAGTAGGCTGAGAGAAACACAACAAACTATCAACCAAGAATTCTATACCCTGTGAAAATATTCTTTAAGAATGTATACAAAATAAAGATATTCTTAAATAAAGTTAAAAGAAATTGTTTTTAGTAATATATGCTGAAAGAAATGGTAAAGGAACTCTTTAGGCAAAAAGAAAATGATACCAAAGGAAACTAATATTTTAGGAATAAATGAAGAAAAAAATGTTAAATATGTAACAGGGTGCAGCCAAGAGGGGGGCCCCAAATAGGGATTTGGAATGGGGTCCAGATCTCTCAGCTAATTTCTCAAAAGAAACCTTACAGGCAAGAACGGGCTGGAAAGAAGTATTCCAAGTCATGAAATCCAAAGATCTACATCCAAGATTGCTCTATCCAGCAAAGCTTTCAGTTGGGATGGATGGGCAGATAAAGTGCTTCCCAGATAAGGTAAAATTAAAGGAGTTCATCATTACCAAGCCCTTATTATATGAAATGTTAAAGGGCCTCATCTAAGAAAAAGAAGATAAAAAATACAAACAATAAAATGACAACAAACTCACAACTGTCAACAAATGAACCTAAAATAAAAGAAAAACAATGAAAACAAAAACTAAGCCAACAGCCAGAACAGGAACAGAACCATAGAAATGGACATCACACAGGGGGAATTCAGTAGGAAGTGGGGAAGGAAGGAACTGGGGCAAAAGGTACAGGGAAAAAGAACATGATTAGTAGGCATAAAATCGATGGGGAGAGATGAAAGATGGTATAGGATACAGAGGACTCAAAGAATTTATATGTACAACTCATGGGCATAAATTAAGGGGGGATGCTGGAAAGTTAGGGGGCCAGAGTGTGGGGGGGTAAAGGGGAAAAATTGGGAAAACTAATAGCATAACCAATAAAAATGCATTAAAAATAGATATATATAGCCAATAAATAAAATAAAATAGAATATAAAGTAATATTCAAATAATTTAAAAATATAGCATGAAAGAGAAAATAAAGTAAAAAAAGTATCAAACAAAATAAATAAAATTACAAAACAAAATCTAATTGTACTAAAATTGCTCTAATGCAAACATTCTAAGCATATTATTCAGATTTAATTTAATCAAGAAAAAATCTAATTATATCCTACAAACCTCACCAGAAACCCATCTTAAATATGATATAAATATGCTGAAAACAAAAGAAAAAATGCAATCAATACACTAACTGAAAATAAAAAGCTGGAATGTCAATATTGATATGAGAAAAAGTAGACTTCAAAACTAGAAAAATTACTAGGAAAAACAAGAGACATGCCACAATGCTAAAGGGGTCAATTCATTAAGATAAATCTAGCCCCTATATGAACAGACTGAAAAAAACAAAACAAAACATGATCATCTCAATAGATGTAGAAAAAATACTTTGAAAAAATTCTATATACTTTCATAATAACCTCCTCCCCCCCCCCCAGAGACTAACAATAAAAGGAAACTGCTTTTTAAATTGACAAAGAGACTGTACAAAAATCCTATAGTTTACAAGATATTTAATTCTTTCCCCCTTATGTTCAGAAATAAATGAGACAAGGCTGTTCACTTTTGCCATTTCTATTCAACAGCATCATTTCTGGCCAAGCAATACGGTAGGAAAATAAGTAAAGGACAGACTGTAAGAGAAGAAATACAAGTATCTTTATCCACAGACAACATGACTGTCTACATAGAAAATCTCAAGGAATCCACGAAAAAATATCCTAGGTTCCTTCCAGACAGTTCAATTCATTCCTACAATTAATAAGTGAATTTAGCATGGCTACAGAACACAGAATCAACAAAATGGTTAATCATGGTCTACATAATTTGACAATTACAAATTGACCAATTGTAAACTAAAATTAATAAAACAGTACCATTTATAATAGCTGCCCCCCCCCAAGGATTCTTAGGTGTAAATAGAACATAGAACATCATATGTACAAAATTTGTATTCTGGAAACTATCAAATACTAATAAAATATGTCAAAGAAGACCTAAGCAAATATTCATACTGTGTTTATGGATTAGAAAAATTAATATAGATTGTATATGAGCAGTTCTACAAAAATTTACAGAGAAGTTATCTAAATTGCAATCAAAATCTGTGTCTATTTTTTAGGTATAGATGTTCTGATTAAAAATGATATGGAAAAGCAAAGGACATAGAATTGTCAAAAATATTTTCTTTTTATAAATTTTATTGTATTTTTTTCATTACCATTTATTGTCCTTATGCCACCTTCTCCCAACTCAATCACCACACTTTTGTCCATGTCCCTGAATCCTTTCTGCTTCTTGCTCAATACCATGCCCCTATAGTCAAAAACATTTTAAATAATAAAGTTGGAGGACTCACATCATCAGATACATAGCTCCAGCAATCAAGACAGTGTGGTATTAGCAAAAGTAAAGACACAGAATAAAGTCCAGAAATAGATCCACAGTAACATGATCTATTGCATTCTTTTTTTAATGTGACATTCAAATTTTATTTTATTTTAAGTATATTTTATTATGTTATTAAAGTTGTCACAATGTTTTACCCTTTGTCCCCTTTTGCCTGAGACTCCCCTTGCCTTCAGGAATCACCTCCCTTAGCTCATGTCCATTGATCATGCATGTAAGCTTTATGGCTTCTCCATTTCCCATATTATTTTAACATTTTTCTATTTTGTACCTATAAATTGTGCTTTTCAATCCCTGCACCTTTTACCCCACTTTACCCCTTCCCAATCCCAGCTGAAAACCCTCCAAATAATCTCCATACCTATGATTCCATTCCAGTTCTGGTTATTTTCTTAGCTTTTTTTTTTTTAGATTCAGTTGTTGATAGTTGAGAATTTGTTGCCTTTTTAATATTTATAGTTTTGATCATCTTTTTCTTAAGTCCCTTTCACATTTCATGTAATAATGGCTTGGTGATGTTGAACTCCTTTAGCTTTACCTTGTCTGGGAAGCACTTTGTCTGTCCTTCCAGTCTAACTGATAGCTTTGCTGGATAGAGTAATCTAGGTTTACACCCTTGCCTTTCATGATTTCAAGTACTTCTTTCCGGACCCTTCTTGCCTGTAAGGTTTCTTTTGAGAAATCATTTGACAGTCTTATGGGTACTCCTGTAGGTAACTCTCTGCTTCTTTCTTGTTGCTTTTAGGATTCTCTCTTCATTTTTTACTTTTGGCATTTTAATTATGATATGTCTTGATGTGTTCCTCTTTAAGTCTAACTTGTTTGGGACTCTCTGTGCTTCCTGAACTTGTATATCTATATATTTCACCAAATTTGGAAAGTTTTATTTCATTATTTTTTTCAAATAAGTTTTCAGCTCCTTGCTCTTCTTCTTTGTTGGGCATCCTTATGATTCAGATGCTAGCATATTTGGAGATGTCCCAGAGTCTTTTTATACTATCCTTTTTTGTTTGTTTGTTTGGTTTTGTGTGTGTGTGTGTGTATTTCTTTTTCTTGTTTCTTTTTCTTTTCTAGTTGAATATTTATTTCTTACTTATGTTCCAAATTGTTGATTTCAATCCTGGCTTCCTTCCCTTCACTGTTGGTTCCCTGTAGATTTTTCTTTATTTTACTTAGTGTAAACTTCATTTCTTCCCTAATGTTGATGCCATACTCAATGAGTTCTGTGAGCATACTGATCATCAGTATTTTGAACTCTGCATCTGCTAGGTTGTCTATCTACATTTTGTTTATTCTTTATCTCTTTTTATCTTTTTTTCCTGTTCTTTTGTTTGGGCAATATTTCTTTGTCTCCTCAATTTGTCACCCTCATTGTGTTTGTTTCTGTGTATTAGGTAGAGCTTCTTTGACTCCCTGTTGAAGGCATCTGGCAAATTGTGTGGGACAAAGCCTCAGATAATCACCAGGATGGGGCAACCCACTTCACTGCTTTGTGTCAGGGAGAAGGATTGAAAAAGGGACTGTGCCACTACTGGGTTTCTGGGGTTTTTCCTGGCACTTGCCCTGTTTCCAGTCACTTTACCAACTCCCCATATGGGACTGGCACCCTTTCAGCTGTTGCCCTGGTGTTGAATCCCAGAGTGGGTGGGTTTGTGCACATTTTAAGACTGTTTCGAGCAAAGTTTTCTGTAAATCTGACAGCTTTTTTTTTGCCTCCTCAACCTCCATTAGTTTTTAGAGACAAAAGTTAGGGGATTTATCTTCCCAGCACTGGCACCCAGGGCTGTGTGGTCTGGTCTGGGGCTGAGATTGCTCACTCTCAAGGTAATACTTCTGATTTTTATTCACTACATGTGAATGTGTGACTGTCCACACCCATTATGCCACCGCTGCCTCTCTGCACCATCTTGCCTTGCCTTTCTGCCCCATCTCTGCATCTCTGTCTCTCTTACTCATCTGGATGAATGTGGCTTATTTACATTCTTAGATGCAGGACTTCCACACAATTCAATTTTCTACACTTCTTGGTGTTATTTGTTTGGGATTTAGTTGTAATTCCTTTTTGTGGTTGCACAAGGAGGTGAACTGTGTCTACCTACACCGCCATTTTGACTGGAAGTTAATTGCATTCTAACAAATTTGTAAAAGTAATTCAATGGAAAGAGATAATATTTTCAAGAAATGGATGGAACAATCTGAGACAGATTGACTATAAAGAAGCAGAATGAGGGAATTAGGGGAAATGGCAGAAATTTTCTTCATCCTCAGTTAAAGGATAAAGAAAGTTATCCTGTGGTAAAAATTACTCAGTTCTATGTGAGTTTTAAAACTCATATAACTATACACCAAGAGAAAGTGAATTTTATTGTATGTCATTTTTAAAGCATTTTCATTATTTTCTATTAAACAATCATTGCATGGTGGAAGGGGTCCAGAAAAATACCATCAATCCCAGCACTGTCTCTTCAAGTTTGTGAGTCTGGAAATTCTGAGAGTTCTTCCTTCATTTTGTTTATCATTAAAGTAGTGACATTAATAGCTCTCTCAAAATCTTTGCATAAGTGTTATACATGAAATAATGAGCATGAAATATTGTGCATAGTAAAAGCCCATTATAGTGTAAATATTTAATGTAATTATCACAAAGTGATTTTTTAAAAATAATCTTGAATTTTTATTTTAAGGGTATATTAATTAAAGTCTAAGCAGGAAAGATCCTGTACACTCAAACTGAGTAATTTTAGAAGAGTCTACACAAGTACATACAAAGGTGTCAGAATGATGTAGGGAAAGCAAAAGAAGTAAGAAAGTGCCCGGAGGATGGCAAACAACAACTAAGGTTGTGTGGCAAGGTAATATAAATTTTTTTTCAGAGAACTTTAAATCTAAAAGTCATTGATAATAGCAAGAAGGACAGAGGGGAGAAATTAAATAATTAACAAGAAACATAGCTAATAGATCCCGGATTCTGTAGCTGTTTATGTAGCCTAAATTGATCATTATAGTTCCATACTTCACCACTTACTCTTCATTCTCCCTACCTTTTTCTCTGTCGTAGCTGTATGGGATTATTTACTCAGTGGCATGAATTAAACCTCTATTCCTCTCAGAATCAAATTCTTACTGATCTGAGTTTTTGGTTGCTGCAAGTTTTTACAGGCCAGCAGTCTTAGATAAGAGAGTAATAAGAGATTCCACAATAAATATCTGACACAAGCATAGTTTTTATTCTCTCTAGTATATATCAATAATAGCAACCTAAATTTCCATTAGTAATTGGGATCAAACCCCTAGCCACCACAATGATACCTGTCTTTTGTTTAATAGTTGAGGAAGGCAAAATAGCCAAATAAATGTCTCAGCTTCCAAGTCAATGAAAGAATGATAGAGTTCTTGGGTGGATGTGTTGTCTCCTTAGGTGTTAGATCCTCTACACACACAAGCCCAAGGCTGTGGGGATGGGAAGCAAAAATTCAAATGGGTTAATGGGTAAAACAGTGAGGAAGAAAATTCCCACCTCCTGTTAGCTCCCAGATCTGAGCATTTTTTAATGATGAAAATGACACCATGGATTATCCACTGTTATGAAGTATTCACTACATATGTAGGAGTGTAAAGTAACCTGTTAAGATGTGTTCCAGCTAGTGCCATAATTGAAACACCAGTAGACCATTCAGCATTCTATCAAGTCAGTTGCTTCTGGGACATAGGGGTTGATAGCTAGGACTGCTATAACAAATACCACGACTCAGTGGCTTAAACAACAGAAACTGATTTCTCACAGACCCAAAGGCTAGAAGTCTAAGAACAAGCTGCAGGCCAATTTGGTTCCTGATGAGAGCTCTTTTCCTGGTTTGCACACACTCATCTTCTCACTGTGTCCTTACATGACAGAGATCAGAGAGACAGAAAATACAGTCTCTCCTGTCTTTTCTTATAAGGAAACTATTTCCATCATTAGGGTTCCACCCTCATGACCTAATCACTTCACAAAAGCTCCACCTGCCAATATTATCACATTGGAAATTAAGGTTTTAACATATGAATGGGGGATAACAGGGGCTCACATTCAGACCATGGCAAGGATTTTGATAAGAACCAGTGAATCTCATGGTTGTGAACCAGTTGTATTTCCTTTGCTACAAATGCAACTCCTTCTCAGAGATGAGTTAGTCAATGAATAAGGTTTAGTTTTAAATCCAGGAATAGTGGTTCTAACAAAAAAGCTACAGGAAATGAAGTCAAATCCATGATTTAAATGCCTGTCCATTCACAAAGGGCAGTGAATGGGAGTCTAATCTGTCCAACAGTTGCCATATGTCTGCCTGGTTCCTCTGAGGATTGGTGTTGGAGAGATTTCAGGGTTGTGTCTGCCATTGGCACGTTAGTCACCCAAACTTCTCTCTCCTTCTAATCTGCTGCTGTTCCTCATTGTCTAAACCCAACCACAAATTGGTGTCAAGACTTTCAGACTTCCTTTTGTTCAAAGGAAATAATCTGAAACTCAAGTGGGGCACACTCCAATTTCTTTCTCTTTGTCTTTCACTCCTCCTTGAGCTCCAGCATCAGACATTTTTTTAAGTTTTCATTTCTCTTGATAAGCAGAGCAAAGAGTCATTTTAACTCTCATGATATGATGGATGAAAATAAATCATTACCTTTGTCTTATAACATTGAATTTCATCTTGTATTTGATTACTGAGATATTATCTTTTTGTAATTATATTTTACATGTATTCCTACCTATCAAATATCACCTTTCTTCCTCCTAGTGTTATGACCCATGGCAATATTTGAAATTATCACTTGCCAACTTTGTGAAGTGTTATGGTTTAAAACCTAAACCCCTCTAGCATTCAACATGTAAACATCAGTCAGTAAATAAAATGTATTTCTCATTACCTGTGTGCACGTTTCTTGCTTTATTGTTAAGAACAAAGTGGGCATCTAAATCACAGGGAGCTAGAATTTGAATAATATTCCATTCTGTGGGTCCTCCCATTGGAAATCAGGATGCAAGCAAAATAATAAAACAGAGCAAACTGTAGCAATGAATTAGAGAGCCAAGAATATATAGGGCAACCATGAGGAAAAGGATGTCTACTTTATTATTTAGGCATGGTTATATTTTACTGTTTTATTTGTATAAAAACTATTCACATGATAGAAAATATTTCTAATGTAGCTATTTTCCTTTTACTCCTCCAATAGGAGAAAAGATGAAATTCAAATTCACAAGTTAATTTCTGATGGAGCTTCATCATTGAAGAATGAATATCAAGCATTGTAACAATTTTTTAAAATGCAAAAAACAAAAAGTCAGCCTCAATGTTTTGGATTACAGTAAAGTTGTGATTAACTTTTTAAGAGAGAGCTAACAGTTTGTGCTAAAGAAATGAGTTCCAGATAGAAATGCTCTTTCTCACACAGCAGGGTGTTTTCCATTTAATTAAAATATTCAATATTTTGCACCCATTAGACTTACTAATTGAGTCTAATCTAATGCTCTCAGAAGGCTTGAAATTAAATGTGGAAAAACACAGAAATTTTCAAGATTTTATGACTGATTAGCAATGTGTTTCTATAAACAGGTGGCACAGTGGTTGGCCTACCTGGAGGGATACTATTAGACCTTGATGAAAAATGTTAATTTTCATTTGTGTTAATGACATCAGTGCTTCACACACTGCTCACTGGCCTCTCAGTGGGTATGGATGCCAGCCTCCCTCAGATGGCTTATCATTTGCATTAAGTATTCATCACAGAGATAAATAGTCATGGCCTGGCACAACACCAATTGTGGGTTTGAAGTAATTTGAGCAATTCCTTGGGGATAGAGAGGAAAGGAATGTGAGATTTTTGCTTTTAGGAAACTCAGTAGAGTCTGCAAAGTTGTGGTGGATGATGACTTCCAGATGGCAGGAATGCAGATAGACCACATATGTTTATATTAAGTTCTAAAATGTACCATGTGTACCTACATTGATATTTGGTATCTAGTCATTTACTTGACAAAATATTCTTTCAGTGAACATACATAGTTAAGAAACTGTTCTCACATAGCTTTTCATTCTAGTCATAAGTATCAAACGATAAACAAATAATTCTAGGCATTATCTCAGAGAGAAAATTCCCATCCTTTCATGTGAAGAGGTTCTCTTAAACAGGCTCATAAAGCTGAGAGTCCCCTTGTATGACTGAGTTCTGCATGGATGTTTATGGAAGTGGAGAGCAAATGTTGGAAAATTCTTGAAACTACTTAAACATAAAAAGAAAGAAAAACTAGACTAGAAATAAAGAAGAAAAAATTGAAATGAAAATAAAAAGGAGAGCATGAAAAGGGGTAAGAAAGATAGAAAAACATGTGAAAAGAAAGAGAAGAGGAAGCAATCTCCTGTAAATCAAATAATAACAGAGTACTGGACAGAGTAATAACAGAGTAATTGGTACTGGACATTACTCCATTCATCTTAGACCTCTGTTAGGGAGATGACATGAATCTTACTTATTTCTCAGAAATGATAAATGTAAAATTCATATTTCATATCATTCAATGAAAATGCTTTTTGTATGTCACTTTAGGAATTTTTGTACAAACATACCTTGTATGAAAAGTATAAGAGTGACATGATGCCTGCTGCTTCTTGAGGAAGAGTAGCAACAGCTCTGTTTACATATGAAGAGGATTTTCCCCATTGACTTCTTTTAGAATCTCTTCAAAGATAATGATCTTAAACTATATTGTTTTATTAGATTGAATACAATTGAATAACCTGACTCATGCTCATAATGGAAGGAGTCAAGAAATGTTGAGTGAAAGCCATTTAGACAAAATTCATGTAAGTCTGTCAACCTTTAGGAGAAATAGGTCATTCATTAAAAAATGCAATAAATATTCAGTATGGGATTTTCATATGTTATAAACTACGTTTGGTGCTTGGGACAGAACAATTGAACAAGATTGGCAAGTTTTCTGTTCTCATGTAACTCCAATCCTGTCTATTTGTCACGCTTCCCTAACTCTTATCAAGAATCCACCCATAGGGAGGAAGAAAAGTGACTAGTAAGGGTCCATTTTCAATCCCGGTATTCTGAGGTCTAACATTAAAAAACACACAATTGGTGAGGTCTCTTTTCTTGCTCCTTCTTGTGTTTTATCACATAAGGACAAATAGGAAGGTTGAAGATCTCATGGGACCATTCTAAGCACTGGTGGAAATCAAAGTCTATCCAGCTATCTGTCTCTCTCAGATCTTTTTCTCTAATGACAAGGTGTGCTGCAGACTACCCTGCTCTCCTCATCCATCATAATTTTTTCAAGTTTTAACTGAAGTCCTTTATTTCTAGTTCTTTTCTAAATATATTTAATTATTGTTCAAGTACAGTTTTCTGTCTTATATTTCCAACCTCTCCCACCCTCTCAGTGTTCCCCACCTCCTTCCCATCCCCCCCACCTTAGTTATTGTCCATGTGTCCTTCATACTTGTTCCTGTGAGTCCTTCCTCTTTTCCCCTGTGATTCTCTCCCCTCTCCCCTCTGGTCCCTGTCAGCCTGTTCTGTATTTCAGTGTCTTTGGTCATATTTTGCTTGCTTGTTTGTTTTGTTGTTTAGGTTCCTGTTAAAGGTGAGATCATATGGTATTTGTCTTTCAATGTCTGGCTTATTTCACTCAGCATAATGCTTTCCATTTCAATCCGTGCTGTTGCAAAGGGTAGGAGCTCCTTCTTTCTTTCTGCTGCATAGAATTCCATTGTGTAAATGTACCATAGTTTTTGGATCCATTCATTTACTGATGGGCATCTTGGTTGCTTCCAACTCTTGGCTATTGTAAATTGTGCTGCAATGAACATTGAGGTTCATAAGTTCTTTTTAATTGGTGTTTCAGGATTCTTAGGATATACTCCTAACAGTGAAAGTGCTGGGTAAATTTTAAACTTGAAGTTGTAATCAGGGTAAGTCTGGCAATAATATTTCGATGAGGAGACTAGATCTCCTGATTTTACTGTGATCTAATGGCTCCCACCTTCCCATGAGGTTTCTGAGGGCCATTGTGCATCAAGTAAACAACCAGAGCAGTTTATATGTGCAGTTTGATTTTGGCCCATAAATTTATTTCACAACACCTGTAACTTATAATGGGACATGAGGATGGTTCTATTTTCCTAAGCTAAGAAGGCAAAAGTACATAGATCAAGTCTGGTCATTTCCCATGGGGTTGGGTAGAGAGCAGAGGACTGCATTCTCCTGAAAGCATCACCACCAACCTCCCTACCCAAAGCCCTCTCCTAAGGTAGAGTGACACTACTGTCCTTGTAAACATACTCAAATGCTGGCTGAGCCGATTCTCTGTCTCTGTCTATACCCTTCTACTTCCATCAGTACCCCACCATGGTTTAGTTCTGATCTTCCTCCCAGACCTTCATGCCGAAGTGCTGAATTCTGGGTTTCCATGTTAGTACTTGAGGGGTCTGTTCTGCATGTCCCACCTGCAACCACTTGGATCCATAACATTCCTTGGCTCTCATTTCTGTGATTTTGAATTCTTGCAGGTATTCCCCTCCTGGTATTTGGATACCAGTCCTTAAAAGGCTGCTTGGTGATAAGAGCCTTCGATATTCAAAGGCAAACTTCTTGGATGATGAGTTGAGCCCACATGACTCCCTAGTTTTGCATATCTTCATGTCTCTGCTTTAGTGGTAACTGTGAGGGTTGCTTTAGGGTTCATAGGCCAATCATTGCCTCAAACATGACTGTTTTGGTATTTGGGCCTCTCCTGCCTGGTTGAATACCTAACTTTATCTCAGTCCACCATCCATTCCTGTCCTGGTTTGTTGTGTAGTGTCATCCTACAGACAAGTTCCTGCCTTGACACCTGCACTCTGTGAGAACTTGGAGAAGTCATGCCTCACATCCAAATTCAGTGCTGTGATACTGAAAAACTACAGGTTTCCTCCCCTCCATATACTCTTCCCACCTTCCAGATTCCCCATCCTTCCTGCCTCATTAACTTCTCTTCTACCCAAGATGTTTCTTTAAGAAGAGAAAAACAGGAGATACATTACTTCAAAATGGTATTAAGCCAATCTGATTTTATTTTAAACCAGGATTCTTCGTAATGCAGAACAAGCTTTCCATGTTATTGGAATGTAAAGTATTAAAGATTGAGTGTGGAAGGTGTTTGAGAGCATAAGGGCCTTTATACACCTCTTAACTCACAATCCAGTAATATAGAAACAGGGTTACAGTAACTATGCACTGAGATTTCTTTTCCCTGAAGTCTCCCATGATCTTTCTGTGTGTAATCTGCCTTCTCTGTTGTGCAGAGGCAGCCAGATCCTCCTTGGAGTCTTTGGAAACTGCCTGCTTTGCACAAACCTGTGTAGATGAAGAGAAGCCAGGACTGTGCTCACCTCAGTTTCTACTCCTACATAGACTCATCATTCCTTCTGAATCCCAATGTTTTTCACAGATCCACATATAAGAGTGGCAGTGGAACTTTAATTATCAGTTGATAGAGGAAAAAGTATAATGGTGAAAATGTCTTAAACAATTATTTAAAAATTATTACTTTATTAAGCATAACAACATATATACATTTAGAAATAGCTCAAGAAAAGTCATGTGTTCAAGCTACAGATCATGCATTGTGCATATCTGAGATCCAGATGCCTGGATTGAATTCCACAGCCCTGAGGGTTTCTGCCCTACAAGTTTCCACCTCAATGGGTCTATGAAACTGTGGACTGCTATCCTACTGCTATTTGGAGACTTCCTAGATTATCCCAAGGTGTTTTACAACATAAAGATGGCCTCAGTCCTTATTCCCCTGTTGCCAACAGAAAGTTGGAGGAGTGGCCAGAAGCACATGACTTCCAGGTGAGGATCCATGCCCCAGATGAGAACAGTGGACTGAGGGCAATTTTAAGAGAAGAGGAGGAAAGCCACCTCCCTCCTCAGAGCAAACACAAATAACAGTGTGCTCTGTGTCCTGCACGTTGAAACTTCTTAAACATTGATTTGGTCTGAATTGCTAGGGAATAAATGATCCCTACCCACAAAGAGTAAAGCAATTTGGTCATCTTTCAAATAAACAGTGTTTTCTTTTGACCATCCAAACTATGACCTATTTTATTAAGTGGGGATTGGCACTTCTCTCTATGGTGAAGTATAAAACCTCTCCAAAATAAAAACCATATTTTCACATTCTCCTTTAGCTTTAAGAGGAAAAAAAATGCTGTTTAAAATATTATTTATTCTTTTGGTGAGGCAGTTAGTGGTATTTCCTTATTCCTCACTGGTTTAAGAGAAAAAGTTGCATACATCAATATATACTCTAAGTCTTCTGAGTCATCAGTATCATGACCTGTCAAAGATGTGTCTTCTAAAGCAATATATTTTAAAGATAGGGAAAGATTCTAAAGATTTGTACATCCACCTATAAAAAAAGAAATACAGCCCTGGCTGGTGTAGCTCAGTGGACTGAGCATGGGCCTGCAAACCACACAATCGCAGTTCAATTCCCAGTCAGGGCACATTCCTGAGTTGCAGGCCAGTTCCCAGCAGGGGACACATGCGAAGCAACCATACATTGGTATTTCTCTTCCTCCTTCCCTTCCCCTCTAAATAAAAAAATTTTAAAAAGATACAAATTAAACCTTCAATTTTCTTTCAGCAGCTCATGAATAAAGTCCACTTGATAAGTAAGTTCTATGAATATGACTTGCCCAGGGTCTAAATATAATGTAGTTTACAAATTTTATTTTCTTACCAAGGAAGCACTTTCTTCAAAGGGTCAATTTTTTTCAAAGCCAAATAATGCCAGGAATAATCCTATCCCAAGATCTGATAATGATGCAATTGAACAATGTGTACCTAACTTCTCTCCTTACTTGAAAGAATCTTGTCTATATGTATTGTGTATCCACTGTGCATCAGGTTTTGTTAGCAATGAAAAGAGCAAAATGAATAAGACATAATCCCTGTAAGTTTGGGGAAATCACAGTAGGATACAACAGAAGCAAACAGGATAGATAACCAGTGCCATCTTGGGAAGATTGAGGAAGGCTTCTCGGGACACGGAATATCTCAGTTAAGACCCAAAGGATGAGTAGAAGTTATGGAGAAGTTACACCAGTGCTCCTCCAACAAGAACCAAACACTGGTACCCACCACTGACTATTTTTATGGCAAGATGGAACAAAATAGAGAGAAAACCTTAAGAAGCTTTTAGAGCAATTTGCATTACCATGACAACCAAGCATGTGACAAGTAGGCCTATATTTTTATGTCTTTTGATTTATTTTCTAATAATTTTTGTAGTGTTAGTTTATAAAAAAATAACAATTGGCAATAAATTATAAGTTTGGTTATTCCCTAACAATGATGGGAGAAGCAGTGATCTAGTCAATAATGTGTAAGTGGGGGCGATCTGGGTAGAGAGTCCAAGACAGCGAACTCTAAGGCTTGGTTCTGAGGAGGGAGAGATAGGATGTTCTGGAAATTGTAGGTCCTTCTGAATCTACTACCAAAAGTTCATTCTCTCCTTCTCCATATAGCCCACAGGCAATCCTTTCTACAATAATGATAAGTTTTTAACATTGTGCAGGCTTTCTATGGACCTAGTACTATGCTACAACTTTTTCTATGATATTCTCTACAGTGCTTTGATAAGTAAGATATTATTATTATACTTGTTTTGTAAATGAGAGCAATTAGACATGTCAAGGTTAAGCAACTTGGCTGGGATCAGATCCAGAACTCCAAACCAGAAATCTCTTACTTCATTTGCTCTTCCCACCTACACTAGAAGTGATTATGTCCCAGACTTTTTAGAATGTTTAGGACATTCCCTTCTGTCCTTAAGAAGTTGCTAAAGAATTTCCAACTTTTTTTCATCCACATAGCTATCCATCAAATTGTCTCTCTCTCAAACAATCTTATTTGCTCAACACTACTTAAATAAGAAAAAATACCTACAACCCTAGTGTTGTTTCCTTTCTTGTCCATGAGCAAAACTTTTGTTACAAAACTGAAGAGGTTTATTTGCCTCCACACATCAAAGCCCAATAAAACTGAAACAGGAGTTTGCAGCCAAGAAAGTAAAAGATTTTTAAGAAAATGGAGCCAAACTCTTCACAAGTGAGTTGTTGCTCTGACCTGGTTTCCCAATGGCTGCTAGGGGAAGAGTTATATAGGGAACTATGGAAGTTAGGGCCCTGGTCTCTATTGACTAGTCAGTGCTAGGGTAGGGGTAGTTGATTGTTGCCTCTGGTCCTGATGTCAGTGATGGCATTGCTCTGTCTGATTTAACAAAGGCATGGTCACCAGAGTCATTCTGCTTTCGGGGGCCTGGAGCTGAAACAAAATTGCAGTCTAGAGGTCATTTCTAGTTTGACTGAAAATCTGTCTCTAGCAAATAGACCCAAGGCTTTGTTCCTAAGATGATTTGTTGCTGACCAGAATGCCATTGTACTGAGGACTTAAAGATTAAGGGAGTTGGGGAGCAAAGGAGAGGGAAATGGATGAGTCAGAGTACTGGGTGAGACCAGTTTGAATCAAAAGTATAAAAAAAGTGATAGGATCATTTTAAAGAAATATAGTTTCTGTGAAGTTCCACATTCAACTTGTTTACCTTCAAGATCTGTGGTAATAGATGATCAAGCTTCTGTTATCAAAAAACACACATGCCATTTTGATTTCTCATCTATTCGCACCCCACCTCTCACAAAAAACACTTGCTAGCATAATCCTCAGTCACTAGATTTTTTGAAGACTTTCATGACAATTCTTTTTCTTTTCCTTTATGCCCATTTCAAGCTAAATCATGGGTGATGACAATGGCAATAATCTCCACTGTGATGACTGATGCTCCCTGAAATGTGCTTTCTCTGGCAGCAGTGTGCTGAAGTTCACCGCAAAGCTGGTTTCTTTGTCTTTTATACCACCTCCCACAACTGTGCTCAGGGTTGCAGTTGACAGAGAAAACAGCCATACACTGATTGCATGACTTCCTAAATTGCAAACATCTCTTGTAAGTGCCACGACAGGAAGCTTTTTTGTTTGTTTGTTTTGTTTTATCAAATGTATTCCAGTCTTCAAAGAAATGAATTCTCTATGAGTCTGCCTGTGGTGAGTGATAAAGGGGTTTGAATCTACTGTATGACATGAAGACCACAGCTTCTCTGAAGAATACAAAGAATAGAATTATATTTTTAAGAATTTCAAGGAATGTTTTAGCAGGTAAAGGTATCAGGTATTATCTAAGATAACTGAGCTATTTTATAAATCCAATTTTAAAATAATGTTTTATTCTGTTACCTGTGCTATGATATCAGCATATTCAGTCTGGAATCCATAGTTTTAGCCTCAATTCTTTTTTCTCTGGATTAAATTACTAGTGTGGAGAGGAGGATGGGAGGAGATTAGCGCTAGGAGAAAAAACATTCTGACCTACAGCTGAATCAAAGGGAACCACAAACTCCATTGAATAAAATGCTTTCTTCCAATTCTATTATACCTTTACTTTTCTTCCTTTCATCCTTTGATGCCATAGCTCATACTCCTTAGTCAGTTTATAGGATCTCTTTGCTTCTTTTTAAATATCTCATTACAAAGATATTTAAATCTAGGATTTACTGCCCACATAACTAAAATAAAACATTGACTAATTCAAATAAATTGCTGTTATATTGTCTTATTTTCTAAGGTTTTGTTTTGGGCTGTTTAGATGATTTGATAATTAGTTGGTAAGAACAATTATCTTTCCATGTCTGAAATATAACAAAAATTGTTAATGTTAAAAAGATGTCTTATTAAGATTTAGTCATGCAATACCCTTATTTTAAGTTGTATCTGGAACATTTACATTACGGAAACCCCACCACCACCAACCCCCAGGCCTTTTGTTACTCTAGGTTCTTTATGCCTGCCAACATATTAAGAACTGTAGCTCTCAATGCCAGAGTCTGGTAACAAGGAAAGCAATTATTTAATTAAAAGTTATACAGGTTTAAAATAATGGTGGAATTCTGCCAGTAGATCTCACTCCCTTTAGAAACAAAGATACACCCACAAGCACACAGTCCTGCTTTCCCTACTTTCCCCAGTCAGGCCAGTCTCAGAACATGCGAGTCAGAAGTATCGCCCTCCAGAAGAAAAAACTACAAGTCCACAGCTCAATTCTCCTGGTTCCTCCCACTTAATCTATGCTAGGCTGAACAGGTCTCCTGTAGTTCCCAGCACTGACAGCTGTGTAACTGAGATCTCCAGTTCTTAATCCAAAACCATGCGGCACCTCCTCATGGCCTACTGGCAAGAGTCCTTTCACCCTGCCTTGACCCTTATGGTCCCACAAGGGTTCTGCATTGTCCCAGTCCCACCTGGCAGCTGGCCTTTTTGTTTAAATCCCAGCCTGGATCCTCCTCCTAACCCCATTTCTGACTCCTCCCATTATCAGCTACACCTGCTAGCACTCCAGTATTTTCCCCCTTCTTGGCTGCCACATTTTGTCCAGCATGTCCCTGTGGTGAGGAACGAACCATCTCCAAGCTCTCACACGGGTGCTGTAATGAAGAGGTGGAGGGGAGCTGCCTCCCACCTACACACAGGTCAAAATCACGCCTATCTCCCTGGCCCAGGCAGACTATGAAGCTAGCCTGCTGTTATTCATACATAAAATAACTCTCAATCCCTATGCTGCTGCCTTTCCCAGGCCCCAAACTAGGCCTGTGGGGGACTCTGGGACCTTTCAGCTTATACCCTTCTCTAAACCTTGTTCTACACCTGTTACATTTAGACAACTTATTATAGGTATTAGAAGACAAGAAGACTTCATCAGTAACTACAACTTTGCACATTTTAGTTTTACCCTTCACGGATTCAAATATGCTTCTTTTTTGAGTACTTGACTGCTTTCCTGAAAAAACAATAGTTAGTAATAGGATAATTAAGACAACTCAGAAAATGTGGAAAAGTGAAAGTTATTTTCATTAATGTTTCATGATTCATAAAATTATTATCTTATATTTATCTTCAGTGTACCTTGTAATTTACAATGTCCATTTATGTACATTACTTTATTTCAAAATAACTACATGAAACTATTTTATAATCCATATGCACATTCCAGTTGGTTTTGCTCAAAACGCAAAATTGGTATTTTTACTTCCTAATTCAGACTCTAAGAACACGTGTCTTCTATAGGACCAGCTTTCCCACTTGTTTAAAGATGGAGTTCTCCCTTTGTCTTCTATTGCCTGCTATGTACCACATTACAGGGTAGTTTTGGATTACCTGGAGCCCCAGTTACGAATCTGGTGACAAGCAACCAATGATGGAATGTCTTTCCTTGCCTCAAGCCCATTTCTAAATTTCTAAAAACTAATTTGCTTTTGAAATTCTCACCAGCTTCCAGTGTTAAATGATGTTCTTCTTCCTAAAGAAGCAACCTGGGAGACACTGGATTGCATGCGGAACCTGCTGAATAAATGCCAGTGTGTCTAGGCGCCACTCCAAGCCAATAAGTCAAAACTGCTGAGGCTGGAGCCAAGACATTCGTCATTTTTTATTTTTTATTTTATTTTTTCCAAATCCTGCTTATTCTGCAGGATCCAGCTCTAATAGTGACACTATTTCTGATCTTCCTTTGCATGTCTATAAGACTTTTAATTTTAAGAAGCAAGTCCACGCCCATATAGTATAAGCTTCACAGCAGCCAAGAGGCCAGAAGGAGAGGCATTATTGTGTTTTCTTTCTCCCTTGAGCCACATTTCTTTCCTAAAACCAAGATAACTTATCTAGAACATGAAGATAATAAATCTATTCTACCAATTTTCCTTAGTCATTTAAAGGAGTGAGATTATTGTGCATAAAAATCTTAGTAAGTCATAAATTATTATAGTTTGCAGTTTATTTCTGAGTATGAGCAATACAAAATCAGGAATAAAACCAGAAATAAGCAAGATGAATCCTAGGTATATGTTTAAGTATTTTTAAGTATATGTCCTTTTTCAACAGAAAGGCATTGACTTTACAATAACATTGAAACAGTATTTTTTTAAAAATACTTGACTACATTCCTCCATCTCTCCCACCCCTACCCCACCTCTGGCAACTATTAATCTATTATCTATAATCTTGTTTTGTTTGCTTATTTTCAGTGTTTTTTGTTTTTTATATTACCCACAAAAGAGAGACAGTACAGTATCTGTGTTTCTCTGTTCTTTGTCTTATTTCACTTTGCATAATGAATTCAAAGTCCACTGATGTTATCACAAATAGCAAGATTTCATTATTTTTATTATTTTTTTCAATTTCTTTTTTAAATTTAATTGTTGTTCAAGTACAGTTTTTTGTTTTTCACTCCCATCCCAGCCCATCCCCCCAGGGTTCCCCACCTCCCTCCCATTTCCACCCCCCCTCCTTAGTTGTCCATGTGTCCTTTATACTGGTTCCTGTAAATCCTTCCTTTTTCCCCTTGAAATTCCCTCCCCTCTGGTCACTCTCCCCCTGTTCTCTGTTTCAGTGTCCTTGGTCATATTTTGCTTGCTTATTTGTTGTTTAGCTTCCTGTTAAAGGTGAGATCATATGGTATTTGTCTTTCAATGCCTGGTTTATTTCACTCAGCATAATGTTTTCCATTTCCATCTATGCTGTTGCAAAAGGTAGGAGCTCCTTCTTTCTGCTGCATAAAATTTCATTGTGTATATGTGCCATAATTTTTTGATCCATTCATTTACTGATGGGCACCTAGGTTGCTTCCAGCTCTTGGCTATTGTAAACTGTGCTGCCATGAACATTGGGGTGCATAGGTTCTTTTGGATTGGTGTTTTAGGGTTCTTAGGATATAATCCTTGCAGTGGAATAATATTCCATTATACACACAGAAGGGGACCAAAGTTTTGCCACCCCTAAGCTACCTTCTAGGATATTGATTTTAAGCTGGTTATTAAGAAACAAAAGACTCAGAAAGAACCTTTGATCCTCCCCCATTTCCTGTTTAAGAGATGGCAGACTGGAAAAACCTCCTTTAGGAAGGAAATCTTAGAATGTTTGCCTTGGCTCAATTTGAATTAAGTGTAGTAAATAGAATAGTTTCAGTCAGGGACCTGATAGCTAGATAATCCCTCTGTCCTATTGCTTCTGATTTGCCTGGCAAGAATTTGCTTGCTATATGTTTTGCTGTCCCCCAACTACCTTTAAGTTGCCCCTTCTCACTTCTAAAATCTATCAGCCTCTTGTTTCCTTTGTCCAAAATGTCACAAACACTCAGTGGTGCTTCATTGTCTTTGGAATTTTCATGCTTATGTGAATTCCCCATGTCTATTAATTCCCAAAGTGCCCATCAATAGACAGGGGGTAAAATAAATGGTCATATATATATATGACAATTTGTTATATATATATAACAAAAAACTACTCAGCTATAAAAAATAAATGAAATCTTAGCCTTTTGCAATAGCATAGTTGAAACTAGATGGTATTATGCTGAGTAAAGTAAACCAGTCAGAGAAAGACAAAATACCATATATTGTTATGTATAGGTAGAATCTAAAGAACAATATAATGAACAAACACAAGAGAAACAGACTCATGGATACAAACAATAAACTATTGGTTGCCAGAGGGCAAGGGAGTTAGGCAACTGGATGAAACAAGTAAAGGGATTAAGAAGTCCAAATCAGTATTTACAAAATAGTCATGGGAATGTACAATACAGCACAGGGAATATAGCAATAATATTGTAATAACTGTAGGGTGCAGATGGGTACCAGAACTATCATGGGGAACACCTTGTAAATTTATGCTTTTCTAAATATCATGCTATACACCTGTTACGAACAGGGGGGTCCAAGGGGGGGAACAATACTTGGCCCACCGAGGGATGCCAAAAACTGCTACAGAAAACAGGGGTCCCTCCCAAGGACAATATACTAATATCTATTGGGCTCTTCTGTCCGCCGCCAATTGGAAAGACATCTCTCAATGCCAGAGATTTGTGAAAAGGAAAAAAAATGTTTATTTAATGCTATTCGGGCCTAATGCCTTCCTTAAAATATTAAAGTCTTTAAGGGTATATACCTACACACACACACACGTGAGGACACATGGTGAGGACATCTTAATAATATTTTCTCCAATATTCTTATACACTTTGAGTTCTGGACACCATTCCAAATCTTTTTTTGCCCCCCCCCTTGGCTGCACCCTGTATCACACCTAAATCTAAAAATAATACTCAATGTAAACTGCAATTGGAAAACAAGTTTAATATGATAAAATAAAGAATGAGGTAAAAAATGTTTTCTTTTGTTAATCTGTCTGTTAATTTTGTTATTCCAGCTAGAAGGATTTAGAAGGTGGGAAAAAAGTATTATTATTATTTTTAACCTCCATAATACGTACCATTCTGTATTCATTCATCTACTGCAGGGCACTTAGGTTGTTTTTTCTTATCTTGGCTATTATAAACAATGTTGCAATGAACATAGGGGTACACTAAGCCTTATAAATAAATGTTTAAACATGTTTGGATCAATACCCATTTGAGGGATTTCTGAGTCATGTGATAGTTCTATTTTTCATTTTTTAAGGAATCACCATATTTTTATTTCAGAGTAACCATATCAAGTCATATTCCTTTTACTCCACATCCTTACCAATACTCATTTCGTCTTGTCTTTTTGAGACTAGCCATTCCAACAGATGCGAGGGGATATTTCATTGTGGTGTTTATTTTCTTTTCCCTAATAATTAATGATACATAACATTTTGTCATGTACCTTCTGGCCAACCGTGTGTCTTCTTTGGAAAAATGTTTATTCACATCTTCTGCCTATATTTTAATTGAATTGTGTTCTTGTTGTCTTTTGCTGTTGATTTTCATGGGCTTTCTTAAAACATATTTTGAATATTAGCTCCTTATCAGATATATAATTTGCAAATATCTTCTTCCATTCAATACATTGCCTTTTTATTTTGTTTATGGTGTCCTTTGCTGTATAGAAGCTTTACATTTTGATATAGTCTCACTTGCTTATTTTTGCTTTTGATGTGAGATCCAAAACAATCATTGTCAAACCTGTGTCAGAGATAACCACCTATGTTTTCTTCTAAGTGTTTTATGTTTTAGACCTTACATTCAAGTCTTTAATTTATTTTGAGTTAGTATTTTTGTATGGTGTCAATTTTTATTCTCTTGCATGTGCCTGTTCTGTTTTCTCAACACCAGGTCTGGGAACTGGTCATTCCTTTTAAAAAGCTACTTAGGGTCCCTGGCCAGGTAGCTTAATTGATTAGAGCATTTTCTCCATACACCAAGGTTTGGGGTTCAGTCCCCATCATGGCACATACTAGAATCAACCAGTGAATTAATAAATAAGTGGAACAACAAATCTCTCTCTCTCTCTAAATAATACATAAATATGAATAGAAATTAAAACCTATTTAGGTATTTCTAATGTGTGTCCAGTTTTGAGAACCACTGTGCAATGGAAATCTCTTTAGGTTCAAATTAAAAAAAACACTTGCATTTGCTATCTTTGTCTGCTAGTTACCTGGGCTATAATTTTCCTGATTTACTAATTTCTCTGACCTTCAATTTTTAACCTATAAAAATTGGAACAATGGTTCTTGTCTCATTGAGTTAAGGAAAGAGTTACATGAAACAGTACATGTAAAGGAACACTGCCCAGTAATGGGCAGATAAGTTTTCAATAAATATTATATTTCCTCACCTGTATTATCTGACATTTGCAAACCACATATCACTGAGAATCACAATATTAGAAACATGATGTCTTACATCAAATAATCAAAGGGAGAAATATCTTCTTATGTTTTCCAAATACCAAGCTAAAGCATTTTCTAAAAAAGTAGTAGGGACCTTTTCATGTATTACATTCACAGAGGCTAGTAGAAAACTCCCCCAAATAACCAGTTTACATTATAATTTTCCCAACGGACAACAGGTTATCTAGTTCTTAAGCACTAATATTTAGGAACTTTTGAAGTTGCATTTATCAATAATATATTGAAACTCAAGGTTAAGTAGTATTTTGGAAAAGTTCCAGAAATATACAGTAAATTCCTATTCTATGAGAACATGACACAAAGCATGTAAGATCTCATAACCAGACTGAAGTAATTGGAGCATCTAGGACAGAGTCAAATTTTCAATTATACCCCAACCAATTCATGAAAAGAACTTAAGTGTTCAATTTGAGAGACAGCTAAGTATTTTGTCATTCCCTATCTCATTTTATTCTGTTAGTTGGTATATATAATATATAACATGAGGGCAAGTTAAAAGTCCCAGAAAATAGAACAAATTCAGCAATTAGAAATACAGAAAAGAAAGTAAAATAAAATATGCTAATTCTGACTCCATGATCTGGGAGTAGGTGATAATTGTATCCAGGAAAGAGTAGAGACAGTAAAGAGATCAATAATGTAATTGAAGTAAGTGAAAGATGGTTCACCTATTTCATAGATGATTTCAAGGCCATGATATGCCCATTGCTGTGCTTCAACCCAATTGGTGTGCTTATAGGATTGATGTAGTATTGGTTACTGCAGGTCATATTGCATACTTTAAAGTTTATATAACTTCAGATGTTACACTACCACAGGCTGACACTTTGCTTCACCTACTCCAAATGTGTGATTTTTTTTTGCCTTGGTGATAATTGAAATGGTGCTATGTCATGAATGTTTGTGTTAATCCCAAGATCCATATGCTGAAGTGTTAGCCCCTAATGTGATGGTATTTGGAACCTGAGATTTTGGAAAGTGATTAGGTCAGGATGGTTAGATCCTCATAATGATTTCACGTCTTTACAAGAAAAGACACCAGAGAGTTTGCTCACTTACTCTCTCTGCCAGAGGAACACAAAGAGATGGCAGCTGCCCGAAAGTCAAGAAAAGAGGCTCAAAATGAAACCAATCATGTTGGCACCTTGATCTTGGACTTCCAACCACCAAAACAGTAAGAAATAAATTTCTATTGTTTAAGCTACCCAGTTTATTATATTGTATTATGGTTTAAGCAGAGCATGCTGACACAAATGGGTAAATGGTCATGTTGGGAGGTAAATAGTGACACATGGAAGCAAAGGGGCTGCAGGGAAATCAGAGGAGTTACTTGTGGTTAATCCTCTACCTGCACTCATGCTCCTCAGTAGAATTAGTAGAGATAGTTGTTACTTCTGGCTGGACACAATACCACCTATTCTAAGTTATAACCATAACTCTAATTAATGTTGGTCATATATTACTCATGATTACTTCTATCTAGAAGAGATTGTCATAAATTCAGGTTAGTGAGGAATGGGGATGGCATTTGCTAATAGCACTGAATGTTTCAGACTGAGTTAACAATTAATCACCTATCTCTATAGCCCAGTAAAGGGTAAGCCATCTACTTCAGTGGGATAACAATTACTTGCATCAATAATAATGACAATAATAAACACATAACTTAAAAGAGGAAGCCCAAGGAGCTTTCATGTGAGATTTTGAGCCACTGTCTTTCCAAACTCAAGTTTTTTGTACTTTCTCATATGCTGAGATTTTTCCTAGAGCAGTGGTCCTCTACATGTGATCCCCTGACCATCAGTATTATGAGGTCTGCCCAGAAGGTATGCAGCTACATAATATGAAAAATAGAGACATTTATTGAAGAAGATACAAGATACAAGAAACACTGTACATAGAACAATGACACAACAGTTCCCTTCAAAGTACAAACTTTGCAATCTCACACAGTTCTCCCAATCACCATCAGATGCCCCATTATATTTTCCTGAATCTCTTTTTATCATCTGAAATCTCTTCCCTTTCAAAGGTGATTTTAGTTTTGGGAAAAGCCAAAGTGACAGGGTGTCAGATCTGGGTGGTAGGGCTCACCTGGGTATTTTGATGTTTCACCAAAAAAGTCTGCATGAAACGTGATGCACGAATGGGTACATTGTCTTGATGTAGCTGCCAATCACCAGTTGCCCATAACTGTGGCCTTCTGAATCATCTGAATAGTGTCCATATAGGAATGTTCAAGCTTAACAAAATTTGATGCAGATTTGTTGCTCTACTCACTCAGTCATTTTGAATGCAATGGCCACATAGTACACATGCTCACTCAGTGGTGTCTACTACCTCCAGTGATTAGTCTAGTGAAGTTGTCATTGTGTGTACATACACATTCCAGTAAATTCTTTGTGGCTTCTAGGTTACATCGATGTTGCACAAACCATTCTCATTATATTAACAATGGATGGACTTCTCTCAGACAGGCTTTGTGGCATCACTTGGGAACATACTAGATATGTCCCATATCAGAAAATGAACCAGGAAGTCTGGAGGCAGGACCAGAAATTTGATTTTTAATTTCTCTAGGTAATTACATGCACACTAAATATGAGGACCACTTCCCAAGACAGGATGATGCTTAAAGCATTAACTGTATCAGACACCGTAGAGCAATCACAGAAAGCCATATTTATAGACAGCTTTAGGTGTGCTCTACTCCTTTCAATATTATCTGATGTCCCACTCAGAAGGGACAATTTTTAAGCAACTGTTAATTACTATATATTTTTTAAAAAGGGAAATCCTGACAAGTATTTGCACTTGGGAAGATTACATGAGATATAATTTTAAAGAAAAATAAAACATCGTATCAATCACTACCAAAATAAGTCAAAATAAACAAACAATTTAGAAACAAATACAACACTTTACAAGAAACCTAAATATTCACTTGGTGTAGTTGCACACAAAATTTAAGGAGTTAAACAAGCTATAGAGATTTATCTTCATCTTTTACTCATGTAGGCACATGGAATACACATTTGGTAGCTGAAGAGCAGCCCAATTTAGTGATCAGCTTCTGTATCCAGGAATATGGCTACCTGAGTATGGAGATCAATTCCACCATGGGTTTTTATGAGCAACCTGCAGGCCCAATCAAACCTTAATTCCTGGCTTCTCTTGATCATCACTGTAACAGGGTGCAGTCAGGGGGCCCCCAAATAGGAATTTGTAATGGGATACAGAACTCAGGGTGTCCAGGAAATATTAAAAAAATATAGGATGTTCTCACCCCCACCAGTCTTAACTGGGAAATGGGACACATTGAGCAGGGCCATTGAGAGTTGTTCTGTATAGCAACAGTTTTGCAACGAACCTCAGGTCTTTTGACATATTTATAACCTTTAACTGGTTTCATGGATATGTTAAATAGCTGTGGCCATGCTTTGAGCCAGGAAGATGGGAGTGATTTCCATCCAGGATATAACTGGGAAGTAGCTACTCCTGATTACAGCACCTGTGGGACAGCTTGAAGATGATTTGCTGCATGCCACAGGGCCATGCCTGACCAGAATTACTATGGCAGCCCAGAAAATCTGGAAAAATACAGAATATGTGTAGCTGATTATGGGAGGAATTGGAAATGGGACTGCAGAGGAAGACTTGTGTTGGGATTTAAACCCAGGTATGGCAGCCATGAAAAGAAGGGAAGACCATATGGCATGGTGAGAGTCAACCACACGACTTTGGATCTCCCTTTTGCCATGTGGCTTAGGAAGCAGGAGAGACCTTGCAGGGAAGAAAAGGGATGAAATGACTCTTGCTGGTGGGCCAGGAGAAGGTGACATGTGGTTTTGAATTAAGAACTGGAGATTGCAGTGGTGACACAGCTGATGGTGCTGGGAACAGAGGGAGGCCTGCCAGCCAAGCATGGATTACTGGAAAGAACTGGGGTCTACCTGAGCCATGAACTTCTATTTCTTTTCCTGAGATATGGTACCCTAGACTGGACAGAGAGGGGAAGGAAGAACTGTGTTCATTTGTGGATATACTAATGGACCCAATTCCACAATGGGTCCATTATGTAACATCACCAGAAGTATTATCATCAGGCTCAGCCTCAGCCCCAATATCTTAGAAATTGGAAACATGTTCTATTGTCCTACCTGATGCTATTGAACTACTTTCAGCTAAAAGAAGTCCTAGTTATCTCCATCATATTGTCTTTCCTGCCCTACACTATACCCTTTCCCCATCACCACCATATCATTCATGACCTAAACTGGACCTGAGCAAAACGTGCATTTTACAAAATGCACTGTGGTTCAGTTCATCTTCCCAAGCTCCATCCTATTTGGACTTAGTTTGTTCTTCTCCTTGGTCTGCCCCTAATGCTAGCTTTTCGAAGTGTCTTTGACCAAGCTTATATTTGTCCAACTATATCTCCCTTGCAAGCCCTGCTTTGTGGGAGCCCGCCAGGCTGCAGGGGACCAAGGACAGAGCCCCCACTGTGAAAACGGTGGCGGGACTTGGTTTCTGGTCCCTGGAGCCGGCGGGTATCTTGACATCTTCCGGACCTTCTCCTTCTCAGCCTTGAAGGAAAGAACAAGGTCTTGGCATGTGCGTCATGTTCCAAGGAAGTGATAGTAATGAGGACACTGTTATCTGTGGGCTCATGTTCTCAGGATATTAGAACATCTTGCCCTCTTGATAGCCTTCGGGAATGTACAAACTTTTGTAAAACAGCATTGTTCTCAGGCCACTGTAGTTCTGCATATAAGCCAGCAGTTCCTTGAATAAACTCGCCATTTGCCAGCAAGAGCACTTGGACCTCTCCATTCTTTTAATTAAGTTAAGTCCATCACCTCACCTTGTGACAACGCTTGCTGCCGCGGGCGGCGGCACTGCTTGGCAATCTGAAATTTCCACATTACTAATTATTTTGTTTAGAGTTACTAAAACTCTCTATTAACCTGAAATGGTATCAAGGAATGTAATCCATTAATCTATTTTTAGCCATTAAAATGTTTTGTTTTATTTGTGATTAAATATAGGCACCATTCTTCATTTGAAAAACCATTCCCAGTCATTCATGAATTAACAAACATTTCTAGGTCAAACCACTTAAAATTTTCTCCAGATAAAGTAAAAACAAACTAATCAGAAATTGGAATTTTTTTACATTGTATTTTTTCTCTAACGGTAAAATTATTAAATTATGTAAATCTTCCTCTCATCGCTATGTATATTACCTGTTTTTTTTGTATGCAACACAACTTCCTACCTCACTCTCCATGAATTCACTGAGCAACTTCTCCATCATTGTGTGTCATTTGTGTATGTGAAAGGCAGCCACTAAAATCTTAACTGAAATGAAATTATTGGGTAACAGGGCGGGTATTATCTAGAGAGAACAAACCTTTGTAGTGTTGTCTCTATAAATAGTTGCTTAGCCTGGAAGCAATTCCAGAACTAAAATTTAAAAATTGGGGGTGGTACAAAGTATAAAAGGAGGTTAGGGAGAATCTTCAGCTCAGAGGATCCCATGGCCACTGAAAGGTCAAAAGTTCCCAAGAATCATAGGTTTTATTTTTAGAGCAATGTGGAAAAAATATAAATCTTAGAGGCAGGTTAATTTTTTGAGCTTTGATTTTATTATTTGTAAATATGTGTACCTTATTATTTACTTTGCAGGATTTATATCCAAATTAAATGAAAGAAAATATAACAAAATTTTGAAATGTGCCTAGAACTATGAAAAAAAAGTATAACCAGACACTGTTTGTTTGGTTTTTTAACCAACACCACTTCTGCCTATCATTTTTTTGTCATCTGCAGCCAAGCAAATCATCACCGTGAAATAACTCGTAGGTTATTTTAGGAATCACAGAGCTTCCCATTGAACAGGACCTGAGGAGTCATCTGACAAGAATCTAGACACTCAGATATAATTTTTCTCCCCACATTCTGACTTTGACTAGCAGTGTAAAGGAGGGCAGCACTGGGACTGTCAAAGGCTTCCTGGCTGAGATAGATATGTCAGCAGAGTTAACTTCAAAATAGTGCAAGCAAAAAAGAAATGCATATTACATGTGTCTGAGGTGGATTTGGTCTATATACATAATATCTTCCTCCAGTGTCTTGATTTATGACTTGATAGTGGAAGTCATTTTGGCACAAAGTCTTGAATTGCATGGGCATTTTTTCCCTAGACTATTTGATACACCCAATTAATATATTCTGTGGATGATCTGTCACTCTGTGAGGTTGCTGAGTTAATCAAACTCAGTAAGTGCTCTTTTAAAATTAATAGCAAAAGCTGCATTTTATCAATGTAGGAACTCTATTAGTAGAGTTGGTTTCTGTCTCTTGTTTGAACATGTCTTAAAATTGAGTCAGCACAGAAAAATATATGAATTACAATAACTGGGGCCTGTCATGTATGCCTGGAGCAAATCACTCCAAGCCTTGTCTAAGGGATAGCTAATATTCTGCACCAGGGAGTGTCTGACAAAATAGGGGTGACATGGGTGTTTCTGTTGGGTCAGCGACTACCATGAATAAGTTGAATTTTTTAAACCATTTATCAGTCTAAGACACTTTTATAAAAAATAAAATTCTAAGAAAAGGAAGCACAGAATTATATATAATTAGACTAGGAAGGACCTCAAAGAGGATCAACCCTTACCATAAATAAGATAATTTTTTTCTCCCCGGAGTCTTTTAAAAATATTAATGTCTATGAAACAAGTGCCAGTAAATCTCAAAGGATTAAAATGGCACAGAGTCTGTAGCATGATCATAGCTAAATAAATTCTGAGACTATATCAGAAAAAGTTCAAACATATACTGTATTTTTAGGACTATAAGATGAACCTAGGTTTTAGGGGAGGAAAATAGGAACAAAAATTTTGAAGCAAAAAATGTGGTAAAATATTTAATAACCTGTGACCCTGCTCCACTGCTGCACCCCCCACCCCCCAGTGAGCCAGGTAAGCTACATTCAGACTATAAAACACACCCCCATCCCCCACAATTTGGGGGATGCATCTTATAGTCCAAAAATATGTAAACATTAAGTGATATGTTTTTAAGTAATCCATGAGTCAAAGAACAAATTATAAGTACATTAGAAAATATTTTGAGCTGAATGGTAATGACAACGCAATATATTAACATTTGTGGGATGTGATAAAAGGCAGTATTTAAATATAAGTTTAAAGCTTTAAATGGATATAACAGAAAAGAAGAAAAATTCAAAATCAATTATATGTGATGCTACCTCACTAAATTAAGAAAAGAGTTATTAAGCTCAAAACAAGCAAAAGACAGGAACTGCTACAACACGAGTAAAAAATCAATAAAATACAATGTAGACAAATAGAGAAACAAAATAAAATAAAAAGTTTGTCACTTTAAGTGTTCAAAAAGACCAATAAAATTAACAAACATTTAGAGAAATAGACTAAAAAATGAGAAAAAGAGAAGCACATTATTACTCTCAATAAAAAGTAGATATCACAAAGTTTTTTTTAATAAGAACTCTTTTTTTAAAAGATTTTATTTATTTATTTTTAGAAAGGTGAGAAAGGAAGAAGAAAGAGAGGTAGAGAAACAGCAATGTGTGGTTGTCTCTCACACACCCAGACATGTGCCCTGGTTGGGATTTGAACCAGCGACCCTTTGGTTTGCAGGCTGGTGCTCAATCCACTGAGCCAATTACAATAGCTATATAGGTAAGTCTTACACAGTAGCTATTATATATAAGATAATTTTTCCCACTTTATACTTTGTCAAGATTTATTTTAAATATTTTAAGGCCTCTGCCTTTTCTACGTAAATTTTAAAATAAGCCTGTATACGTAAAAGAAAAGATTTTCTGTGATTTTGAAAAAAATTGCACTAATGACTTTTGGGAGAACTGACACCTTTACTCTGTTGAGTCTTCTAGTCCTTAAGCATGGAATATCTCACCAATTCTGTCTTTTTTGATTTTGTCATCCATATTGTATAATTGTTAGCAAATTCTGTGCCTGTTTTGTTTGTTATATATAGGTATTTTATTTGTTTGTTTGAAATGATTGTAAATTATTTAATTTTTTTGTTTTCTTCATGTTTGTTGTGTGTATGTGGAAATATAAAACTCTTTTGTGTTAATCTTGTATCCTGCAGCATTGCTGAAATTGCTTACTAGTTTTAAGAGCTTTGGAGTAGAGTCCTGATACTTTCCACTTAGGAAATTTTGTTATCTGAAAACAGAGGCAGTTTTATGCTTTCCAAGGTGTGTGTTTTCATTTTGTTCTTGGTTTGTTTTTTTGTGGGGGTGACTTTCCTTGCAAGCCCCCCCGTGTGCCATGGATGAGAGTAAACATGACTGAGACATGATCTGGTCTGCTTGGGGAAGAAAGATGGCCGATCCCTCAAAGGGGTAGGGCCTAGAGCCCCCTGCTCAAAGGGCTTTTATTGGGTTTGTTTGCACAAGAATACAGGTAAGGATCAAACAATAGATAGCATTCAAAGAACTGTGAGGGCTTATTCTCAGTTGGAGTCTGATAGCTAACAAGCAATAAAACTTTGAGGAGCAAACTTCTTGCTTAGACCCTTATCATTTAAATTAGAGCATCATTCTAAACAAAGCAGGTTTCACAGGATTTTAACATATTCTTTCTTATGCCTGATTTACCCAGATACCACTCTAGCAAGGCAAGGAGCTGAACCGCCTTCCCATCAGGTATTCAGGCTTAATGGGATTCAAGGCAGGAAGCACTTCTCCCAGAGAACATGGGGACTCTGGCTTTGTCAAAGCCAGGGGGCAGGGAGGGGGGCGAGAGTCCAGTGCTCCCTCTTTGTTGCAGCACCCCCCAGTCCTTCCATGATGGCCACCCAAGTGATCGAGTCTGGCTTAGGTTACCCTCCGCTGTGAAGGGTCTTACCCTCACAGTTATTGACTGTGGAAGTCAATAAGTTATTGACTTCCAACCAAGCTTTGGGGGCAGGGAGAGGAAACTGAGGCAGCATTTGCTACCAGAGACAAGCTTTATCTCCTGCGGCTCACATTCCAGAGGTTGTCACTTGCCCTTAGCCACAGGGGGTCGAGTTACAATTCCTAGAACTAAACACAGCAGTCCACAACTTTTTTTTTTTTTTTTGCTTTACTGTAATGGCTAGAGTTTTTAGTGATATGTTGAAAAATATATTGTTCACTTTTTTAACAGAACATATGTAGTTTCTCAGTATTAACTATGATGTCAGCAGCTGCAGTTTATTATTGTAGGTGTCCTTTATCAAGTTGCTATTTTTTTTCTAGTTTCTGAAGTTAGAAAGGTTCTTGATTTGAGAATTTTTTTTATTATAGACACTTGCTACTAAAAATTTTTCTATGAGTACTATACTTGCTGTATCCCATAAGTTTGATATGTTGTGTTTTTGTTTTTATACTGTTGAAGTATTTTTAAAAAAATTTCCTTGTGATTTTTGGCCCTGGCTGGTGTAGCTCAGTGGATTGAGCATGAGCCTGCGAACCAGAGGATTGTGGTTCGATTCCCAGTCAGGGCACATGCCTGGGTTGCAGGCCGGTTCTCTGCAGGCCAGTTCCCAGCAGGGGGCACACGAAAGGCAACCATACATTGATGTTTCTCTCCCTCTCTCCTTCCCCTCTAAAGATAAATAAATAAATAAAATCTTTAAAAAAATTTCCTTGTGATTTTTTCTTTGGTTGATTATATTTAACTTCCACATTTGTGCTAATTTCAAAATTCCCTTTTGTTATTGGTTTATAATTGTATCCACTGTTTGCAGTACACACTTTGTGTAATTTCAATTTTAAAAAATTAACTGTTTAATGTCCTCTATAATTCTGAAAATTATTTTATGTGTACCAAAGAAGAATTTATATTGTGCTGTTTGGAGGAGTGTTTCATAGATGTCTGTTAGGTTTAGTTTTTTTATAATATTTTTCCAAGTTTCTCTCTCTCTCTCTCTCTTTTTTTTTTTTTGCTGATCTTTTTCTAGTTGCTCTGCCCATTATTGAAAGTTTCTCTTAAAATCTTCATTCTACAGGCAAACCCGTGGAAGGCTGGTATTAAATACTAGTGTGACTGAGTCCTACTCTCACTCTCTTCTCAACTTCTGCCTTGAAAGAGTTGAGAAGGAACCCAGGAGGCTCCTGAGGGTGTGAGTCAGTCAGGAGAGGGTGGCTGTCTCTCTCTTGGTGCCTTTCTTCCCCCTTGGGACAAAGCAGGTGGCACGTACTTCAGAAAGGAGCTGTCTTATGTCCCTGGGATGCTGTAGAAAGAAGTCTCAGAGAGTGGAAGGTGAACTAGGGATCACCTGGGTCCCTAGTTTGGAAGGAATACCAAGGGTAAGCATTGGAGGGAAGGGGAAACTGGATTCATACTTTCCATAATGTCCAATGGCCTTTTAAGCCATCAAGATACCCTTTTCTGGGACACCAGATCATGAATGACCTAGCAAGGATTTACCAACCAAAGATTAAAGATGCCCCGAGAGAACCTATGGTACACTTCATCCATAGCTGGTCTGATATCCATAACTTTGTGGAATGCCCCCAAACTTCTGAGGCTCTTGATACCTGTAGGCACCTGTATTTGCTGATCCTAGCCAAACTTAGAGATTTAAACTTTGTCTTAAATCCTCATAGCAACTCACTTGGCCTTCAAAAAGGTCTACAAAATGCCAGCAAAAAAGGGAAGAATCCTTTAGGCCTGAGAAAGAGTGCAGACACTCCGAAGCATCCCCTTCCTCACCCACCATCTCTGCAGGAAACTTAGTACTTAGGACATACTGTGATGTGGGTAGAATGTTCTGGGAGGGGCCCACCAAGGCGGGCATGAGGATAAGAAGGGCACAAGATCCAGGGACTTTTGTTGTTGTTATGCTCTTTCACTGTGAAGACAGAGCTACTCTGTCCAAACTCTCACCAAAAATTCTCAACCACATGAATACAAACAAAAGTGGGAGAGGAAGAAAGAAAAATGGGAAGAGGAGAAACTATTAGAAAAATAGGCCAAGTGAGAGAGCCTGGAAGGGAGAAAGAAAGACTGTGCTTTTGACATGCTTTCAAAATAATATTACCAAGAAAAAGCCACAATCAACCACAGCATATATATGACAAAATCAAAGGTGACTTAGGAACACCTATGTGAAGGGAAGCAATGCCATCCAAGCTTGACAAGAATAGAAAGTTTAGTGGGTTTGTACAGGAGGTGATACAATCCTAGGAGGCAACTGACTGAAAGGTAAGGTCTCTGCTCAGTTACACTAAGCTGCTCCCTTTACTCCAAACTGACTTAGCAATGCCATTGCCATGCCATGTCTTCTCCTGGGTGCATTTGTGAATGCATCATTGCATCCTTACTCTGAGGATGGCTGATTTAAGAGGAAGAGGCTGAAACAGGTTCTTGCTATTTTCTTTCTTTTAAGCTCCATGCCCTTGTAAATAAATCTGTATTTTCTGGTCATCTCAGCTCTAGCCTTATGGACTCTGTTCCTCCTGCTTGCTCTGTTTTTGATAGCTAACTCCAAAGCTTCAGGAATAGCAGGTCCCAAGCCACCATCTGTGGATACAAGAGGAAATAAGGACTACACTGGAGCCTGGAGAGCCCTTGAGTCCTCCAGTGCTCTCTGGGCCCTCCACAGCCTGGCAATCATCTCTAGAGCACCACCTACAGGAGTTGGAGGCATTTCTGGGGCTACATCCCCTAATAAATGCTTGATGGTCGCAGGCACCACCGATTACATTTGCCATGCCAATTAACTTGACCTCAAAATTTAGAGTACATGATTGTAAAGGGGAAAACAGTTTCACAACTGGATAAGTTGTTTGTCTAGAAATTTGGCAGTCTTTCCCTCTACAGTGAACTTGGCCTGAAACTTCACCATCTTGGTTCTGAAAGTGGGAAGGACCATCTTCTGCCCAATGCTGCCCAATTGCCCTCTCCGTAGTGTGATAATCCCCAAACGCGGAGGCGGTGTTTGCAGGACTGGTATTTTCCAACAGTATTCTCAGCATAATATATTTGGAATTTTTTCATTGAATTGGTCCAATTTTTTGTAATCTAACACTTTTCAAGGAAAATTAGATTAGAAGGGTAGTTCACAAACTGGTTTGTGAAAGCATAGAAAGTTTCAGAGCCCATCAGGAGGTAAAATTATTATTTAAACAAATCAGTCTCCTGTTGTTTACCTGGATTTCTCCAGAGTTTTTAAGAAAGGCTGCCTGAGTCCATTTGAAGGGGTTCCTGGGGTTTGTGACTGCAGCTTTGAAAGTCAGGGACCCAATTCACGAATAATGTGGCTTAGAGATGAAAAGCCATCCTAACATACTAGAGCTCTAAGGTACCTCAGGACACCATACATGTTGGTGGCATCTTTCTTCACAACAATACGCTTTGTCAATTCAGCTAGCAGCTAATTTGGGTATTTTGCTGAATAATATTAATGGAAATTTCTATTAGTCTGTCTTTATTCATTGACAGTTTGTTTCATATTACACCTGATAACAGAGTTTTAGTAAAATCCCGCAAAAAGCTAATACTGTTAAATCGTTGGACACTAGACTGTCGTCTATTTTATAATATGTCCACAGCTTATTTCTGTTTTACTTTTGTTTTCTTCCATGTACTTTTATAATTATAAAGTATAGTTTGTTTTGACTATGTAAAATATATATAATAATGTATGACTTAAAAAGGATAATCAAGTAAATTCTTGTTTCCATTAGAAGGGAGAATAGGTTTGTGAGTGCAGCTTAAACCAGGAACTGAAATGAGAGCTAACTTGAGTGGACTTATATGTGCTTTGAAGCTACTTCCTGTTTACACCATCATAGTCTATCCCAACCAGAGAAGCTTCTGGAGAGGAGACCGCAAGCCACAGTGCTATATCTCACACAATGACCTGTAATCTCAGTTGACATGTTTCTGAAAAGTTTCTGAGGACTGAAAACTTATACTACCAAAACATTTAGAGTCCTTGGAAACAGGCTCAAATGTTAACAGTGGGATAGGCCTAGGCAGCAACTTAGTTCCCAGAGAAAAGCTGGAGCAGCCTGGTAGGTGGTTGTTGTTTACAGGCAGTAAAACTTAGGTGTTTGATTTTTTCCAGTCATTCATGATGTCTGACTCAAATTAACCACTGCAGGTTTTGGCTCCTCTTTGGTAAAATGAATGGTTTAAGTGATCTAGGTATCTCCCAAGCTTCCTACATCTCTAAGGCCAATATCTGTCTATCATCAGCTAATAAACATAGTCAGGGAAAGCAAAGAGAATCAACAGAAGCAAAAACCGAACTCTTCCAATCTGAGCACACCTTATTAGTTTCTGAAGAAGAGAAATTGGTGATTCAAGATAGATTCTTCATCAATTTTAGTAATTAAAAAGTTAAATAGCTGCTATGAATATTGGGGTGTATAGGTTCTTTTGAATTGGTGTTTCAGGATTCTTAAGAGTATAATCCCAGCAGTGGAATTGCTGTGTCAAAAGGCAGTTCCATTTTTAGTTTTTTGAGAAAATTCCATACTGTTTTCCACAGTGGACCCACCAGTCTGCATTCCCACCAATGGTGCATGAGGGTTCCCTTTTATCCACAGCCTCACCAATACCTGTTGTTTGTTGATTTGTTTATTATGGCAGCTCTGACCAGTGTCAAGTGGTATCTCTAAGTGCCCATCAATAAAAGAGTGGGTCAAAAAACTGTGGTACATTTATAAAATGGAATATTACACAGCAGAAAGAAAGGAAGAACTCCTACCCTTCACCACAGCATGGATGAAACTGGAGAGCATTATGTTAAGTGAAATGAGCCAGGTGGTAAAAGACAAATACCATATGATCTCACCTACAAGTGTAGCTTAATTAACACACAAAACAAGTGAACAAAATAGAACTGGAGACATGGAAATAAAGAACAAACTGACAGTACCTGGAGGGGAGAGGGAGAGAATAACTGGGGAAAGAAGGAGAAGGGTTTTCAAGGAACCTGTATAAAGGACCCATGGACAAAGACAATGGCAGGGGGTAGGATGCAGGGGAGGATCAAATGTGGGAAGTGGCAATGGGTAGGACAAGGGAGAGTAATGAGGGGAAAATAGGAACAATAGTAATTGAACAATAAAAAAAGAAAAAATAAATTTTATTGATTATGCTAAAAAAGTTAAATGGTAATAACTAACACTTTATAGCAAAACAGTGCAGAAAGGATTTTTAATTATATTTCCATTGGTGATATTCAAAACAAATACCCCACACAGACACAGCATATATTATTATTATTATCTGCATTTTACAAGTGAGCAAATGAAAGCTCCAATATGATAAATAATATGCAAGAAACCAGCATAATGGTCAGGAACCAAGGCCTGGAGACAGACTACTTGGGTTTTAGTCCTGTCTTTACTACCTACCAGCAATGTGATAACATTTGAGAGTTCTTTCTGTGCTTCAGTTTTCTGTGCTGTAAAGTGGGAAGAAGTGAAAACAGTTTCTACCTGTTAAGTTTGTTTAAAAGACTAAATATGCACATAAGTCTTAAAACAGTGGATGCTATGCCCAAGTTCGTAGCATTTAACATATTATTATCTAGTAAGGGAGAAAATTGGATTTAAAAAGAAAAACATATTCTCTCAGATACAGTTTTGAAGTCTTTGTTTTCAGACACTGTTCTGCCATTAACTAGCTGTATAGTCCTGTTTCCTGTTTTGAATTGTCCTAAATGCCCATTTCAGCAACACTCTTGCTGAAAAACTATTCCTTTTACTTTTTACCATTACAACTTCTAGTGTAAAGTCTACTAAAATATCTGCTTTATTCTGTATTCAAATAATAATTAATTTACTAAAACTTACACAGTAGAGAAATATTTAATATTATGAAATAACTACATAAGAATAATTGTAATTTCTATTAAATTTCAGCTAACATTCTCTCTCTGCATATACAGAATACTTATTCAGTTACTGAAAATCAGAGTAAAATGACTTTGTTGCCTGATGATAATTATTTGTATTTTAGAAGAGGTTTTTTTAATGAATAGAAAAGAAGTTTGCCTTAAAAATGATTAACATTAAAATCATCTATGAATACAATAAAACCAGTTAAAGTGCTAAATTACAGATTCATATCTTTCTTGAAATACTTGTATTTGAAACTAAAAAGGCCATTTCTATATCCCATAAACTTGAAAGTTTGTAGCTGAAGTCCAGGTCCTTAAATCAGTAGTTCCATTTCTGGGAAATAATTTTTGAAAAACTTGGAAAGAAAGGGAAAAACCCTGGGCACAAAATGAACATTCTACTGGTATTTAAAATTGTAAAAAATAGCAACTCAAACTGTGTAAGTTTCATATGCTATGTTTTGTCTACATGATAAATAGTATGCAGTTGAAAAATTAGATTTAAAAAGACTTTTTAAAAATGGATTAATAAACTAAACCAGAGGCATGGAAACTTGGAACAGACTCACAATGACCAGAGGAGAGGTGGGAGGGCAATAACCATGGGAAAAAGGGGAAGTGATTAGTTAAAGAACATGTAATAATGACCCATGAACAAGGACAGTGGTGTAGGAATTGACTGTGGGAGTGGGGTAAGTTGGGTGGAGGAGGGCAAAGGGGAAAAAATGGGACAACTATAATAGAATAAAATTAAAAATAATTTTAAAAAAGTAAAAAATAAAATGAACTACATTTATGCATTATAATGCCCAACAAAATGACAGAACACATTTTTTATGTACAATGTGGTCAAACACCAAAATGTTAATAATATAAAGCTTCTGCCCTGGCTGGCGTAGCTCAATGGATCGAGCGTGGGCCTGAGAACCAAAGGATCATGGTTCGATTCCCAGTCAGGGCACATGCCTGGGTTGCAGGCCAGTTCCCCAAAGGGGACACACGAGAGGCAACCATACATTGATACTTCTCTCCCTCTCTCCTGGCCTTTCCCTCTAAAGATAAATAAATAAATAAATCTTTAAAAAAATAATATAGAGCTTGTGAGTGGTAGGTAATTCTTGCCTTTTTAATTTTATTTTCTATAATTGCCATATTTTATACAAGAACATCTATTCTGTTCACAATGGGGAGGGGGGAAAGATTGAAACGAATACTTTATACAAATATTTCCCATTCTGGGCGCCTACTCTTAAGTCACTTTTATTCTCCTGTGATCTTGTTCACACTCTGTCCAGTAGGTAGACAAGCTCTTCTTCATGCATACCAGCTCCCCCTAGGCCACATGGAGAAGAGGAAATATTTAAGTGAATTTTAATAAGTGGCACTTCATAAACATGAGAAGTTTTAATTCTTGTAACCATCCTGTGAGATAGAGTGGTTATCCTTGTTGACAGGTGAGGAATGTGAGGCTGGGAAGACCTCCTGTCCACAGACCAGGACTCCTGCAGGCAAGAAGCACATCTATCCTCTGAGCAGCCCTGTGACTTCCTCTACCTTGCTGTGGGATCCAGCAAGATCATATGCATGTGGTGTTTTAAGAATTATAAAAGCTATCAAAGTTAAAGGACAGGATCTGTGCAATCCCAGATCCAAAAAAGATGCACAAGCTCTCAAAAACAAGTGTACTAAAATTTTATCAAATCATTATTTCTTAAAGAGATAATTGTATTCAGAAATTTTAAGATACATTTTCTAGAATTTTATGTTGCAGAAAGAAAGAAGGAGCTCCTACCTTTTGCAACAACATGGATAGAACTGGAAAGCATTATGCTGAGTGAAATAAGCCAGGTGTTGAAAGACAAATACTATATGATCTCACCTTTAACAGGAAGCTAAACAACAAAACAAACAAGCAAGCAAAATATAACCAAAGACACTGAAATAGAGAACAGGCTGACAGTGACAAGAGGGGAGAGGGGAGGGAATTTCAGGGGAAATAGGGGAGGGATTTAAAGGAACACATATAAAGGATACATGGACAACAAATGAGAAGGGTGGAAATGGGAGGGAGGGGGAAGCACGGGGGGTGGGATGGGATGGGAGTAACAGACAGAAAACTATACTTGAAAAATAATTAAATAAAAATTGGAAAAAATAAAATAAAAAAATAGCAATGTGTCATCTCTAAGAAGTAAAATGTGTTTTTACCTGGGTGAAGTGTTGTAAAGTAGTCTTTCCATGCTTATTACAAAAAAAAACCCCTGAAATATAGATGTGCAAGTCAGGTCAGGTGTACTGAGACAGTAACATTGTTTTAACCTACATCAAAATTAAGGCAGTTTAAAAACAATATTGAAAAGAAAACCTATCCCCTTTTACTGCTCCCCTGTAATTCTAACATGTAAATCTAGTGGTCTCCAAATTGTTGACACACCTCAATCACTAATAAGAAGTTTAGAGTACATACTCAAACTTAGGTTTATAAAGTTATAAATCATGTTTATAAATTGCACATCTATACTACTACCACTAACAAAAGTTCAAGACATAATGTACACTTTAGGTGAGGTTCATTCATCAAAGCAATATTGAATATAAATACACATATCCAGCAATGCTTATGATTATTTAGAAATAATCTGTTTCTTACCAGATTTTACTAGATTGTTGCAGTTCTTCTTTGTAATGAGTCTGATGAATATTCTAGGAGGAGTAGAAGAAGTACTGCCATGTTTGTGCTGTTTGCTTGTGCTGCTTTGCCAGGAATTTTATTACTATTCTCAGTCTGCAATTGTCTTGCAACAACCTTCCAGAAGCTTCAGGATCAAACTGTTTCTCATCTATGAAGTGCCACTCATGAGAACCCACTTAACAAATATAGGAAACACAATTCACAAAAATGCTTTAATAGGCATATACATATCAAAATGCATACATATTACAATGCATTAATATATAATGTGGACCTCAATGAGGAATATATCTGCCAAGAAGGACTCCTTGGGGTTAACCAGGCAAAAATTCATAACCAGAGTTTAGCAGTTATTGCTGACAGATGCCTCCCCCTAACCCAAACACATGCACACACACACACTGCGTTTTAGGCAGAAGCTAAGACTGCACCATGCTCCTGCTGGCTGAGCCAACCCTTACAATGGAGTTCCTAGTACTGTATTTCAACCAATGGGCTCAGACCTATCTCATCCAGTCAGAACTGCACAGTTACATCTTCATTTGTATCTGTAATGACCAATCAGGATGGCACCATAATGGCTAATTAGAATGAATCTGACTATACAAATTTGGATTCTTCATTTGAATAAAAATTGAACCAACTGGGAATTAGGGAGGGAACTTTCTCCATAAAAATTAGCCTTCCCTTTGTTTCTGCAAAGTGCACTTTTGGTTTCCACAGTAGGCTATGTTTCCCTAGTTTGTCAACTATTCACTTAAATTAAGTTTCTCTTCTTTCTACAACTCAGACTGGAGACTCCTTTTGATATTAAATAGGCAGCAAACTTTTGTTGAAAATAGTATATAGAATATGTGATGGTATCATTGATAACTCTCTGTATTATAGAATTTCCACTTTTCAGATATAATGTGTAACATGCAGCTCTTGTATATATGTACCAAATGAGAATACCAATGTCAGAACATACTTTTAATATTTTACACAATTTATTTCAATTACTTTTATTTTCTAGATATAAATTAATATATTGCAGACTTCTCTAAAACAACTCATTTGGAAAGCACTACTTTCACTGACATAATTATGTAATGTCCTTCCACATATCTAAGCTCTTGAAACACATTATTAATTTTTGCATCCACTATGTATGATGGGGTATCCCCCAAACTGGAATTATCTTTCGGAGGGTGGGTACCCTGTAGTACAGGTTTCCCCCACTAGGTGAGTGTTCTAGGAACACACCTGTGTCAGTGTTCCAGCTGACATTATTGTGAGAGGCTGCAATTTGCTTCAGTAAAATTTTTTCTGGACTCTTTCAATGCATTTGCACCTTCAATGATTGGTGATTTAAGTACACCTGCCACGCCATGCTGAGTGTTCAAAAATTTTTGACAAAAAATGACATGACCCCCATGCCCCGCCCACTCTATTAACCCCATTCTACTCTGAATAACTTTCTTTTTTTTTCCCCAATGAAAAAAGTCCTCAAAGGGAAACATTTTGCTAATGTGGAAGAAGTGAAACAAAAAACAGCAAATGCATTAAAAGGCATGAAAATCAGCAAGTTCAAAACTTGCTCTGAACAGTGGAAACATGTCTTGATAGGTGTATTATATCAAATGGATAGTACTTTGAAGGTGACTGATGTTTAAATATATAATAATAAATACACATTTTTATAAATAAATCCCATTTTGGGGGTTCTCCCTTCATATAGTGCAGAATTTGACACACATCATGTACTTAGTAGGTTTTTTAGGATGAGTTAATGGGAAGCATTGGCATTTTAATTTATTGAATATATCTAGTTCAAATTGCTCGATTTTTAATCAAACAAGTGATTGTTGAAAATAATTTATTTCAGGAGTAAATGCTAGGGAGTGGTACTAATTTTTGTGAATTTTTATTTGTTTCCTTAGAGCCCAGCATATTCTAGGAAATGACTGGAGCACTCTTTACGCTCCTGTCTCAACCACTTCATGTGATGTTTCATGAACCTTTTTTACAGATTCCTACTCTGCACCACTGTGCTGCTCAACTTTTCCATTGATTGACTGAGAAAAAAATATTATGGTTTCACAATACTGGGTGCTTTCGGTTATGTAAAAATAAACATATTTTTATCTTAAATAAGACTAAGTGTTCATAATACTTTCTAGAGATAGCTCAGCATATATAAAACAAAACTTTTAGCCACACTCTCTGATTTTCAGCCATTCTGTAGGTTTACTGGATGGCTGATTAGACATAGGTCAGATTTTAGGGTCCTGTAGCCACAGAAGGTGTTGATAATAATAACAATAGCTAATATTCTGTGACCATTTTCTATGGTAATATTAAATGTTTTATATGCTATGACATAGATCCTGTTATTTATATTTTCTATCCAAAGAAAATGGTTAAGTAACTTACCAAAGGCCACATGATTATCATATTGATAGAAGCAGCTTTCAATCTCAGGATGTATGATTCTAGAATCTGCACTTTAGTATTTTATTCTTCTATCTTGTTTTAAAAACCCTCTTAAAACCTTCAATGAACTACAATGAATACTGATGTACTTAGCAGTTCTACTATGGACAAGCTTCTGTTCTGCCAGCTAGAGTCTTATGACAGTCTGAAGATGCCACAACATAAAAATACTGAGTAAAGCAAGCCCTCTGCCCAGGATGCTCACTAGCAAGACAGGAATTATAGATATCAGTACAATTCGCAGAGCAAAAATAAATAAATTTTAAATAACAAATTAACTCAGACTTACTTTGTATGTTTACTGGAATAGAGCCAAAATTTTGATTAGTGGCATTTTATTATTTACCTAACTTTTTAATTTCCCACTGGCTATCCAACCGCTCCAAATTAAGACATGGTTCTTGTTTCTTGTTTCATCACCAGCATAGTATAAAGCACAGTATTTGGCACGTTCTCAAATGTTTAGGAATGAATTATACAGTTTTCTTTGGTCTTATTTATTTTGCCTTGCAGTCACATTAAGGAGAGCTAGTACATCATAGAATATGCCTGACAAGGAATGAATGAATAATAAATTAATGATTTCTCCAAAATAAATTTTGAAACCCAGTTACCATAAGCTTGTTGAACTAAGATGAAGCTTTATTATTCAGATTCATACTCCAAACTACTACAATATGAGTGGGCTTAAGAAAATCAGCCACTTCTTATTTCATGTAAAATGAATAGACACCTAGGGCAGTCCCTTCAGATCTCAGCTAACAATGCTACAGGGAAAAATGTGACTTCACTAGAAGATGTGAGAGAATTACCAGCTGGGGTCAGGAGGGCAGCTGCCTGGGCAGTTTTGCATTTCTCCAGACACTGGGAAATAGATATATTTATGGGTCTTGGGAACAGAGCAGTCTGTAATGCAATTTCAGCTCATCTTATTAAGAAAGAAAAATGGGAAATGTTTACCAGACATGTCTGCTTAAGCCTTCCCTGAACCCATAGCTTTGTATCAATACAGGAAGTCATGGAGATAAATTGAATTTACAGACTTGTAAAAAATAAATCAATTCCCCATGGAAAAACCCTGGTACCAGAGCTTATACATAAGCTCCCTATTTGGATATTTTTATCTGTGTTCTCTTAGAGCATTGTTCAAAACAAAGAATTCTGACACATTTAAATGAGTCATTTTGGGAATAAAACCATTTGAGAGATTTTGGTCTAATAATTGTTGTACTTTCCTATTTTCACATTAGCCTTGATTACACAGCAAGCTATGGAATTTCAATAACACCTACTTTTTAAATCATGCTTAAGACAGAAACACAGAAGAGGACAAATAAGAGCATTTTAATCATTTACCTTTCTACCATAAGTTCAAATTCCTTCTTGTGTTCTCAACTTTACATGAAAAAATATATTTAAAAATGTTGAGAAAACATGATGTTTTATAGAGGCACATATGACTAAAGTGACTAAAATGAAGAACATTCATGTCCTAAATAAATTAGACATTTTTCTCTCTTGTACCAGGCAGGGTTGCAGCAGGGAACAGAAGTCTACTCAAATGAGCAACTAAAGAAAGGTCAATGACAAAGCTACTCATGAAAGTGTGGGTACAGTTAAGTCTAAGAAGGTGATGGAACTTACCACAAAGAGTGAGGGTAAGAGGCTGTTACAGAAACAGGCTGTTGCTGTAAAATAGGGATATGTGAGGTAATGTGGGCATTGGCTTGGCCAGAGTCAGGTCCAGGAACACACGCCCTGTCCTTTCTGCCTGTTCACTCCTCCGTGTGTTGCTGGTGCCTGTCATCGTTGATAAGTAACAGGTAAGGGTTACCTTGTTCAAAATTGACCCATGGAGGCTAATCTTAGGGAAAAAGTGCTAGCCTCCTTTAAATCTCTATGGAAATTGATGATGACTTAGTTCTTAATATCATAAATTCTAGATGACCACAGTGCTTGAACCCCCAAAGCTGAAAGAAAATGGCCAAAGCTACAGGTTTGCCACATTGTACTGCAATTCAGTAGCCCCTAATCACAGCAAGGATATCTGTACTTCTCTAATTTATAGTTTAAAATGCCACAGCCCAAGGCTGTCCTAATAACATTTACTCCCACCAGACTCCTGTATATTGTTCTAGAATCAATGGGAAATGAGGGAGCCACACTGGTCTTACAAATCCCGTCTCCCTGAGTGTTCCAGAGAGTGTGTGATATATGCATTGCCCGGTCATTCGCTTCTGTTTGCACTGAGCAAGGAAGCCAGGTTAATGCAATTAAAGAGGTGGGCCTCCACACGGAGGAAGGTGGAAAGTGTGCCGATCTGACCTTGAGGGATAGACTGTGCCAATCTCAGTTTCTCTCTCTCCCCCTCTATTTAAGCTGTATAATCCTGTCCTATACCCATCTTACTACACATTTGAAAGGTTAAGTTACACATGCAGGAAATGAGTGTGCTAAGACTCAATGCTTCTCCCACTGTGACCTGTTTTGTCCAGATCATCAGCAGTTGATGGTCCATAGCCAATGAGTGTGCAGCTGAGCTGACATTTACTCCACCTGCAATTGATTTCACTTTCTGGGATTGAGGGAGAACTTGTTTCTATCTATTTCTGGTAAGGAACATGCACTTTGTACTTTCTATCACCTTTATGTTTAATGTCCAGCAAGTTCTCAGGAATTTTAGCCAGGTGTTCCCTCTTTTGTGGAAAATTAACCAAGAATACCAATATTAGCAATTGCAGTAATAGCTACCATAATTAACATTTGTAATTTCTCTAAATGTGCACACTATTTTTCACATTTATCACTTAGTTCTCTCAACAACCTTATCTGGCATTTTAAGTATGAAAAAATTGAAACTTAGAGAAGGTAAGTAACTTCCTCTATTCACACAACTAGTAAGTGGCAGAGCTTGCTTCAAACCTAGATTCAATTTTAATTGTTAAACTATATTCTGGAACACTAATTGCAGGATTTTGAAATGGCACAGTCTCTCAAACCAAAAGACCTGTTCTTGTTCTCAAAGACTAGCAGGTGACCCACTAATGTTTAAGGCCATGAGCCAAAGGAAAAAAGTATAAGAGGTTATAAGATTTTTAAGATGAATAATTCTTAAAAAGCAGAGATCTGAAGTCCAATTGCTTGTTTGGGAAATCAGTCTTAGTTTCCGGACATTATACTGAAGAACCTAGAACACTGACCACAGGCCTTTAAGCTGGTCTAGGACACACACTCAATTTCTGTAGACTAGAACAATCAGGAGACACTTGGCAGGTGGTCACCAGTGAGACTGCCATCTGCAGAGTCCTTTGTCTCTAAGGAAAAAAGAGACCATGGATCAGTATAGACTGTTTTGTCTCAGTTTCTGCCAATACCCAAACAATTTACCTGCTAATCTCCCACCTAGTTAACAAAAGGTAAGACCCCTACCACTTCCCTTTTTGATTGGTGTCATGATGATCATTCAGAGATATCAGTATCAGTGTATACAAGCATAATATGGTAGGCAATGACACCTGTTTTGTTTCACCTCAGGATTAGAAAGATTAAGAGAACCTGTGTAAACTCCAAAGCACACAAAGTTTTAGGTCTCCAATCCAATAAATAGTTCATATATATTGTGGGCCTGCCTTGGTCCCAAAAGAATGTTAAAGTAAGCAACAGTAAGAAAGAACAAAGCTGTTAAGGCCTTTTGAAGAACAGGAGTTGCTTTATAAAAATGTACACTTCCATGTTAAGTTACTTTGATTTATTGCATTGGTCCTAGTGTGCTCCTATATCACTGCCCCAGTATGGCATGATTGCAACAGAGCAGCTGTGTAAAAAAAAAAAAAAAAATCAAAGGTTTGTGGCGTAAGATCTCATGGGATCAATACACTCCCTTACACTTTCAAAGAGACGTCAATATATTTCAAATTTGACTTTAACAGGCTGAATTATGATCACAAGAAAGGATATCAACAACTACAGAAATATATAGGACCATCAAAACAGGCTGTCTTCTGTAACTATGAAATATAATGGATGAATTTTACCACTGTAATAGTTCTCAAGAGAGAAATAGCCTATCTAACTCAACCAATTCAAATCTGCTGTTTATTTAAGATGTGCATAAAAATCTTTAGGAAAGAAATAAACCATTAAAATTCACTTTAAGGTTCCAAGTCATTAACAGTGGAATGATGGATACAATATGTCCACTGAGCACATTTTTAATCAACTCTTTGCTTAAAAATTCATCTAGCTCTGATTTTCCTTTAAAAATTTGGGTGCCATTGATGTACTGCTTTTTTATTGCAAATCTATATATTTTAGGCAAAATTCTTATTTGAGTAGCATTTAAGATTGGATACCAATTCATTAGAAACTAGAGGAACTGCTTATTTTCATTATTTGAAAATAGCCAAGGGACCTTCAGCAACTCACATAAACCCCTCCACACCTGAATTTCATCATTTGAAGAGTGAAGAAGAGGGACCTGATTATTTCTGTTTCCTTTCAGCTCTGACATTGTCAGGTTTTAGAATTCTTTCAAGATTGGCTAATTTTAGACAGTCACATGAAGCAAAAAAGATAACCATGGGAACAGGTCTGTGGTGTTGTGATGTCAGTTGACAACTTGCAGTGTTTCCCTGTGCACAGGGCTTTCCTGGAAGGTGCTGTAACTGAGTTACGCACTGTCCTTATTTCTTCAGTGCTTCACATCTGCAGTAACTCCTCTACCTTTCTTTGCCCCATTAGCCATCTGGATCCTAAGAGCAGTTTCTACAACCATTTCTCTCCAGCTGAGGCTTCTGAAACACAACTACAAACAGAGAAGATGTCATAAAGTCTAGATTCACCCTGTGGAATCACCTCTTGGCATCTGCCCCATTGCACAGGGGCACAAAGTTCATTCAGTTGAACAGCATGTGGCAAAACACTTTGTGCTCAAGAGAAGAAAATGATGTGCAGCAGTGAAGTTGCTACTAGAATCTTATTGACAAAAAACTATCACAATTTCCCTTTTTAAAAAATTCTGATGAAAATATTAACCCAGATCCTTTTTCTATATTTCCTTCATAAGCAGCTGTTGTTCTTTCTAATTCTATAACTATTATCTTTATTCTCCTGGTGGGGTTACATATTATCCATGGAAAAGGTTAGGTACTGAAAAGGAGTGATGTGAGGAAGAAATAAAATGAAACATTTAGAGAGTGTGCTTGATGAACAAGAGACCAACTTGTTAGCCCCATTGGATTTTTGCTTTGTTGGGGGATTTATGCTCACTATGGGGAAGAGTTGAATTGTTCTGTAAAATAAAAAGCATTATGGAGGCCACCATGAAGAATGGGTGGTGGTGCAGAAATGGCATCAAGACAAGGACACATGAAAAGGAGAACAAAGCCATCTTCTGTAATAATTTTCTTAGTTCTGGTTATGTGTCTTGCAGTGTGACTCAGTTTCCTCATGTCTTCATGAGATATTTAGCAAAACATTCATTTGCTCATATGGATCTATTGGACAAACTTGGATCTATTTATCAGACTTCTTGAAATGCACAGTCTTCCTTCAAAACACACACAGAAATAAAATAAAGTCTGGATAAAGGGCACTAGCCCAATGGATGACATTTTGTATCCATAGTTTTTCCTTGACTGCAACCTGTGGGAGAGAGGATTGTATCATTTAGTCGATCTGGTTTATTGAAAGATAATTATAATACAAAGGAAAGAAAACAATTATTATAGGAACTTGTAACATGATTTTATTAAATTTGTAGTTACAGAAAATAGAGCCATGTTTACCCTGGAAATCAACTTTATAATTATTGGATGATAGAGGAAGACAAAAAGGTTCACTTGTTCAACAAACAGTCTGTACACGCTCACTATGTGCCAGGCACTGTGCTGAGTGCTGGGGAGCATGTTGAAGACTCATACATGGCCCCTGCCTTCATGGATTTTACATACTAGCAGGAAAGATAGACATCAAATGATATAATTACTATTCTGATAAGTACTAAAAAATAAGTGTAAAATAATGAGAGAGAATACCACAGGTAGACCTTCCCTAGTCTGGGGAACCAGGGATATTGCTCTGAGGAAATGATATTTAGCTAAAATCTGGTGGATGGGAAGAGATAATGAAGTTAAAGGAGACAGAACAACAGAAAGAATACTAATGTGACTAGCACTCTGAAAATGAAGGAAAGAGGAACAGGGTATTCAGGGGCTTTGACCAAATCCTCCTAGAACTAGGGTAACAAACTTGCTCCAGTTTGCTTAGAATTTTTTTCAGTTTCAGCAGTGATAATACTGCATCCCAGAAAACCCATCTCAAGCAAATGGGGACAATTTTCCCAATATTGTCCTGATTTAAAAATTGAAAGGCCCACATGTTGAGAAACCCACATACTTATTTATCTCAAAATAAACATGTTGAGAAATCTTGGGCATGCCAGGACAGTTGGTTACCATACCACAGGGTAAGGGGATGCTTTCAATGAAAACGACATGATGAGATTTACTTTACATTATATTGAATATTGGTTAGTTGCTAGTAGAGGGAAAAATTGAATAATCTTAAGATTTGAGCCTGCAACATGAGATAATCATGTAGACTTGGATGAAAATAAAGTGAAGCTGATAAAATTTGATAGGAAGAAAAGGTGTAGGCTATGAGTCATCATTGGCCAACGGGGTAATTCCCAAGTCTGTAGCTTGCACAATTGGATGACTAATGGGACCTTTCACTGAGACACAAACCAGGAAGAAGAAGCAGGTTTCAGAGATGAAAAATCAGATGTTAGGCATGGACATGGTGGGTTGAAAGGCCTGTATGTCTTCCTAATGGTGGCATTTACTAAGTAGTTGGAGCTTTAGGAAAGATTTTAAATAGTCTGGATCTGAAACATAAAAACTTAGAGAGGAGTTTTATCTGAGAGTTATCAAATAGTAGTTGAAGTCTCTGGGAGTGACTGAAACTAAGGCAAATGTGAAGTGAGAAAAGGCTGTAACAACTAAGGCTGAGTGACTCCAACATTAGAAGATTTGGTAAAAGTAGATAATACAAGAAAGAAGACTAAGAATAAATGCCAGAGAGATAGGAGGAAAACAGGAAGACTAGTTGTCATGGGATCCAAAGAACAAATAGGTTTCAGGAAACATAAAGAGACCAATGTTAACTGTTAAGGGGTCCTCAAAACAGCCACCATGCACTTCGTAACATATAGGTCTTTATTCAAACTATTTTAACCTCATAGATAAAATTATTAAATATGCTTTCATAATAATGTTATCTTGGTATATATGAACCATTTGGATCCTCAAAAATAGTAGGTTGCCTCTATAAAGGAATGAAAAGTTCTATGTGAATGGTACCAAACTGCTTGTTTCCAGAAATTCAGTGAGGTATTTAGGCATGTTAGTGTCACATAAGCCAAATCTTGGTTGGAGCTAACACCCAAAGGCGAGAAAGTAAACTTTCTACTCAACATATCTTGATCATGTAAAGCATAACTGTAAAGACTTCAAAGAATAGTAGTGGCGTTTCTTATTCTTAAATATGCAGAAAACATTTCATCTTAAAAAGTATATTATTCTAGGGATTGGAAAACTTTCAGTAAAGGTCTGAAAGCAAATATTTTAGATTTTGAAAACTAGAAGACAAAATCGAGACTGTATGTAAGAATTATTATATAACAGCAGAGGAAGCAAATATCCACAAATATGTATGCATGTATACAGGGAACCCCCCCAATGGAATTATTTATAAAAACATTGTGTATTTATTCTTATATGTTTAAACTTCAATCACCTTCATGGTACTCTCCATTTGACACAACATGCCTATTAAGACATTTTTTCCACTTCTAAAAACACTTTTTGAACTCGTTGATTTTGATACCTTTTTGTGCCTCTGCCATTTTTTATTTCACGTTTTCCACATTAGCAAAATGTTTCCTTTAAGGACTTTTTTCATCAGAGGCAACAACAACAAAAAAATAAGTTGCTCAGGTATAGATCAGGGGAATAGGGAGCATGGGGCATGGGGATCATGCCACTTTTGGTCAAAAACTGCTAAACACTCAGCATGGCATGGGCAGGTGAGTTAGTAAATCACCCATCATGAAATGGGCAAATGCATTGAAAGAGTCTTCAAAAAACATTCACTGACACCAAATGCAGCATCTCACAACAGTGCCGTCTGGTGCACTGATACAGATGGGTTCCTAGAACACTCACCTAGCACGGGAAGCCTGTACTACAAGGCCTGCCCCTCCAGAAGATAATTCCATTTTCTTGGTTCCCCCTCATGTAATAAATATAACTGAGTAGTTTTTTTAAAGTTTATTAAAGGAAAGGATAATTTTGGGGGAGGGAAGGGGAAGAGAGAGAGAAAATTAATGTTTCTGATTATCATGTTGATTGCAAATATACTTCTCTAAAATTCATTCTTTGTTTGTGGGTTGTATAAAAACAGTCAGCAGGCTGGATTTGGCCCATGCACCATATTTAACAATCCCTGTATGGGATTGGACACACATGTCCAAATATGTATATGTGTATAGATATTTTGCTAAGGTAACAATAAATTTTATCCAGAATCCCAAAATTTCCACCAAAATGGAAATTTTAAAAAAATGATTCAATTTACTGAAAAGGAATTTTAATATCACATGATAAACAAAATATAGTTGGAAAAACTTTAGAAAATTGCAATTTAATCTGGAGTACATTTATATGGGTATACTCATATAATACAGAGTTTTTTGGTTTGTTTTATTTTAGGAGACTATTGCTTTTATTATAAATATATACATTTGTATGTACATAATTTGTTTTTTTTTATTTTCACACTTTATATAATTTCATGACACTTATATTATCCTATTATTTTTACTCTGTAATTATAATATTTTATATATTTTACTAGGAAAATGACAAAATAGAAATATTTGTTGATTTTGATTTTAGTATGAACAGCATCTAGCCCTTACATTCCACAGTGAAATTTGTTTGTTCCTTATTTACAGTGCCACTCAAGCTTCATGTTTATAAAAACAAACAAACAAAACAAAACAAAACAAAAACAGCATAGGAAGGCGTCAGAATGCCAATCTCCACTTTACATTTCTGACTAAGGGAGTGACAATCACTTAATTATATTAAACAAGTGATAGAAAAACCAAGGCAAAGGAATTTTTATGAAAAATAGTATAATATGTCAAAGATAATAAAGGAAATAAACTAATAAATTAGTTACATGAATGTGGGAATAAAAATGATGCAAAGGAACTGGAGGAACAGAGGGAGTTCTCTTCTGCAATGTGAAAATATTGTTTCTGAAAACATTTATAGTCCTTCCGGTCATTAATTATGTGATTTGCCTCAGTGGAAAAAATTTTAAAAGTAAATGTGGATTAACTCTGAGCCCTGCCCCAATCCTTGACTCTGCTTCTCAGGAACCATTTTTATTTTGCACTTTGAGGTAAGCCTCTAACCCTCTTCTGGACCTCTCTAAGGACATTTCCATCAGCATTTGTCAGGACTCCCCTCATCTCCACTCCTGGAAGGACCACACTGAAGTGCCATTGTCTCAGTTGATACGGGTTTCACTTTTCTGTCATTATTAGGGCCAAAGTAAAACTGAAAAATTTAAATGGATAACTAGAATAATTCAATAAATATACCTGGATCATTGACATATTTTAGATTTTTAAAATTTTTATTTATTTTTAATCTAGAAAGAGGGGAAGAGAGGAAGAAAGGGGGAGAAACATCAATGTGTGGTTGCCTCTCATGTGTCACCTAATGGGGACCTGAACTGGCACACAGCCAAGGCATTTGCTCTGACTGGGAATTGAAATTGTGACCTTTAGGTTCACAGGCCAGCACTCAATCCATTAAGCCACACAAACCAGGGCACATATTTTAGATTTTTAATAACACTGAAATTTGTCTTAGCTCAGGTTTCCCACAAACACAGATCCCAAGAGAAAGACTTTTGTAAATGAAAGTAATTTGGGAAAGTGGTCACAGGGAGTAGAAATAAAGCACAGGGGATTGAAATATAGGAAGGGGTAAAGCTAATACAGGAATGTATGAAATCAGCCTCACATTGCGTGCCCCAGGATAAGGAATGGAAAATGTTGCCCATTGGGGCCTGCCTCATTCATCAATGAGTCAGTGGTTACCCCACAGAAGTACATGCATAAAAGCATAGGAGCACCCATGGCCAAAATGTCCAAGAAGCTCCAAGCAAGGAAGCAACAGGCTTGAACTTGCGTATGTCTTTAAAACTGGGCAAGCCTCCACAACCTCAAGAGTCTGATTGTGGTTCTTCCTTGTGGATTAGGACAAGCATAATGTTTCTTCAAACACAGCTTCTAACCTTGGGTACAAACTGATTCCTGAGATATGGTCACAATATACTGGAATGTGCCCAAAGGTTTTCTTTATATTTTTTAAATATATTTTATTGATTATGCTATTACAGTAGTTCCATTTCCCCCCTTACTCCCTTCCAACCTGCACCATCCTCTGCCCACATTCCCCCCATCTTTTAGTTCATGTCCAAGGGTCCCACATATAAGTTCTTTGGCTTCTATATTTCCTATACTATTCTTAACCTCCCCCTTGTCTATTTTGTACCTACTACTTATGATTCTTATTCTCTGTACAATTTCCCCCATTCCCTCTACCCCTGCTAATAACCCTCCATGTGATCTCCATTTCTGTGATTCTGTTCCTCTTCCAGTTGTTTGCTTAGTTTGTTTTTGTTTTTGTTTTAGGTTTGGTTGTTAATAACTGTCAGTTTGTTGTCATTTTACTGTTCATATTTTTAAAAATATTTTTTAATTTAATTCTTGTTCAAGTACAGCTTTCTGTCTTATATTCCCAACCTTGCCCGCCCTCCGCCCCATACTGTTCACATTTTTTATCTTCTGTTTCTTAGATAAGTCCCATAATAAGAGCTGGGTGATGATGAACTCCTTTAACTTGACCTTATCTGAGGAGCACTTTATCTGCCCTTGCATTCTAAATGATAGATTTGCTGGATAGAGACATCTTGGATGTAGGTCCTCGCCTTTCATGACTTCAAATACTTCTTTCCAGCCCCTTCTTGCCTGCAAGGTTTCTTTTGAGAAATCAGCTGATAGTCTAATGGGAACTCCTTCGTAGGTAACTGTCTCCTTTTCTCCTGCTGCTCTTAAGATTCTCTTCTTATCTTTAATCTTGGATAACTTAACTATGATGTGTCTTGGTGTGTTCCTACTTGGGTCCAAATTCTTTAGGACTCTCTGAGCTTCCTGGACTTCCTAAAAGCCTATTTCCTTTGCCAGATTGAGAAAGTTCTCCAATATTTATTCAAATAATTTTTTGATTTCTTACCTTCGTCTTCTCCTGGCACCCCTAACATTCGAATGTTGGAACATTTAAAGATGTCCTGGAGGTTCCTAAGGCTCTCCTCATTTTTTTGAATTCTTGTTTTTCATTCTGTTCTTGTTGAATGTTTCTTCTTTCTGCTCCAAACCATTGATTTGAGTCCCAATTTCCATCCCTTCACTGTTGGTTCCCTGTACATTTTTTTATTTTACTTTTCATAGCCTTTATTTTTTCCTCTAATGCAACCATATTCAATCATATTCAACCGGGATGCTGTGAGCATCCAATTACCAGTGTTTTGAACTGTTCACCTGATAGGTTGACTATCTTTTCATCAGTTAGTTGTATTATTTTTCTGGAGCCTTGATCAGCCCTTTCACTTGGGCCATTTTTTTTTTCATCTCAGTGCTCCTGTTATGCAGTAAGAGGTGGAGTCTTAGGTGTTCACCAGGGCGGGGCAACCCAGTGTATGCGGGGGAGAGGTCTGAGAGGGAACAATATCCCTTGCTCAGCTCTCAGCTGGTTTTCAGTCACTTCATCTGCTATCCACAATCAAATTGGGCCCTTCCGGTGCTGATTCCTGGGTGCATGGGTTTGTGTACATTTTAGGACCCTGTGGGTCTCTCCAAAGGACTCACCTGTGAGGCTGGGAGTTTCTCCCACTGCTGCAACCCCCACAGGTGTTTTCAGTCAGAGACTTTGAGGCATTATTTCCCTGTACTGGAACCCTGGATTATGAGGTCTATTATGCCCCCTATTTGTTCCTCGCAGTTAATCTACACGTGAACATGGGACTGTCCAGTCTGCAAACCGCCACCTCACCTGGTCCACCAGCTGCCCGCCCCCTTGCCCACCAGGGTCCCCAACCACTGCCTTGCCTTTAGTCCTCTCCACCCAGCTGCCTATACATGCCCTTTCTACTGGTCTAGATGAATGTTTCTTCTTTAACTCCGTGGTTGTCAGACTTCCATACAGTTCAATTTTCTGTCAGTTCTGGGTGTGTTTTATTTTTAAATTTATTGTTGTCCTTCTTTTGGTTGTGCAAGAAGGCACAGTGTGTCTACCTATGCCTCTATCTTAGCCAGAACTGTTTTCCCTTACACTAAATTATTCCTCATGTTACAGAACAGTTGGAAGTGGAGGCTGAGCAACATAAAACACCCCCCTTTTTCTCCTCCCCATACTAGGTTCACTTTGACCACTGCTAGAGGAAAGGCATCTCTCAATACCAGAGACTGGTGAAAAGGAAAAGAATTATTATTTATTCACAAATCATACAGATTAAAGTTCTTTAGAATACCCAAACGCACACAGTGCTTCCTTCTCTCTCTGCCCAGTCTGGAGTACCGTATTTCAGGAAAGAAGTAGAAGTCCATGATTCAGGTTCCTGGCACCATCCACATGGCAAAAGGGAGCACTTCCAAAGCTGAGTGGTCCTGACTCTCACCCAAGCCACGTGGTCCATGAAAAAACACCAAAGCTGTGTGATCCCCCAAGACCACTAGTGGCTGCTGCACCTGGGTTTAAATCCCAGCGCCAATCTTCTTCAGCCTTATTTCTGGCTCCTCCCACAATTGGCCACAGCTGCCAGTATTCTGGGCAGGTGTGGCCCTCTGGTGTGGAGCCAATTATCTCCAAGACCTTCTGGACCCCGTTACAAGTCCCTGATTGGGACCCTCCTCTTGGCCGCCCCCTGTTACACTCGTAGCAGGCTGGAGAAATGCTCATGGTGCCAAAACGTAAGACAGAGTTTTAAGGTTTGCCTCTTTACTCTCTTTACTCTCTCTCCTTCTGAAAAAAATTTGGGGAAAAAGTACTACATTTATTATGGTTTTACCCTAGGTTGGCAAAAAAGAATCTAAACACTGTTTGGATATGAACATAATTGAAAATTTATTTTGTCACTTAAAAGGTGTTAAATCTAACTTATGATTAAACAGACTAAAGCTTACCTAATATACCAGGCATCCCATAGTCACTTAATGGGAATGTTTTGTATGTGGTCAAATGAAGCTGTTTTAATGATTACTTTACAAGTCAAATAATCTATTTCATTGAATAATTAACCTACAGACCTGAAGGAGTCCTTAGCCAATGTGTTCTTTTGCCATTGAAGAAAGTGAGGATCAAAGAGATGAAAGAACTTGTTAAAAGTCAGCCCCCAAATGCTTGAAGCTCAGATCCTCAGACTCCTGGTCTAATGTGTTCTATATCATTCCAGTTGAGTGATTCTTGATATTTCATTTCTTGTAGTTTTCATTTCCATTGATATGCTGTCATCATTATTTCTCTGTAAGACAGCATTACAGTTTAAGTTCATTTAATTGATAGTTTTCAGGCAAACAAGGTGCATCTTCCCAGAATGAAATTTTCATGAAGAGTCACAGGGATCAGGGCTACCCCAAAGGAGGCCCCTCCTTTCCTTCCTACAAAATATCCTCAGGGCCTAATCTCTTGGGTCCTTGTGATAAAAGCACACATATTTGGTGCTAATCACAGGTGGACATAAGAGTTCTGAGGCCTTCATGATGCATTCCCACCTCTAAAGCTTCCCTAAGCCTTCACAGAAGAATAAGAATGCAAGTGTTTTAGCTTCAAATGCAAAGACTCTCCATGTTTAGACTAGTGAAGTCAGTACTGCTTTATGAGTATATGAAAACTTTACCTTGGACTCCAGCACACAAGTATCTTTTTTCAGTGACCTTTGCTGCCAAAAGTTTCTACATTTAATGTCTCTCCTTAAAGGCTCTTTAAATGGCACTTGAACTTTATTGAGTTAACATTTAACATTCACTTGTCATATGTAAATTAGGGTACCTCACTGCTGGGTCTGAGAAGGATAACTGCCTAGTGAATATCCTATCATTGACCATCACACAGCAGGGACTAGGGCACTGACATCTCAAAACCAGGGATGTAATAATGAGACTACAGTACTGGGAGCTAGGATTGTGGTCCTATAGCCCTAGGGCACTTTTTTTACTGTGCATCTTTTTAAGACTTTTTATAGTGTAGGTCTCCCAAAGACCATGATCTCAGCCTTGTTTATCTAAATAGTTCTTATTTTGCCTTTATTTTTGAAAATTATTTTTGCTTAATCATCATAAAAAATGTAAATTGAAACCACAATGAGCTATCACCTCACACATGTCAGAGTGGCTATCATCAACATATCAATAAACAGCAAGTGTTGGCAAGGATGTGGAGAAAAAGGGACCCTGGTACACTGTTGATCAAAATGCAGATTGGTGCCACTATTGTGGAAAACACTGTGGTTACCTCAAAAAACTGAAAAATGAAACTACCTTATAACCCAGCCGTTCTACTTCTGAGAATTTATCAAAGGAAGCCCAAAACACTAATTTGACAGACTATATGCAACCCTGTTTTCACTGAAGCATTATTTACAAGAGCCAAGCTATGTAGGCCACCCAAATACTCATTAATGAATGAGTGGATAAAAAAGCGGTATTATATACTGGGAGAGACCTGTTTGCTTGAAGTGTCAGAGAGAGGAATGGGCACAGAGAAGCAAACAAGGGGGCCTTCATCACCCATGCAGTCTGTGGTAGCTGCCTTGGGAGAATTGAGGGTCACCCTTGCGTTCCCCAGTAACACAGGGAAAGGTTCTGGCCCAAGCCTGCAGGACCTGGGAAGCCTGGCCTGGCAAGGGGCCCTGCACTCCAGAGGTGACTCCCAGGGGGAAAAGTGCTCTTAAAAAGGACCTGTATTCCCTCAGTGGGGTGCTGGGGAGAGGCTCCAGTATGGATCTTCGGAGAGTGCTGGTGAGACAGGCTGAGTACACTGAAAAAGGAGAAAGGCCAAACCAATCGATACTAAGCCTGCTGCAGCCAGTAAAACCAGAAAAATCCAGTGTGGCCAGCCGAAAAGCAACAAAGGGTTTTTTTTTTAAAGTAATCTTTTATCTTTTACTTTTATTATTGTTTAATCTTTCAATGTTTTTTTCTATCTTTCATTCTTTCTTGTTTTATTCTCCCTCCTTTCTTTCCAAACATCATTTTTTTCCTCCTTTTGGCTACTTTTTCTTCTTTTTGTTTTTTTCTCCCCCCCCCACACGTGAGACAAAAAATCTGGAACTGTGAAAAGACCAGAGGTGGACCCAAAGAGGGGGCATCCCAACAGTAGAGACAGAGAGACAAATTTCACTTTGCTATAGCAGAGAAACTACAAGTTACTGAATATTTGTATTATATTTTTTATTATTCTTACATTTTTTATTTTAATAGTATCTGTGTATTCCTCCTCTTTCTGTATGGTCTTCTTTGTCTTGGCTGGATATATTATATCATTTAACAGGTTTCCCCTGTGTACTCATTTATAGTCTATTGCTAATTTATTATCCTTTACTTCACTTGTGCTCCATCAACACACTATCGAAGGTCCAATACTACCTCTTCTTGGTATCTCATTGATTCTGTCATGTGATTGTTACTCTAATATTATTGTAAAAAATAGCTATTCCATACTATTGTAAATACTACACAACAACTCCCCAAGATCATAGCCCACTTCATTGTTTCCTGAACTATAATACTGTAGTGATTAACTCTATTCTCTCTCACACTACACCTATTTACCATCCTTACTTTCACCTTACCTCAGAATCTGACCTCCCACAACCTCCCACAACCTGTGAGTTGGCATTGTAGATCCAACTCACAAATGTTCCCTCCACAACGAGAATCTTATCTTCTTCCCATCCTTTCTGAAAAGAGGCTAGTTAGGTGAAAGATTACCATTATCACTATACATACCCAAAGTATCTCCTATCTCTTCTCTACTGGCTGCTACTGTAAATATCATAGAATAGTCTCCTGCTGTCATGAACCACTTTGCCTTCCCCTCCAACTGATCACACACACACACACACACACACACACACAATTAGGTGGAAGTGGTAAACACCAGGATACCCACTGGAAGAGGAAACCCAACAACAAAGGAACCACCAACAGATAACAAAAAAAGAAGGTGAAGGAGGGAGTAGAAACCACACAAACCTCAATCCAAGACCTATCTGAAAATATAACTAAACAGTGGAGAAACTCCCCAGGGCAAAACACTGAACAAAAGCAAAAGAGAATCCTCAAAACCTTGTACACAGAAAATAACTACCTTCAACACAACCCGCCCTCACCAGCACAACAAAGTAAAACAGGTGGTGGACAGAGGGACCATCAGTTCACCAGCTGGTGGGGAAGACCCACAAAAAAAGAACCCAAAACAATCAAAATGAAAAGACAAACACAGAACCAACGTAAAGGACAGCCCAAGACCAGTGAACTTGGTAGATCAAGGAGACTACACCACTGAATTTCACAGGTATTATACCACAGAAGTTCACAACATAAACCTAGGAAGCGTGAACAAATAAATTTAAGAAGCTGAAGCTAACAAGAAGATTCTCACAAACAATGGGAAGACAAAGAAATGATCCCCAAATGAAAGAAAAAGAAGAAACCTCAGAAAGAATGCTAGATGAAACAGAGGCAAGTCAGATACCAGATATTGAATTCAAAGCACTGATTTGAATTCAGGAAGTTCAAAGAGCTCACTATGAGCTACCAGAAACCACAGGGGAATTACAATGAACTCACTGAAAACTATATCAAGATGAGAAAAAATAGAAACTATCAGCAAGGGCTGGAGGAAATGAAGAATACAATTTCTGAACTGAGAAACACAATGGAAGGAATCGAAAGTAGGATTGATGAAGCAGAAGATTGGATCAGCGAGTTGGAGGACAAAGTAGAAAAAAACTCCCAGAAGGAGCAAGAAAAGGAAAAGAGGCTCAGAGAGAATAAAGAGGGATTAAGAGAAATGCAAGACAATATGAAACATAATAATATCCAAATAATAGGGATACCAGAAGGAGAAGAAGAACAATAAATAAAGACCTATTTGAAGAAGTAATGAGGAAAATCTTCCCTAATTTGATGAGATAAAATGTCACACAAGTCCAGGAATCACAAAGAGTCCCAATCAAGAGGAACCCAAAGAGGCCCACTTCAAGACACATCATCATTAAAATTGCAAAATTCCAAGACAAAGAGAGAATCTTAAAGACAACAAGGGAGAAAAAGTAAGTAACATATATGGGAGTTCCAATAATGTTAGCTGCTTACTTCTCAATGAAAACACTCCAAACAAGAAGAGAATGGCAATAAATATTACAAGTAATGAGAACCAGAGGCCTGCAAACCAAGGCTACATTACCCAGCAAAGCTCAATAAAGATAGAAGGCCAAATAAAGAGCTTGCAAGACAAAAGAAGTCTGAAAGAATACACATCCACCAAAGTAGCTCTGCAAGAAATACTAAAAGGATGGCTTTAAGAAAAGGAAGGAAAAGAGAGAGAGAATGAGAAGCACAGGTATAAAAATGACAATGAATAAGTACCTATCAATAATAACCTTAAATGTAAATGAATTAAATGCTCCAATCAAAAGACATAGAATAGCTGAATGGATAAGAAAGCATGGCCCACACATTTGCTGCCTAAGAGACCCACCTCAGGACAAAAGACCTACACAGACTGAAAGTGAAGGGCTGGAAACAAATTTTCCAAGCAAAAGGCCAGGGTAAAAAAAGCCAGGATAGCAAGACTCATATCAGACAAAATAGACTTCAAAAAAATGGCCATAAAAAGAGACCCAGAAGATCACTTCATAATGCTCAAGAAAAGAATACACCAATAAGACATAAACATTGTAATTATAAATGCACCCAACAAAAGAGCACCCAAATATATAAAGAAAATCTTACAGAACTTCAAGAAAGATATTGACAGCAACACAATTATAGTTGGGGATTTTGACAAATCCACTGTCAAAAATGGACAGATCTTCCAAAAAATATCAGGAATTTTAACACCCCACTGTCAAAAGTGGACAGATCTTCCAAACAAAATATCAACAAAGATATTGTGGCATTCAACAATGCCCTAGATGAAATGGACTTAACTTTTATATATAGAGCCCTTCATCCCAAAGAAGCTCCATACACATTCTTTTCAAAGGAACATGGAACATTTTCAAAGATAGACCACATGATAGGACACAAAACAAGCTTCAACAAATTTAAAAAAATGAAATCATCCCAACCATTTTCTTTGACCACAAGGGACTGAAACTGGAAACCAGCCCCAAGGGAAAATACCCAAAACACACAGAATCATGGAGATTGAATGGAATGCTATTAAGCAACAAATGGATCAGAAATGAAATTAGGGAAGAAATCAAAACATTTCCGGAAGCAAATGAAAATGAATTCATGACAACCCAAAACGTATGGGACACAGTGAAGGCAGTCCTGAGAGGGAAGTTCATAGCAGTACAGGCCCACCTAAAAAAGATAGAGACATTTCAAATAAACAACCTAACCCTTCACTTACAAGAACTCAAGGAACAGCAAGACAGCCCACAGCTTGCAGAAGGAAGGAAACAACCAAGATCAGAGCAGAATAAGCCCTAGCTAGTGTATCTCAGTGGATTGAGCATGGGCCTGCAAGCCAAACAACCGCGGTTCAATTCTCAGTCAGGACACATGCCTGGGTTGCAGGCCAGTTCCCAGCAGGGGACACACCAGAGGCAACCATACATTGATGTTTCTCTTCCTCTCTCCTTCCCTGTTTTCTAAGAATACATAAATAAATAAAAATCTTATTTAAAAAGATCAGAGCAGAACTAAATGACACACAGACTAAAAACACTATTCTCAGGATCAATGAATCCAGGAGATGATGTTTTGAAAAGATATGCAAAGTAGACAAGCCTTTAAGTAGGATCATCAAGAAAAGAAGAGAGAGGACCCAGATAAACACAATTAGAAGTGAAAGAGGAGAGATTACAACTGACCCCACAGAAATACAAAGGATTGTAAGAAATTACTATGGAGAACTGTATGCCAAGAAATTTGAAAACTTATGTGAAATGGACAAATTTCCAGAAAAACATAATCTTCCAAAACTCAATGAAGAAGAAGCAGAAAGCCTGAGTAGACCAATAACAGCAAATGACATTGAACCAGTAATCAAAAAACTGCCAACACACAAAAGCCCTGGGCCAGATGGTTTCACAGGAGAATTCTACAAAGCATTTAAGAAAGAGCTAATCCCTATTCTTCACAGACTATTCCAAAAAAGCCAAGAGTTTGAAAGACTCCCAAACTCTTTTTATGAAGCTAGCATTATCCTGATCCCCAAACCAGACAAAGACATAACAAATAAAGAAAACTTTAGGGCAATATTCCTGATGAACATAGACAATAAAATCCTTAACAAATATTGGCAAACTGCATTCAACAATACATTAAAAAGATCATACACCATGATCAAGTGAGATTCATCCCAGGATGCAAGGATGGTTCAATATTCACAAAACAGTAAATGGAATACATCACACAAACAAAAGCAAAGACAAAAACCACATGATTATATCAATAGATGTGGAAAAAGCTTTTGATAAGGTACAACACCCATTCATGATAAAAACACTCAGCAAAGTGGAAATAGAGGGAGCACTCCTCACCATAATAAAGGCCATATATGAGAGGCCTACAGCCAACATCATACTCAATGGGCAAAAACTAAAAGCTTTTCCACTAAGATCAGGAACAAGACAAGGTAGTCCACTTTCACCACTTCTATTGATTATAGTATTGGAAGTTTTACCCTCAGCGATCATACAAGGAAAGGAAATAAAAGGCATCCAAATCAGAAAGGAGGAAACAAAACTGTCACTCTTTGCAGATGACAGGATAGTGTACATGGAAAATCCTATAGACTCTACCCCAAAACTGCTCAACTTAATAAATAAATTTAGCAAAACAGCAGGATACAAAGTCAATATCCAGAAATCAAATGCATTTTTGTATACTAACAATGAAACAGCAGGAGCAGAAATCAAGAAAAAAATCTCATTCGATATAGCAAAAAGAAAAATAAAATATCTGGGAATAACCCTAACCAAGGTTTAGGTTTAGGTTTCTGCATAAAAAGACCTGTATGCAGAAAACTACACAACACTGAAGAAAGAAATCAACAAGGACAAAAACAAGTGGAAACATATACCATGTTCATGGATTGGAAGAATTAACATCATCAGAATGTCCATACTACCCAAAGCAATTTACAGATTCAATGCAATACCTATTAATGTACCAATGGCATATTTTGCAGACATAAGACAAACACTTCAAAAATCTATATGGAACCATAAATGATCCCGAATAGCAGCTGCAATTTTTAGAAAGAAGAACAAGGTAGGAGGGATCACAATACCTGATACCAAACTGTATTACAAGGCCACGGTAATCAAAATAGCCTGATACTGACATAAAAACAGGCATATAGACCATTGGAACAGAACAGAGAGCCCAGAAATAAACCCAACTCTATACAGTCAATTAATATTCGACAAAGGGGGCAATGACATAAAATAGAGTAAAAATAGCCTCTTCAACAAACGGTGTTGGGAGAACTGGACATGCAAAAAAAAAAAATGAAATTCGACCACCACTTACACCATACACCAAAATAAATTCGAGGTGGATAATAGACTTAAATATAATCTGTGACACTATTTAAAATCCTAGAGGAGAACGTTGGCAAGAAAATCTCAGATATTTCACACAGCAACATTTTTACTGATACGTCCCCTAGAGCAAGGGACATAAAGGAAAGAATAAACAAATGGGATCTCATCAAAATTAAAAGCTTTTGCACAGCTAAAGGAAACAGTGTTAAAATAAAAAGAGAACCAACTGTATGGAAAAACATATTTGCCAATGATACCTCAGACAAGGGTTTAATCTCCAAAATATATAAAGAACTTACATGACTCCACTCTAACAAGGCAAGCAACCCAATTAAAAAGTGGGCAAAGGACTTGAACAGACATTTCTCCAAGGAGGACATACAGAAGATCCAGAGACACATGAAAAGATGCTCAGTATCACTAGCTATCAGAGAAATGAAAATTAAAACCACAATGAGATACCACTTCACACTGGGCAGAATGGCCATCATAAACAAAGAAACAAACAAGTGCTGGAGAGGTTGTGGGTAAATGAGGACTCTAATCCATTGTTGGTGGGATTGCAGACTGGTACAACCACTATGGAAAACAGTATGGAATTTTCTAAGAAAACTAAAAATGAATATGCCTTTTGAGCCAGCAATTCCACTGCTAGGAGTAGGTCCTAAGAATCCTAAAACACCAATCCAAAAGAACCTATGCACACCAATGTTCATTGCAGCACAATTTACAATAGCCAAGTGCTGGAAGCAACCTAGGTGCCCATAGGTAAGTGAATGGATTTAAATATTATGGTACATATATACAGTGAAATTGTATGCAGCAGGAAGAAAGAAGGAACTCCTACCCTTTGCAACAGCATGGATGGAACTAGAACACATTATGCTGAGTGAAATAAGCCAAGCATTGACAGACAAATACAGTATGATCTTACCTTTAATAGGAAGCTAAACAACAAAATATACAAGCAAGCAAAATATAACTAAAGACACTGGAATAGAGAACAGGTGGACAATGACCAGAGGGGAGAGGGGAGGGAATTTCAGGGGGAAAAGGGGAAGTATTTATAGGAACTAGTATAAAGGGCACATGAACAACAATTGAGGGGGTTGGAAACAAAACACAGAAATCTGTACTTGAACAGCAATTAAATTAAATTTTTTTTAAATCTCTGTTATGTATACAATGAAATATTACTTGGTGATATAAAAGAATAAAATCTTACCATTTCCAACAACATGGATCGTCCTAGAGGGTATTATACTAACTGAAATAAGTCAGAGATAAACAAATGCCATAGGATTCCACTTATAGGTGGAATGTAAAAAACAATATAAGTGAACAAATGAAACAGAAACAGATACACAGATACAGGGAACAAACTGATACTAGAGGGTTTGGGGTATGGATAGAAAAGGTGAAAAGATTGAGCAGTACAGATTGGTAGTTACAAAATAGTTATGGGGATGTAAAGTACATCATAGGAAACATAACCAAAGATGTTGTAATAACTAAGTACTGTGCCAGCTGGTACTTGAAATATTAGAAGGAACACTGTGTAAAGTGTATGCTTGTCAACCACTATACTATAACATCTCAAACTAATACAAAATAGTATTGAATGTAGGCTGTAATTGAAAAATGTGATTTTTTTTAAAAAAAAGTTATTTTTGCTAGATACAGAATTCTAAGTTAATAACCTCTTTCCTCTTGCAGAGTTTTAAAGGTATTATTATATTATTTTCCAGATTGCTTTGTTTCTGATGGCAGTTTGGCAGTTATTTTTATCATTGTTTCCCTTCATCAGTGTCCTTGTTTCTCTGGCTATTTTTAAGACTTTATCTTTATCTTTGGTTTCCATCACTCTGAAATGATGTAGTTTACTTTGGGTTTTGTTTTTTAGATTTGGTCATTGATAAGTGTGAATTTGTTGTCATTTTACTGTTCATAGTTTTTTATCTTTTCCTTAGATTAAGTCCCTTTAACATTTCATATAATAAGGGCTTGTTGATGATGAAACTCTTCTTGACCTTATCTGGGGCAGATAAACTCCTTTGTAGGTAAATGTATCCTTCTCTTGCTGCTTTTAAGATTCTCTCCTTCTCTTTAATCTTGTGTAATGTAATTATGATATGCCTTGATGTGTGCTTCTTTGGGTCCAACTACTTTGAGGCTTTCTGAGCTTCCTGGACTTTCTGCAAGTCTATTTCCTTTGCCAAATTGGTGAATTTCTTCATTATATTTTCAATTTCTTGATATTTCTTTTCTCCTTCTGGCACCCCTAGGATTATGATGTTGGAATGTTTAAAGTTGTCCTGGAGGTACCTAAGCCTCTCCTTGCTTTTTGAATTCTTATTTCTTCATTCTGTTCTGATCGAGTCTTTATTTCTTCCTTCTGGTCCAAACAATTGATTTAAGTGCCAGTTTCCTTCCCTTCACTGTTGGTTCCCTGTTAATTTTCCTTTAATTCACATTTCATAGCCTTCACTCTTTCCTCTATTTTGTGACCATACTCAATCAGTCCTGTCAGCATTCTGATCACCTCTGATTACAAGTGTTTTGAACTGTGTATCTGTTAGGTTGGCTATCTCTTCATTGCTTAATTGTATTTTTTTTCTGGAGCTTTGATTTGTTCTTTCAAATGGGCCATTTTTTTGGTCATGACCCACCTGTTATGTAGTAAGAGGCAGAGCCCTTAAGTATTTGCCAGGGTGGAGGAGCCCACTTGGCTGTGTTTTGATGCTATATGTAAGGGAGACATCCAAAAGGGAACAATGCCATTTGCTGGGCTCTCAGCTAGCATTCAGTAACTTCCCCTGCTACCCACAAACAAATTGGGCCCTTCTGGTATTGACTCCCAGGTTGGTGGCTGAATATTCTAGAACCCCGAGAGTATCTCCAATGAACTCCCCTTTGAGGCTCTGAGTTTCTTTCGCCATCACAATCCCCAAAGGTTTTTTTTCAGTCAGAGGTTTTGAAGCTTTATTCCTCCATGCTGGAACCCCAGGTTGAACAGTCTGTCTTGCTCCCCAGTTGTTTTTGCAGGTATTTGCACACAAATGTGGAACTGTCCAGTCCAGCAGCTGCCTTCTTGCACAGTCCATGAGCCACTGCCTTGACATGAGTCCTCTCTACCCCGGCTGCTACCCTCCACCCTTCCTACTGGTCTGGATGAATGTTTCTTCTTTAAGTCGTTGGCTATAATACTTCCATACAGTTCAATTTTCTGGCAGTTCTGGCTATTTTTTTGTTTTTAAATTTATTGTTATTCTTCTTTTGTTTGAGCAAGAATGCACAGTGCATTTACCTATGCCACTATCTTGACCAAGTTCAATAGGGGTTTTAATATGATAATGTAATTGCAAGGAAGAGCAGATACATTTTAATTACACTGAACTATACAGTGGCAGGTCAGAAGCATAGTAGATAAATCTTCAACTGAAGGATACAAAAACCCTAATTTTATCATAGTTCTACATAGATAATAGAAGAGAAGTCTCCAGGCTTCCTAGATAGTTGAGCAGAGAAAACCCAAAATGTTTGATTACTCCCATTGCCCTTTAATTTCCTCTCACTCACTAGGAGCATTTTCCAAACATGCTTATCAATCAGCATAATATTTTTCCATATGTTTTATTAGGCAGAGTTCATTTTGATATACATTTTTCAGACTTTTGTTTGCTGTTTCATTTCACAGACATCATAGTGGCATGGTGGCATTTTGCGTTCCTTTTAAAAGTATACCTTCTGCTTTGACCTATAGGATATTGTGATAAATATTTTAGGGACTATAATAAAAAGGAGTATTATGTTATTGAGCCAGGGTTAATGGTCTAATAATAAATTCTTAATTTATCTTATAAGAAAACAACTTTCTAAGATAATTACTCTTTGTTAAATTTAAGCAATTCTCAAATGTGTTATTTTTACAAGAAATGAAAACAAAGGTAATGTTTGCATACCTGTACCTACCTATGATATAACATGCTGTATATGAAAATTATATGTATAGCTGGTGTGAGTATTGATAAAAGACATAGTTCTAATGTACTGTTGTACATTTCCTTATGAAATGTTGGTGTAGTTTATTTCAGTCATACCATGTTCATTGCATCTAATAACAAATAGAGAAATACTGGGCACCAAGTAGATGCTAATTAAAAGACACTCAGGGGAGCTGATATAAGAAAGTCACATAACTATCTAAGAAGACAAGAGGTAAACTTATTTCTTTGACACATTTAACATTATTTTAAGGTTTATCTTGCAAATTTTTCTGCATATGACCTTTTCTTGATCCCCCTATATGACGTTATATAGCTTTATGACCAGGATGATCCTCATTAATTTTGTCTCCCTTAAAAATCTGTAAAACACTAAGGAAGGGGTTTGAGCTACTATATTATCTTACATTTAAGGATTTTACTAATTATAAACATTTTATGATTTTGTTCTCTCATCTGGACTGCTTAGGAATCAGGTTTACCTTCAGCAGAGACCCACTTTCATAATAGCAGTGTGAAGAGTTTCATGGTCTGTCCCCAGTGAAATAAAAATAAGGGATGACAAGACATTAAAAAATGCCTATTATTTAAATCTCTGAACATTTTTCTAAGCCTATATAGTAAAAGAATACACTTCTGTTTTAGAAACATCATTTAATATTTAGTAAAAATAATGAGAGCTTGTGGCATTTGATCTGCAATCCATTTTTGCCTTCCCTCCTCACAGCTCAGCATGAAGGGAAATTCACTCCAGGTGGGTGCAGCCAAAAACACAGAGATCTATCCCCAGCCCACAGCTGAGGGCTATGCTATCCTCTTAGGAGAAGCAGGCCACCAGAATTTTTCACCCCACCCCACACAGCTATAAGTAGAGCCTAAATTCTAGACAAGTGCTTCTGAAAGACCATGGATACCCATTCTCCTCTAGTTCTCAGGTTTCATATATCAAGAACACTAATGCTCTGAAAGCCTTGACCTAGTTTACTTGCAGAGGTCCCATGTCAGGAGAATAAGCTGGGAAGATCTGAGGCTACTGTCCTCACTGAGTGTATTTCTCTTATGGAAGAGTGGCCACTCCAGGAAAAGTAGATCATTGTACCCATCACTAGCTCTGGAGCTGCAGCTCTGAAGTTTTTACCCAAGCAAAGAGGCAGACCATAAGAACAGAGATCTAAAGCTCTCTCTGAAGGAACTGACTTTATTGAATGAGAACATGTGGAATGTTCAAACTTAAGGAAACCCTCAAAAACAATGGTGATGTTGGTGGTAGGCAATTCAAAAGAGGCTGAAAGCTTATTAAGAGTAAAAGCCATCCTGTGCACAAAAATAAATTCGAGGTGGATAAAAGACTTAAATATAAGTCATGATACCATAAAAGTCCTAGAGGAGAACATAGGCAGAAAAATCTCAGATACTCCACACAGCAATATTTTCACCGATATGCCCCCTAAAGCAAGGGACATAAAGGAAAGAATAAACAAATGGGATCTCATCAAAATAAAAAGCTTCTGCACAGCTAAAGAAAACAGCATTAAAATTTTTAAAAACCCACTGTATGGGAAAACATATTTACCAATGATACCCCAGACAAGGGTTTGATCTCCAAAATATATAAAGAACTCACAGGACTCCACTCCAGGAAAACAAACAGATCAATAGAAAATGTGCAAAGGACTTGAACAGACACCTCTCCAAGGAGGACATACAGAGGGGCCAGAGACAAACGAAAGAATACTCAGCATCACTAGCCATCAGAGAGATGCAAATTAAAACCACAGTGAGATACCACTTCACACAAGTGAGAATGGCCATCATAAACAAATCAACAAACAACAAGTGTTCGAGAGGATGTGGAGAAAAGAGAACCTTAGTGAACTGATGGTGGGAATGCAGACTGGTGCAGCCACTGTGAAAAACAGTATGGAATTTCTTCAGAAAACTAAAAATAGAACCACCTTTGACCCAGCAATACCACTGCTGGGATTATATCCTAAGAATCTTGAAACACCAATTCAAAAAAAAACTGCACACTTCAATGTTCATAGCAGCACAATTTACAGTAGCCAGGTGCTGGAAGCAACCTAAGTGCCCCTCAGTAAATGAATGGATAAAAAAACTATGGTACATTTATACAATTGTAATACTACGCAGCAGAAAGAAAGAAGGAGCTCCTACCCTTTGGTGGGTAGATCCCAACATGGATGGATCTGGAGATCATTAGGCTGAGTGAAATAAGCCAGGCAGTGAAAGACAAATACTATATGATCTCGCCTATAAGTGGAACCTAATCACTAAAACAAACAAACAAGCAAAATATAACCTTAGACATTGAAATTAAGAACATACTGACAGTAACTAGAGGAGAGGTGGGAGGGGATAATGGGGGGAAGGGGGAAGGATTTTCAGGAACAAGTATAAAAGACATGGACAATAGCAAAGAGGGATAGGATTAAGGGTGGGAAGTGGGGATGGTTGGGGAGGATGGGAGTTGTGGGGGCAAAATAGAGACAATTGTACTTGAACAACAATAAAAAATGTGGGATGAAAATTAATTATATGAGGATATAAACTAGAAAATTATTTTAGAATGTCTTAGAATTATAAATGCAGAAATGAAGTTCAGATCCATTTCTAGTCAACTAAAACTGATGATAATTAGTTATGTCTACTTAAAGTAACATTAATATCCATATTGTTATATCTATATAATAAAATAATATTTTATGATAGCTAAAATAAAAGCCATTCTGTAGCTCAGCTACTTTACTAGAAAGAATGGGGGAATAAGACACCTGAAAATAGCCCTTTTGGGTTAGACCAAACTTCAGTGACAAAACTCAAAAATTCATCCAAGTACAAGGACCTAAATTTAATTGGATTAGACAGTGACAACAATTTATGAGCTTGGGTATTGTTTAAAACAATAAAGGAATCACCCAGAAGTTGGTGGATGCTAACAGCTGGGTGCTATTAGGAAAAGAGACAGAGACAGACTCCTAAAAGCATTGGCATCACAGGTTGACTGCACATATACCCAACGATGAACCCTCTGAGGAGTGATATTACAAGCTTTGCACTTTGGGGAAGATAGCCTTTACCAAAATAGTCCAGCTAGTCACTAAACAAATAAACAAGCAATAGAAACAGAAACCCCTAAATGGGAGGATGAGCATATGGAATTGCTACAAGGTGTAAAATGTCCAGATTTTTTTAAAAATGAGAATTGCAAAGAAGCAGGAAAGTATGACAAATATATAGAAGAAAAGTCAGACAACAGAAAGTGTCTAGCAGAAAACTCAGGTATTGAATTTAAAAGGCAGACAAGAGCCCTGGCTGGCATAGCTCAGTGGATTGAGCACAGGCCTGTGAACCAGAGGATCGCAGTTCGATTCCCAGTCAGGGCACATGCCTGGGTTGCAGGCCAGTCCCCTGCAGGCCAGCTCCCAGCAGGGAATGCACGAAAGGCAACCATACATTGATGTTTCTCTCCCTCTCTCCTTCCCCTCTAAAAGTAAATAAATAAAATCTTAAAAAAAAAAGGCAGACAAGAAAACAGCTACTATAAATATGTTCAATAACTGAATAAAATCGTACATAAAGAAGAAAAGTGTGATGACAAATTCTCAAATACTGAATATTAATAAATGTAGAAAATAATAAAAAGAAAGCACAAATTTTGAGGTTGAAAGTAAAATAATTACAATAAAATATTTTGCTAAGTTTTGACAGCAGCTTTGAAATGGCAGAAGAATTCGAAGACATATTGATACAGATCATATCATCTGAAAAAATTAACAAAGTGAAGAGCCTCAGTGAAATGTACAACACCATTACATATACAAACATATGTGTACAATGTAAGTACCAGAAGCGGCAGAGAGAAAACATTTGCAAAAATTATGGCTGAAAAATTGCCAAATTTGATGAAAAAATGTAGGTATGAGATGATAAATACTAATTAAATTTATTGTGGTAATCATTTTGCAACATATGTAAGTCAAACCATTATTCTGTGCACCTTAATATTATACATTGATATATTTCAATTATGTTTTAAATTGATATATTTCAATAAATCTGGAAAAAATACCAAAAAAGAGAGCAGGAATACTCTATAATAGTAACATTTCTAGATCTCACTGAAATTAAATTAGTGTAACTCTTATATTGATTCTGATAGGTTAAAATGTATATTATAAACACAAAAGCAAACTCAAATAACTCAGAAATATAGTGAAAAACATTAAAGGAATTAAAATGTTACACTTGAAAATATTCACTTAAAACAAAAGAAATCACTAAAAGAGTAAGATGGGAACAAAAATAATGTGAGGCACATAGATAATAAAAACTAAAGTGGCAAACTAAATTTTACTATATCCATAATAATATTAAATGTGAACACAATAAACAATTCAATCAAAGGCCGAGCCTGGCAGAATAGATTAAAAACTGCAAGACCCAACTACATCCTGTCTTTAAGTGTTTTCAACTACACTTTAGACTCAAAGATACACAAAGGTTGAAAATAAAAAGACAAAAGATATAACATACAATTGATAACTATACAAACCTAGAATGGTATATTAACATCAGACAGAATAGATTTCATATAAATATTCATAGCACTATTCACAATAGCTACAAGGTGAATACAAATGAAATGTCCATGAACCAGCGCATTGATTAAAAATTGTAATGCATTTACAGTATATCTATACATACTGCAATATATATAACATATACTATATATTATTCCACCATAAAAATGATGTAGTACTGATATAAACTACAACATGGTGATCCTCAAAAACATTTTGCTGTTTGAAAGAAGGCAGATGCAAAAGGTCATGTGTTATATACTTCTATTTATGTGAAATATCCAAAGTAACTAAATCCAGAGAGATAACACACATTGGTGATTTCCAGGGGCTAGAGGAAGTGGGGCAAAGAGAGTAGTTGCTTAATGTTTAGTAGGTTTTATTTTGGATGAGAATATATTTTGGAACTAGATAGAGGTGGTGGTGTCACAACACTGTCAATATACTAAATGGCACTGAATTGCTCACTTTAAAATATATATTTTTTGTTGGATAAATTTCACTTAATTTTTTAAAAATAAAGAAACTACCTTCTGAAAAGATGTATATGGATATTTGGAAAAAAAGGCAATGTAGAACTTAATTTTTTAAATGTTACGAATTTATTTTTTAATGAAAGAATTTTTTTTCATCCTAAAATGGGAAATAGAGGAATGATTTACTAAACTTGTATTTCTATGTTTTTGAGCATTGGACCTTGTCATTTTGTGGTGAGAATTCTCAGTTTTATTTTTATTTTTATTTTATTTATTTATTTATTTATTAAAGATTTTATTTATTTATTAATTGATCTTTAGAGAGGGAGAGAAACATCAATGTATGGTTGCCTTTCATGGGTCCCCTGCTGGGAACTGGCCTGCAACCCAGGCATGTGCCCTGACTGGGAATCGAACCGAGATCCTCTGGTTCGCAGGCCTGTGCTCAATCCACTGAGCTACACCAGCCAGGGCAAATTCTCATTTTTAAATACTGGAAATTTCTGGTTGTGAATGATTGATTAGTTTGAATATCACTACCTGCAAAATGGAAATAATAACAATTATACCTGCTCTATGTACTTCATTGTGTACATTTAAGGATCAAATGAGCTCTGTACAGTGGCAAAGTTGCTTTGTAATGCACCATATGAATGCAAGAGGTTACTCAGTCCTGCCATGTGGCCTGATAAAAGGGGCTGTCATCTGTTTAAATTACTGTTGAAATACCCCAGCTTTTGTGTACCACACCCAATTTGACCATGATTGAATTTATTTAATATGCCTCATGTGAATGGTATATGCAGGTTTAGCTTTAGTAATGAATGAATCTTATTTATTCTATGTATAGGAAATTTGAAGGTATTTTGGAAAAATAACTTTTTAGAAGGAAAAATGTGAAGAGTTTTTCAGGCCCACAGTTTGATTTCTACCAGGAGCTTGTTCTAATGGATGCAAAGCTGTTTTAGGACATAGTTCAGTTTGGTGGCTCCACCTTGGCTTTTATTTTTCTGTCTCCTGCTATTTCTGCCATTCGTAGGATGGGCCATTTAATGGATGTATTTTCTCTGAGTTGCCCATCTTGATCTGTTTAATGTTTTTTCTCCTTTTAAAGAGTGAATTAAACAGAGAAACAACAGATTCTTTGGCCCTAGCTATAAATCTGATCTTGCTACTGACAGGGTTAAAGTTCCTGGGTGGTTTCTAATTATTTTATTGTTGCCATTTTGAAAAGCCAATGATTTAAAAGTTCTTCACTCCCAGAGCTGCAACAATGCTAATTTGGAGTCAGCTATAGCCAGTGTGAAACTCTTTGCTTAGGTAAACACCTGGTTCCACTCAGCTAGATTTGGGTATCCACTGAAAAATTATATTAAGCCAAAAAAGCCCGGAGATTTTATTGACAGCCTAGAGTAGTGTTTTGGAGCTCATCAAAGCAGCTTCCCCTCCAGAGGCCTAATGTCCACCAAAAAATTCCCAGTCTAAGCAATTGTGCCATTTAAGGGACAACATGTCTTTTTGATTGCACAAAGCTCTACCCTCTTAGGCTACTTTAAAAATACATTTGCTTTTGTTATAGGATTAATGCATGTTCATTATGGAAAAATCAGAAAATGGACATAAACAAATAAGATAATAAGATGCTCCTTCATTCAGAAGTAATCAGCTATCATTATTGGTGCATATACAGAGATGTGCACACACATTTCAAATTGACATAACTAGGTTATTGTTTGGAACATATTTTTAAGTAAAAATATATACTTGAAATTTTTGTTAATAAATGTTTGTAAGATATTATTTCAATGGCTCTGAAACATTCTACTTACTGAAAGTAGCACACTTAAAGAATATCATTTTTATGTATTTTGGTTATTTCCTTGGACTGCTATCATTCAGGTAATGATTTTAGAATAGAAACATACTTTATCTAAAAAAATGTTTAAAGTATAGTTGGGTAAAAGGGAACAAAATAGAAACACAATTTTTAAGGAATTAGTCATGATAGATTACTTCTGTATCTTTTTTCATTAAAAAATGATGACGCTTGACTTCAAGTATTTTTAACTCCCATTTAGAGTACAGTTCTTTGTAGCCAATTTCTTCCTTTGTGTGAAGCTCACATTATATAATCTCATTCTCCCTCATACATTCTTATCTTTCTTTTTCTGAGGTCCATTTTCTTTCACCTTAGCCCAAAACATAAATAAGTGTGTCTTCCTTTTGGTACCCATTATGGAAGAATATCTCCTGAGCTTCTGGTGAGAATTAGCTCTTTGAGGAGGAAAATTCAAAAATACCTGTTCAATGGGGGCATGCTTGAGAAACAGCAATTTTAGCCTCAAATGCCTTTGAATATTCATATCAGAAAGTCTACTTTCCCATGGTTAATTAATGTTAATGATTTCCTACAAGATTTGTAAAGGGAATGTTGTATTGACTTACCTTCAATTACAAAAAGTGCTAAAACTGATTCCCAGAAAAGCTGATTTGTGGGGTTTTTTTTTAGAACTTTTTCTGGAAGAATTAAAGCTTCATCCATATAGTAGCATAAAATAAAGTTAGTCTCCAGATACAGGTAAAGAAAGTTCAAGGAGAAAATTGGGAAATCATGTCTTAACTTTAGACAATATAATGGAAGATTCACAGTAAGTTGAGTGCTCATACACTCATACACTTAAAAAAATTTCAAAGATTGATAGAAGTTTTATTGGTAGAACCTTAATAAGTCACCTGCTATATTCCTACATTTTTAAATCATGGAAATAAAGCCTATGATATACTAAAAATTAGTATAAGGTTATATACACTAACTATAATTATTTTTTACCTAAATGAAATAAGGGTCTTTATTTTCTAATTTTCAGGACTTTAATTTTTTTTTAAATTTGTTCATAAAATCCAATTTTTACCACAGTAAAACATAGTTACATGTCTTAAATGTCTACAAAGCGAAGAAGCTTCAAGAGGAAGTAAAGAATATGGTCCTGGGAGTAGTGTAGTAAGTAATTAATAGTGTGGACTCTCAAGACAATAAGTATTTTAAGTTCCAGTACCACCACTAGATAGCTATGTATCCTTGGTCACCCAACATTCTCTCTGTGTCTGTTTCCTCTGCTCCATAAAATAGAAATAACAACAATAGCATAACAATAATGTAATACTTATCTCATAAGACTGTTTGAATTATGTGATTTAAAGCACTTGGAAGGTTGCCTGTACATTTATGCTCAATGTGTGTTAGAATTGTTTGCACTGCTATGTTTTTGCTCAGGTGGTAGAGTTTAAATGGTCTGAACTCACTCATATGCCCATGAATTATTAACCCTGCTTCTCAATTTACTAGTTGTGTGACCTAGGAAAAGTTACACATTTCTTTAAGCATCAAATTTCTTTACCTATAAAAAGCACAATTACATATCTTTATCACAGGGTGAACAAGAGAATTAAGTGATATAATCCATGTAATAAAGTCTTTACAAAAGTATCTGGCACATAGTGAATGCTCACTAATTATTTTTGTTAGTATTGTTATTGTAATTGATATTAAACTAAACTTCTTCCAACCAACATTAAGTAACATTATACATTAGCTTGAAATTCTACAATATAGTTACTTGTGGAATAGCAATGAATATCATGTATATTTTCTGTAAGAAAATACACTGAAAATAGGTCATATTTGTGCTAAATTTTATTTGATTTTTCTCCAGATCACCATGCCCAGAGCTCTGCAAGTAGCAAGTTTGAACTGTTTTCTTTCTGATAACGATGATACCTGTGGTACTGTATGTTCTTAGCTTTGCCAATGGCACTTCAACATTTACAGAAAACATTGCAAGGAATGGCTAGGTTGTTCTAAATTTAACAAATACTAGTATTTTGTCAGATAAATTTTGCAGCAGTAGAGCAACTACAGTATTTTCATTAACTAAATTGGGCTAAACCAATCTATCCTTTTACTTTAGCATAGCTCCTATGATCATGACTTTTAGAAAGTAAATTTCATTTTCTCAGAATTTGAAGTACAATAGCTATAAATTCGTATTTTCTTTGCTGATTCTCAGGCTGCCCTTAAGACCTGCTGGGAAATGGATGGCTTATTTGCCCTCCCTCCTACCCAATTTGAAACACTCAAACATCAAAGGGTGAACATGTTCTTTAAGCACTTCTGGTCACAAAAATGTGTCTACTTGAAGCCCACAGTGAAGACAGTTTTAGCACCAGAATAATTAATGCTTTAGCTGGGACACTCATCCCATGTTGCTTCTGGCTGCGAATTTTGATTAGATGTTAAGAGAAGAGGATTTCATTAGCTTCTCACCAGAGATATTGTTATTCAATTGCTCTGAAACCAAATAAGGTACTTGTGGCTGAACATGATTGCCCCAGGATTATTTTCCCCCTTTTGACCCAGCAGTTTGGTTGTTAGTATAATAATATATTATGTCATTTGAGTTACTTTAGTAGCAGATGTGATTAGGCTATGAAGGTTATAAGCTTACGTCATCAGATTCTCTTCTTGGCATGCTGCCTCTGCCTCTGGGATTACTAATCACATTACTGGAAAAGACTCTTCCCTTGATATAAAATTGTATGAAACCTCCATTTCTTAGCTCCTAAAGAAATTATTCATCATGGCTTATTTATTTTTGGTTTCCTTGAGCAAGGTCAAAATAGGACCTAAACAAAGGCTGAGCAAGATCATCCCCCAGGTTACAAATTATTTCATTAAAACTATCACTTCCCTTTACTTTTCTGTATTAAAACTTGGTGTATAACAACCACAGAACCACATATGGAACATCTTTTGGAAGTGGAATGAGTTATAAGGCTAGACTCCACAGTGTATGCTGTATAAAGAGACGTGGGACATGTTTTGTCTAACCTGGGTCTGTCTTCAGAGAAAGCTCTGTATAAAGAAGGATTTGTGGGCTATCAGTTCATACTGGTGTGTATTTTATTTACATGCATTTGTTCTTTGTCTAAAATTATTGTGCATATAAAAGCATTTTAAAGTGGTACTATTATAATTCAAGAGTGATTTTAAGATTTTAAAAAAAAATTATTTTAATTGTTGTTCAAGTACAGTTTTCTGTCTTCTACTCCCATCCCAGCTCACTCCCACAGTGGTCCCCACCTTCCTCCCATTTCCATCCCCCTTAGTTGTTGTCCACGTGTCCTTTATACTAGTTCCTGTGAATCCTTCCCCTTTTCCCCTGAAATTCCCTCCCCTCTCTTCTCTGGTCACTGTCAGCCTGTTCTTTATCTTATATGACTTTATATGACTTTATAACCTTTATATGATTTCTGGTATATGAGAACCATGGTTGGATTTCATTTTGTTTTTCTCTGAAGGTTGTAGTAGGCAAAAAGTGTGACAAGGAAGATGACATTTGATTTTTGTTATGCTATTTATTTCTACCTATAAACAAAGTTGAAACAACCTATTTGCTTAATTATAAATATTAATTAGTCTAATTTATTTGGATACTTCTAGAATTCTGTTTTCTGAGTTGATTCACAAAAAAGTTATGAAGAGCCCATCTGTTCAGACACAGGAGGAGCTTCAACTCATCCCGTAATATACTTTACATCAGTTTGATAAGAGAAAGTTAACACTACAAGAAACAGATATAAAAAGAGCAATAATGCAATAAGATATAAATGAATACTGATAATAGGTGAGATTTACAGGCCTACTGTGAGACTACAATATAACAGGTATTACACTAAACAATTTCCCTGCATTTTGTCACCAAACCACACAATAAATCTTTAAGCAGCTTTCGTTATTGTATAAACACAACTTAACCATAAGGTGGAAATAGCTGGCTTGCCTCATGCCAATCAATGATCATGGTATATACCTTTTCACTAGTTTAGGTCTTTAATATCTCTTAGCAATGTTCTGTAGTTCTCCATGTAGAAGACTTCCATATCTTCTAGATTTATTCTTAAGTACTTTATGTTTGTTTCACCATTAGTATAGGTTAATTGGCATTCTAATTTTAACATTTAATTTTTTTCTAATAAAAATGTAATGTTGTTTTCTGTATTTACTTTATTTTCAGTGACCTTCCTACATTCACTAAGTAATTTTGACATATACTTCTGAGAATTTTTTAAAGTAAGTAAATATATTATCTATCAATGGAGACAGTTTTACTTATCTTCAGATTGTACTACATTTAATTTTCTTGCATATTGCAGTGGTTAACAATGGTAGTGAATATGCCCCCACAGACACTTGACAATGCCCTATATGGGGGATTTTCACAACTGAGAGGTGTGTTGGTGGCTTATAGTCAACAGAGACTGGGGATACTGTTAAATATTGTACAAAAATTGTTTAATTAAATATATTTGGTTTAGAAATTTGCATCTATGATTTTTAGGGGTATTGATTTGTAGATTTCTTATGGTATCTTTGATGACAGTATTAAGGTAATATTGGCCTCATAACACATCATTTGAAAGCTGTCTCATTCTTTTTCTGTTTCCTGAAAGAGTTTTAATAGAAGTAGCGTTATTTCTTACTTAAATTTTATGTAGAATTTAACTAGTAAAGCCATCTGAGCCTAAAATATTTCTAATAAAAAAATTTTAACTGTGAAAAATACCTTTAATAGATATAAAGATATTCTATTTGTTTTTATTAAGTTTTGGTAGTTTGTGCTTTTCAAACTATTTATCTGTTTTATCTAGGTTTTAAATTTATTAGCATAAATTTGTTGATAATGTTGTCTGATTATCCTTACTTACAACTCTTATTTTATTCCTATTCATGATCATTAGTATTTTATCTGTCTCTTTTTTCCTTTTTGATTAGTCTTACTAGGAGTTTATTAATGTTTCTGATATTTTCAACTATTGTTGAAAATACTGTATTTTTTTTACCAATTGCCTATTTTTCATTACATCAGTTCCTGATATCTGTAGTATCTTCTTTGTTTGGAATTTACTTTGCTCTTGTTTTTATAAGCTCTTGAAGTAAGAATTTATATTACTTTCTAATAAAAGTATTTAAAGTTAGAAAGTTCTCTCTAAGCTCTGCTCCATCTGCATCCCCAAATTGTGATATATTTTGTGTGAGGCTGAATAACAGTCATTAAATATATCTAGGTCCTAATCTTTATAACCTTTGCCTGCTAGCTTAAGTGCAAAAAAAAGGGACTTTGAAGAAGCAAATAAGTTAAAGATATTGTGGTTATCTTGAATTATCTGGGAGGGCCCTATGTGATCACAATGGCCCTTATAAGAGGGACATAGAAGTCATGTTAAAAGTGAAAGCAATATGATGATGATAACAAAAACTGGAGTAATGCCCTTTGAAGATGAATGAAAGGTTCACAAGCCAAAGAATACAGATGGTCCCTGGAAGTTAAAAAAGGCAAGAAATTCTCCCTTCAGTAGCTCCAGAAGCAATGAGCCATGATGATACCTTGACTTTAATCCAGTGATACAGATTTCAGACTTTTAATTTACAGAAACATGAGATAATAAATTCATGGCTTTTTTCAAGACCTTGATGGTTACAAGAAATAAAACCATCTAGTTCAAGGGCAGAAAGGGCCAAGCTGATATAAAAAATATTTTCCTCTCTTTGCCTCTCCCTGTCTCCCATTTGGCTTATTGCCAATAAAAGAAGCTTTGCCTTCTCTGATTTGGTTGACTAGATCAATAATTGAAAGGAATGTGCTACTGCTATTGTAATAAGTTAAAAACTGACAAATTATGCAATACTAATTCTCAATATTATTATGCTTGAGATTTCCATATGAATGCTTATAATTCATAGCCAATTCTGATGTATATAGCTTTATACACACATACACAAACTTGTGTGTGTGTATCTATGAATACATTATGTGTATATTTATGCGTGCATTTAAATGTTTATGCTTATGAATGTATTTGTATGTTATAAACATGTATTATATGGATACAAATGCTAGAAATATATATACATAAGTTTTTAGTATATAAAAACTTACGTATAGAAGTTTCTCTATAAAGTTACGTAAAAAACTTTCTCTCTTTTAGAGAAAGATCTGATTATAAGAAAATAATAATCTGCTCCCTCATGTCTTGCAATGCCTGTTATCTGTAAGGATATTATGTTTTTGCATTTTTTCAGTCAGATTATATTCAGTGCTAATAATGGGCAAGAAGAGCATGTTGCTTATTTTTGTACTGATATGACCACATATAAGATCAGGAATCATATAAGAATTTCTTGACAGCATGATGCAAGAAAAGTGTGGATAGATTTGTTGTTATCAGAGGAGAAAAGCTGAAGTAGAAGTAAAACTCAGGGCCCAAAGACTACCCTAACAAGAATATACCTGTAATGAAAGGTTCACTTTATGAACTTGCTACAGCAAGATGGTACACAAACTATGGATATCTCAGCAAGAAGAAGGAAGGATGGGTATATTGCAGGGTTGGGTTTTTGCTGGGTGATGGGGGATGTTTTAAAGAAGTGAGGGTTGATTTCATGGTGCTGTAGAAAGCAGATACAATTTGGTAATAAAGGTATCTTTCTCTACCTCCTTAATTTTTCCAAAAGTTTTATTGAGATATAATTCATATTACATACAATTCACTCATGCAAAGATACGTGAAATCACTTTTAGTATATTCAGTGCAAGAGAGCATACAATTAAGTGATTTTTTGTATTTCATGAACCGTGGTCAGACCGTGTGTAAAAATAGAACTCTAATATAATCTGCAACAATAAGTCCAGTAAACCATCTTACTCTCTGTGTCAGACTTGTAGGAAATCAGACCACTGTCTCTATCAAATTTTACAGAAAGCCAAATAATAACACATATAAAAATCAACCCCAGCTGACTGGGAATCCATTAATAACTGACAACTTACCTAACTTTTGTCCAGGCTTTCAACTCAAAACTAACCAAAGACAAATATGTATCCCAACCCAACAACACAGGATGTACCATTTTAATTAGTCTACCTATAATTTCTCCAGGCCAACACCATACGTTCAGGGCACTTGATGAACTACAAAGCTTTTCTATTCCTCTGACAACAACTTTTCTATTCCTCTGACAACTTTGGCAACTCTGCCAAAGGCAAGTGACGGTGACTGGCTTCTTCGCTATATGAGGCTCTGAACAAATAGCCTTTTTTTCTTCTCCTCCTATTGGTCTTTATTTATTTCCACAGTAAAGATGTGCATCCATCACTAGAACCAATTTGAGGACATTTTCATAATGCTCAAAAGAAACTCTAGACCCTTAGCTATCACTCCTATACCCACATCTCCCCCTAAAACCTCAGCAACCATGAATCTACTTTCTGTATGTATAGATCTCCCCACTCTTGTCTTCCATATGAGTACAACCATATCTTATGTGGTCTTTTGTATTTTATTTCTTTCACTTAGTATAATGTGTTCAAGGTTCATCCATACTGTAGCATGTATCTGTATTTTATCTTTTATGGCTGAATAATATTTCATTGTACAGAAAAACCACATTGTGTTGATCCATTGGTCTTTTAATAGACATTTGGGCTATTTCCAGCTTTTTGGTTGTGTGAATAATGCTATTATAAAGATTGGGGTATCTTAATTTTTATTTAGGACCTGGAATGACTAAAGTGGGGTTAAAGTTGTCACTGATAAAGAAGCAAGAGTCCATCATTTGAGCAGCAAGAGAGGAGTGTTTGCTTGCTTTGTGCTGGTATAGCATTGTTTTCTTTGTTTTATGTTCAGACACAAATATGGAGTGGTCCTGTTTTTGTCTTTTTTTCATCATAGTGACAGAATGACCTTGTCTGTTTACTGTTGGGAATATTTACATTCATTTTGGAAGACTACAGCCTATCCCCTAACCGCCAGCTTCCATGGCAGGTTTTCTTCTTCTTTTTTTCCTGTTCTTAGAAATAAGTGGTCTTACAAACACGATTTGTAAGCTATAGTTAAAGGAAATATAGAAAAGAGTCAGAAAAAAAGATTGTCTCTAAGAAAGGAGCCTCAGCAATTGACTAGAATAATGTCTGAAGCATATTTCATAGAAACCCATATGGGTGATACAATGTAGCTGCAGAGCCTACCCCCCTCCCCCAAATAATTAACTAAAACAACAATTAAAGAAAGAAGGTATTCTGAAAATGGGCAGGAACTAGTATTTACCAAATGCTTATGGTCAGATAGATATATGCCTTAATATTTACGGATATCCCAAAAATGAAAAAAAATTGTGGCAGGAAAGTTCTATGACCCCGTGATTCCCACCAACTGTATTAATACCTTTGTGTAATCCCATCTCTCTCTTTTTTTAAGATTTTATTTATTTATCTTTACAGGGGAAGGGAAGGAGAGAGGGAGAGAAACATCAATGTATGGTTGCCTTTTGTGCCTCCCCTGCTGGGAGTTGGCCTGCAAGGAACTGGCCTGCAACCCAGGCATGTGCCCTGACTGGGAATCGAACCCCGATCCTCTGATTCCCAGGCCCACACTCAATCCACTGAGCTACACCAGCCAGGGCTGTGTAATCGCATCTCTTGAGTTTGTTTGGAATTTATGACTTCCTTCTAACCAACAAAATATTATGAAGGAAATAGGATGTCATATTGCCGGTGCTGGAAATGGGGTCCTGGAAAGGTCCTGAGAAAGCATTTTGGGGGACCCACATGAAAGTAGTGGTGGTCTGGTGGTAAAATTTATTTTGAAGGAAATAGGAGGCTGCCACCCAGGTTCCCAGTGTCTCATCGACCCCATACTGACATGGAAAAAGTCCAATTTTGTCTTTATCAAGCCCAATACAAAGGCCAAGGTCCAAAAATTTTGTGCCATTGGTTCAGTCCAGCCCAGTCTTTTACCTTTGTCTAGTTTAGCCTGTGTTCCTGGTCATGCTGTGTGGGTGGCTGTGTGCCCAGGCTCACATGGTCTACCACAGGCTTCAGGTAGCTGCTAAGGCCACATGGTTGCTATGGAGAGAAAAACACATGAGCAAACAGGATGAGTGCACATTACAGAGAGAGATAGAGAGAGAGTTCTTTGTTAAACTGGGATTATATTATCTCCGGCTTGGGGAAGACCAGGCATATCTTCAAACTAATCAATCAACCTCCCTACCTTTCCCCACCTTGCATTGGATCCTCCCCCTACCAATCCATTTCCTAGACTTCCCAAGGTTCTGTGCCCTCATCTAATCTGATCCCTTTTCCTAGCTACACAGACAGGTCTTTATGGTTGCCATCTTAGCTCCTACTGCACATACCTCAAAATGGAAGTACCTCCCCTGCTTTATCTTGGCTTCTAATGGACATGCACTCAGCAGAGGGATTTCCCTTCTATTGTTCTATTCTCCCCAGGCACAGTGATCTGCAAGAATTGACCAGTGGTTACCTGGAAAGTACGTGAAACTGCAGCTTTCCAGTGAAGGAGGTCTGATATTGGATTTTTAAAAATATTTTATTTATTTATCTTTTTAGAGGGGAAGGGAAGGAGAGAGGAAAGAAACATCAATGTATGGTTGCTTCTCATGCATCCCCTGCAGGGAACTGGCCCCTGCCAGAAACTGGCCTGCAACCCAAGCATGTGCCCTGACTGGGAATCAAACCTCAGTCGTCTGGTTTGCAGGCCTGTGCTCACTCCACTGAGCTACTGATATTGGATTTTTAAAGTATTTTTATTGATTATGCTATTACAGTTTTCCCAGTTTTCCAGCTTTGTCCCCCCTCTGCCCTGCCCCCAACCTTCCAGTATCCCTGCCCCTTAGTTCATGTCCATGGGTTTTACATACAAGTTCTTTGAGTCCTCTGTTTCCTATACCATTTTTTAATCTCTCCCTGTCTATTTTATGCCTGCTAATTATGCTTCTTCCCTGTACCTTTTCCTCCCTATTCCTCCCTTTCCCCTTCCCACTGAACTCCCTCCAGGTGATGTCCATTTCTCTGATTCTGTTCCTGTTCTGGCTGTTTGCTTAGTTTTTGCCATTTTTCTTTTCTTCTAGGTTCATTTATTTAGTTGTGAGTTTGTTGTCATTTTACTCTTCATGTTTTTTTATCTTTTTCTTAGATAAGTCTTTAACCTTTCATATAATAATGGCTTGGTGGTGATGAACTCCTTCAACTTGACCTTATCTGGGAGGCATTTTATCTGCTGGACAGAGTAATTTTGGATGCAGTTCCTTGCCTTTCATGACTTCAAATACTTCTTTCCAGCCACTTCTTGCCTGCAAGGTTTCTTTTGAGAAATCAGCTGACAGCCTTATGGGTACTCCTTAGTAGATAACTCTCCTTTTCTCTTGCTTCTTTTTGGGATTCTCTCTTTATCACTGACCTTGGGTAACTTAATGATGATGTGCCTTGGTGTGTTGTTATTTGGGTCCAACTTCTTTGGAACTCTCTGGACTTCCTGAACTTCCTGGAAGTCTTTTTTTTTTTGCCAGATTGGGAAATTTTTTCTTCATTATTTGTTCAAATAAGTTTTCGACTACTTGCTCTTGTTTTTCTCCTTCTGGCACCCCTATAATTCAGATATCGGAATGTTTCCAGTTGTCCCAGAGGTTTGTAAGTCTCTCTCCGCTTTTTTGAATTCTTGTTTCTTAATTCTGTTCCAGTGGATGTTTATTTCTTTATTTTGTTCCAAATCATTGCTTTAAGTCTTAGTTTTCTTCCTGTCAGTGCTGGTTCCCTAAATATTTTGCTTTATTTCATTTTTGGTATCTTTCACTTGTTTTTTCATTTTTTGACCAAGCTCAATCAGATCTATGAGCATTATGATTACCAGGGCTTTACATTCTCCATCATATAGGTTGGCTATCTCCTCATTGCTTAGTTCTCTTTCTTAAGTTTTGCTTGGTTCTTTCGTTTAGACCATATTTCTTTGTCTTGGTGCACCTGATAAGTTGTAAAGGGGTGGAGACTTTGGTATTCACCCAGGTAGGGCAAACCTTCTTGCTGCCCTGTGGTGCTGCCTGTTGGGGAGGAGCCAGAGAGGGAACAGTGCAGGTTGCCTGTTAGTGTCTAGCACACTTTCCAATGGACTCTCGTGTGAGACTAGGAGCTTCTCCTACCATGATAACCCCTGCCATAGTCCATAGTTGACTCTGAGTTTCCCATTCAGCCAGCCTCACCACATTTTCTCTCATGCAGCCTGCCCGTGGTCTACTGCCTTACTGGTCTGTTTGTTATGGTTGATTTTTTTCTTTAACACCTTGGTTGTTGGATTTTCATGCAGTTTGATTTTCTGGTGCTTCTGGTTGTTTATTGATTTTAGATTGGTTATTATTTTTCTTTTGGGTGTGCAATGAAGTTAAGGGTTTCTACCTATACCTCCATCTTGGCCACAACTCCCTAATATTGGATTCTGCTTCCCAGTTTATTAGGCATTTTAATATATGATTTCCTTTGTTCTCTTCCTTTATTAATATCTAGCTATCTACACTAACAACATTTGTGGTTAAGTTACATAAAATTTTGATTTTTGTTTTTCTAGTTAACTCTCTCTATTGCCTTTTTGGCCTACATGATTGATAAAGCAAGCTACCACATTGGCAAAAGTCATATATCAAGATAGTGAGCGTCCCCTCTGGTTAACAGGGAGCTAGAAATGGACACCATGAATCTAACACCTTTTGAAGAACTTAAGCCAACAACCACGTGAGCTTGGGAGCATATCCTTCCTTAGATAAGACTTCAGAGAAGAAATCTGAATTGTGATTTGTGGGAGCCCACACTTCAGACACATTACTCCAGTACTTTAGCATTCTTTTTTTTCCTTAATTTTAACCATTCCACATTTTCTGCTACTGTTTATAACAGATTTTTATTGACTGCCTTAAAATATTTAAATAAAATGTTGTATATTTAAATATTTAAAAAGTATATGTGAACACATGTTAACCATGTATGTTACTGGTCTGAAAGGCAGTTAAGATATAAGAAAAAAGAGTAGTATTTATTCAGTAAATATTTCCCCTCGACATATTAAATGTTACAATGGAGTTGAAGGAAGAAAAGGCCCAGTTCAGTACTATTTTGGGACTCTCTTTAAGATGGTTGCTGTTATCTCTTTACTCTCACACTACCAGATTTATTCTCTCAAGAAAGTATTGCCAAATGCATAGATACAGATGCTTTTTAAAAACTTACATTTGGAAAAAAGCATAATAACTGTTTATGAGGCTAGGGCATTTGATTGACATTCAGTTTAGTCTTTTGCCCTCTTCATTTACTCTGTTTCACTGTTTTTTTGCCCCTTCTGATGCTTTACTTGCTTGAGCTGAAACTGAAAACTATGAATATATTTTACCATTGGGAAAATTTTATTTTGACCACCTTCCACAGGTTTGTTTGTCTTGCTGTGACTTTGGATAGAGGGAGGCACTTCCATTTATCAGATAAGAATGTTACAAAGTCATGCAATAATTACACTCTGAAAGAGAAAGCACAATTCTTATCATATAATCAGCAAACAGATGCCTCAAAAGTATTGTACTAGCTTGTGATCTCCTGCTAATCAAAATTTGCATTAATGTGCTTATACTTCAATTATGAAAGTTCACTTTTGTGTATGTTTAGTTGTGATGAATATAATATTTTGATCACAAAACAATATTAAAGTTAAACATCATTAGTCTCAGAGGGTGCTGAAGAACGTGCCTTTAGCTGCAGGCATGATGCTTCTTTTAAGTATGGAATTCTTATTGAATAATTTTTCTTTTCCCCTCTTTTCCTGCTCTGTGTGTTTATACCATCCCAAGAACAATTGCCATTGCAACTGACAGGTCTGGAGGCAGATTCATAAAGGAACCTTTTGTTTCTGCCTTGATGATGAACATTTCCTTTGAATTAACTGTTGCATAGGACACTCCACTTTAAGAATCTAATCAGTTTGCAGCAGGTGTTCTTGTCCACTGGAATATTTAATTAGCTTAAAATGGAGAGTGAAGTTAGTCTTCTAGTTGAATTTCAAAAGAAGACAATACAGAAAATTCAGTATGTCCTTTCCTTAAAGCTCTGAGATCATTCTTTCAGTTCTGTAAATTGGAATGAAACTAATGCGTCTTGAACATCAGTTAGCAAAGTGAAGTATTTGCCTTAAAGTCAGTGGTAAGTGCAGTAATATTTTCTGCCTGAAATTTTCCACAGGTAACATTTTACAAGTGTGTGAATATGGATGGCTCCAGCACAGATTTTATAAATGTAATTTACCTGAAAACATAGACATTTCATTGTGACCACTCACTCTCCAATGCACTTTTAATCTAAGTCCAGTTTTGCTTGGATCTGATTTAGCCTTGCATTAAACCACACTAGCAACATGCAGAATCAGAAGCCAAGAGTCCCAGCATTTGGGGGACAGTGATGGATCACTGAAGACTTGTGCCACTTACACTGTGAAGCAACCATGGCATGTCTTGTTTTCCAAGGGAACACTAACTTGCCAACTTAATCCTTGGGGAGGATGGTGGGTAGAATTCATTTGGATAATGTTTGTAGCATCAAAGGAGTTCATTTCTTACAGATAAATTGGTCACTCAGTGTTTGAATTAACACTTTAATGTTGTTTGTGTGTCTTCAGTTGTTAGGCTAAACCTGCCTTAGGAACCTCCTTCTAGCCTACCTTCAGTTTATTCTACTGTCAGTGATTCTGTTCTCCCTGGCTTGCTCCACATCAGGATATAGCACAGATGGGAATTTTAACTTATAAGAGGGAGCCAACTTAATACTAGTATAGTTCAGTTCATCAGTTTAGTCTATTTTTACACTGAAATACCATAAGAATTGCTTCCCCAGTGAGGTTATCTATATAGCTTTCCTATTGCATATGCACCCAGGTGAGAAGTTTCTAAGCTATTGAGGCAGAACCAGGAAAGCAGACATGATACCATGGGATGAATAGAAAAGCTTGGGGCACTTTACTAAGAATCTGAAAGTAGATTTGATTTATAACCTGCCAATAGTTATTTAAAAATACACACTCAGCTCACACAGATCAATATTCTTAAAACACAACCTGGTTAGTGTTTTCTAAAAAAGGAGGATAGATTGATGGAAAACCTATTGCTTCTGAATTTAATCACCTCGAGGCAATTAAAGCAATTTTGTGTTTTCTACTTTAGTGCTCCCTTGAAACGCCAACATCTGGACAACTTTAATTACTGTTTCAATTCAGTAAAATCTACAAAAATGATAAGTAGCCATGGCTCTTTTCCCTAATGTTTTTCTGATTTCTTGACTGTGGGTTTTGCCTTTTTTTTTGGTTAGTGCTAAGGGAAATTACTATGCATCTGATGCTGCTTGTGCTCTCAGGGAGTGTGGAGACAAGAACCCTAAAGGAAGAAACCCTGTGAGAAAGCTGAAGTGATGGACATTTGTTTTTAATATAAATAGTGTTGTCTATAGATTCTGTCTCTGACATATTCTTGACTACATAACTTCAGCTGAGTCTTTCAATGGCCTGCTCATATTCTCTAAGAACTACCTATATGAAAAATGGTCTGTGCTATGCAACTTTATTAGAGATTAAGTGCCTGACGTTGGACATAAGTGACTAGGTCTCTGGAATTGTCCACCATGAACTGGGTCCTGCTATCTACAAGGTCCTAAGATTGGGTGTACAGCAGCAATCCATCATATATTGGAAGTTGTATGTTATGTATCATGTCTAGCAGGCCCAGAAGGTACATGTATGAACAGGCCATGCTATATGAGCTCAGACCTCCATGTCACAGCTACTATTACACTGACACTTTTCTCTCAGCTCACACTTGTGTCCCATGGAAGGTCCCCTATGACTATCTGACAGAGAATTAAAAATTTCATGCTTAGTTCATAAATAAATGAGTCTTATAAATTGATGTGAGCAAAAAATACATTGCTATCATATGACATCTTTACCAGAGTATCTCTGGCAGAACACAGACAGGGTACATCTTCTTAATGGACAAAAGTTAGAGCAATAAACCTAATCATAAGCTGGATATATAGAGAGATAGTGTCTGAGGTAAGAATTTACAATGACTTCCCAGTATGGCTAATGACTTAACTTGTTCATCAGGGGACTGAAAAGAATAATAGAATGGTGGAGGTAAGGAAATCTGAGGAAAAGGTATGTAAAGGAATCTATGGGAGTCTCATGTCAATGCCTGCTAGAGAACATCCACCTCAGAGCGTGTACTAAACTACCAAGCAGGCACATAACTTGTCTACAGGATGAACATATCTTTTTAATTGCACACCTTCCTGCTGGCCTACTGAAGCTCAGTCATGTCTCTATAATCACAATCAGATAAGGCTGTTGCTATCTAATGTGGGTGGGTAGGAACATGAAGGAACCCAGGCGATTCAGTGGAGGCACTTCTTGGTGCTTCCATTCTCAGTAAAAACCACGAATGGGCAGTTGCTTCATCTCAGGCTGTAGAATTGGGTTTCTATATTTCTCCAGCTCTGACCATTGCCCTGGTGAATTCCAGCCTTCTCTAGGACATGCTAAGATGCAAAAGTATGAAATATAAACTACCATTTAGAGAGCAATTGTAATAGTAGGAACTAGAACTCATTGCAATAACTCTTTTGTTGTAAATCATGCAAAAACAGTTTTGTTATTTGAAACTGTACCTACCATATTGAAGAATCAAGAACAAGGGTCACAAGTGAACCTGAACGGTACAAGAGGTGCACTGTAGTGAATGGTTCTGGTACCTTGCCAATATCCTTTGCCAATATCCTTGCAGCATTTTTATTCCCATTAAAGTTTTCTTCCTAAAGTACAATCTTTCCTCACTAAAATATTCTTCAGTGAAGAATATTTGACCTATATATAAGGCAGGCCAGGATTATATGTGTCAATGGTCCCTGGCATATTGTTCAAGCAATGACAAAAAGGAGCAAGTTTATAAATGCCCTGGGGTCTTAGCTTTTGAGAAGGCCACCTCTTGGCATATTGTACACTGTATCCCAGAAGTTTTCCATGGGACTTAGCTCCAGATGCTGCTAGTGGCAACCTGCTCAATAATAATTTTTGTGTTTCTTTTCCTGTATTCTTTCATATTGCCCTATTATTGCTCTGGGGGATTATCTCTCAAAAAATAACTTGCACTCAACCCTTGTCTAAAGGTGTGTTCCCAAGGGAACTCAACTTGATATAATCACCATTTACCTCTGCCTGACCCAGCTTTGATTGGCATATCCAATACTCCATATATTATGTATTGCTAGGAAATGGTGATGGTCCAGCCACAACTGATGAATTTTACTTTATTTTTGAGTTTCTGTCTTGCCAAGTTCTCATATCTTCAATTTAGGTTTCATACCCTCCTACCTTATTAAGCTCATCTCAGGCTGTAGAACTGGGTTCCTATCTGTTTTTAGCTCTCACCAATTGCCCAGATGAACATTCCAGCCTTTTCTGAGACTGGAGTCATTCTCTCTTAGCTTGTGTTGCAGTAACAAAGTAACACAGGCTGTGTCACTTATAAACAACAGAAACTTATTTATCATGGTTCTGGAGCCTGGAAGTCCAAGATCAGTGTGCCAGCATGGCAGAGTACTGGTGAGAACCCCCTTCTGGGTTACAGATGGCTGATTTGTACCCTCATACAGAATAAAGAGAACAAGCTAACTTTCTAGCTTCTTCTTATAAAAACACTAAATCCACATGTGAGGGGTCTACTCTCATGACTTAATTAACTTCCAAAGCCCCACCTCTAAATATCATCACGTTGGCAACTAGATTTCGACATACGAATTTTGGAGGAACACAGACACTTGGTAACACCTCTGAAGTGCCATTTACTGCAGGCTCTGATGCTCTGTGTTACTACTGCTGATTTTCCTTTTTCACCAGATTCCAGTCTCATGCCTCTGACACCCATGAGCATATTTTCCAGGTGATATTGTTCCATGTCACTCTATGTGCAAATCTCTGACCAAATACCAGGCCTTTGCCTTCTATCCTCCTGAAGGAAGCCCATTGCCTACTTTCTCTGAAAATGTTGTGAAGGTCATTGGGTTCCCCACAGAGGGAAACTGTATTTTTCCTACGTGGGTAGCCTGTGCTAGGCCAGATCTCCCATCTGAGTCTCATCCTAGTATTTAGTGTTCAACCCAGATACTCTCTACTATGTGTTTATGCTTTCCAAAGAGAAACTGTAACTCTCCCACCACTTTAAAGTCCAATATACAGTGACCTGAAAAATTCCTTTGCCATGAAGTCTTATTGTTTCTTGTATTATTTTTTGTGAGATTTTGCCTTTATGCCTTGATTACAGTTATTTTTGTATGAATCTTATTTCTTTTATTTTTTATATAGAACATATATCAATTTATTTATTTCATCAGTCAGAGAACCAGCAAGATGATAAAGCTAGTTAAGGCAAATAGGAGATATCAAGTCAGAGATAGACAGAAAGAGAAAGATGACCTGAATAAAATAGCAAATTAGGTACAAAACTGTTTAATGTCTTAAAGGCTATGAAACCACTGGGTTTTCTTTTCTACTAGACATAAATAATTTGCAACTTATAAATCTTTTATAAATTAAATTCAAATTTATAGAATTAAAGTTAGCTTAATAAATGCAACTAATCTAATAAATCTGACTAATTTAATACATCTAACCAATAGCAAATAGAATGTGTAAAGCCAAAGTGGGGGTAGGATGAAGGGTGGGAGGTGGGGATGGCTGGGGTGGGTGGGAGTGGTGGGAGGGGAATGAAGACAACTGTGCTTGAACAACAACAACGAAGAACAACCAAAAAAAGTAAATATATAAGCCTTGAAAAAAAACACCTTGAAACCTCATCAGCACTTACAGCCAAGTGTAAATTATTAACCTCTGTTTACTTCTGAGGCTGAACTTGGGGTGTCCTGCAGTCCAACAGAGCAGGGTAGAGAAGCTCTAAGAGGGGGTGGGAAAATGGCCCAACACTTAGAAGTAGGGGAAAAACAGGTTTCTGAGTAGTCATTTCAATTTATATTATATGTTAGTAACTAACAAGCCTGCCTACTCTTCTTATAACACTAGAGAATTTGTGGTGGAGGTGGTGATTTTACATATTCTTTTATGTTTTATAAAATTTTACGTTTAGTCCTATGCACCATGTTGTGTTAATTTTTGTATTTACTATGAGCTAAGGGTTAACATTCCTTTTCATTCACAAAAATACCCAATAATTCCCTACAAAAAAATAATGAAAAATTTTTTCACAGTGAATTTCCCTGGAATCTTTGTAGGGAATTATTTAAACCTAATAATTCATCAGTTACTTAAAGACAGACGTTGTTTCTAAATTATATTTGGGGGAGAACACATAAAATTTACTTCATTTGCCCTCTCTCAGATTGTGAACTGTGTAATGAGAGACTACTAAAGTCATCTGATAAGGAGTATTGAATTAGACGTATTAAATTACCAGGCAAGAGTATTTATAAACTTGACAAGGGTGGCAAACTAGAGTTAATTAGCTTAACAGTAGAACCCACAATGATGTTTTGTACTTTCCAAATACTTAATTCTCATTAGATATTTTTCTAGATACTATTAAAATGGAATTTTCAAATTCTATCTTTTATTGTTTGCTGCTAATATAGTATATCATAATTAGTTTCTGTTTATTAATCTTGTATTCTGTGCCCTGCTAAATTTATTATTAGTTTCCTTAGGTGTTTCATTGATTTCTAAAGATTTTCATGCAAATAAACATGCCATTTATAAATACAGTATAGTATTTTCTAATGTTCATATTTTTTCTCTTATTGTACTGCCTTAAAATTCAGCATGATGATAAATAAAAGTGGCCATTCCTAATATGTTTCCAATTATAGGGAGCAAATACTCAATATTCTACATTACATAGGACAAAACTAAGGATTTTTGTGGATGGCCTGTAGCAGATTGTTCTTTTTTAGCCCTAGTGTCCTGAGGGTAGGAAAATCCGTATTTACGTGTAAATGGTGATGAAATTTAGCCAACACTTTGTATGTATGTAGATTAGCATGTTTTCTCCTTTATCCAGATTGAATACTTTATATTAATCTATGTCCAACTTGTTCTTGTCATCTCATTTCTCTTATTAAACACATTTAATGAACTTTTTTTCAGCTATTGTACTGTTATGTTCTGAAACTTCCTTTGGCACTTAAAATTTTATTTTTATTTTTCTATATAAATAATGTATGTACATATATGTATGTGCATATACATATACACACAATATATGTCCTATGTAAAATTTATGTGCTGTAGTGCATTTATGTGCATAGAGCTGTGTATAGTTTTTACTTATTTGATGATAGTAATAAAAGCTGCTTTACGATCTTCATCTGCTAATTACATCTGATTGATCTAAGGTTGGTATTAATTGGCTTTGCTTATAAAGTTGTTTTATAGCTTTCCCTTTAACATTTCATATAATAAGGGCATGGTGATGATGAACTCCTTGAATTTGACCTTATCTGAGAAGCACTTTATCTGCACTTCCATTCTAAATGAAAGCTTTGCTGGATAGAGCAATCTTGGTTGTAGGTCTTTGGATTTCATGACTTGGAATACTTCTTTCCAGCCCCTTTTGCATGTAAGGTCTCTTTTGAGAAATCCTCTCACAGTTTGATGGGAACTCCTTTGTAGGTGACTGTCTCCTTATCTCTTGCTGCTTCTAGGATTCTCTCCTTCATTTTAATCTTTGCTAATGTAAGTATGATGTGCCTTGGTGTGTTCCTTCTTGGGTCCAACTTCTTTGGGACTCTTTGAGCTTCCTGGACTTCCTGGAAGTCTATTTCCTTTGCCAGATTGGGGAAGCTTTCCTTCATTATTTGTTCAAATAAATTTTCCTCTTGCTCTTTCTCTTCCCCTTCTGGCACCCCTATAATTTGGATGTTGGAACATTTAAAGATGCCCTGGAGGTTCCTAAGCCTCTCCTCATTTTTTTGAATTCTTGTTTCTTCATACTCTTCTGTTTGGTCATTTTTTTCTTCCTTCTGGTCCACTCCCTGGAGGGTTAGCAACAGGGGAGGGGAGGAGGAGAAGTGGGGAGAAGGCACAGAAAATAAGTAGTATAGATGGTAGGCAGAAAATAGACAGGGGAGGGCAAGAATAGTAGGGGAAATATAGAATCTAAAGAACTTGTGAAACTTGGACATAAACTAAAGTGGGGGGAATAGTGGGGGAGGGGGTGCAGGGTGGAGGGGAATGAAGGGGGGAATTAGAACAACTATAATGGCATAATCAATAAAATATATTTTTTAAAAAGAAAGAGAGGCAAGAAAATTTAAGAAAAGCATCACCAAAAAATAAAAATAAAAAAATAAAGTTGTTTTATAGTTTTCCATTATAAAATTATACTTGTATATGAAATATACAAGTTACAGATTGTATTCTTAATGTTGTAGAAATTCTGGATTTTCTCATTGCTTTGAGATTATTGATCTTTTGTTTTAGACAAAAATTAACTTAGATTCAAGTGCATTCTTTCGCAGCTGTGATGTGCAGCTCAGTTCTCAGTTCAACACTTCATGCTTTAACTGCAAGTGATTTTTAGTTTTCCCTACACACACATGGTTTAGGAATTTTGGAGATATGGACTGAATTTAGAACATATTTGAAATTTGTTTTTCCTCTGTGCTCTCTGTTCAGAAGTTGCCACATAACTTTCTGGTGGACCAGGCTGCCCCTGATACCTTAGCCTAATTCCTCTAGCCAGAAAGACAGTGGGTTTGTATTGGGCTTTTAGGCACTATTCTATCACCATGATGACAATGCCCTAAGGGAAAAATTGCATAAAATTTGGAAATATTTTGCAATTCCCAAATGCCATGCCAATTGCTTGCCCCAAATTTAAACTCCCTCCCAAAACCTACGAGCCTACATTTCTCAGGTAAGTGCTTTTCTGTATTTTGTTTAGAAGTAAGCTGCTATTTGTTGAAAAATCAGCAAGACAGGCATATGCTCTTCCATCAGATCAGGTTTCTAACAGCACTCATTCTTTTTTCTCAGTAGTATTTCACCAGGAGTGTCTAATGTGGGTTTGGGATTTGCTCTTGCCTGGAGTCTCTATCTGTCCACTGCTGCCTGCCAACCAACCACCTTGCTGCAGGGATTCAGAATGACTTGACTTTTTTAGGAAGGATACACTCAGTCCAAAATATTGAGACATATGAAATTAAAAATTTTTGAAAAAATTTTAGTTATATTTGGGGTAGCATAAATATCATAGATTGATTAATAGACTTAACTCCTCCTCTGGCATGCTTTCCCTTCCAACTCCCCTCTTTGACACTGCCATAAGGTCCTGTCTCTCTGACTTTTCCCATTCAGTTCTTCATCTGAGCACTCTTTTCTCTAGCTTCTGAATGTCACTCCTTCTTCTTAATACTGGCTGTTTGTTTTAATTTTTCAATGGAAAATGTCCAATTTGTACAAATATAGAGAGAATACTGTAGTGTGGCACTTCCCAACCTTTTTGGCACCAGGGACTGATTTCATGGAAGACAATTTCTTTATGGACCGGGGTGGGAGGGATGGTTTCAGAGTAAGACATTCAAGTATAAGACATTCAAGCTCACCTCCTCCTGTTAGGACAGGCCCTGACCAATTCTGGTCTGCAGCCAGGAGTTCAGGGACCCCTCCTGTACTGAACTTCATAGATGCAGTTCCCAATGTCATCAATTATCATTCATAATGTGTTGTTTAATTTATAACTCCATTTACTTTCTGTTCACACCAACTTTTTTTGAGCTAACCAAAGACATCATATTATTTTTTCATTAAAATTTCAGTATATTTTTAAAGCACTCTGAAAAATAGAATAATATTATCCCACTACAAAACACAAACAGCAATTTCTTACTATCACCAAATACTCATTACTTAGTGTTAAAAGTCTCCCAAATGTTTCATAAATATTCCAAGTTTATTTTAATCAAGATCTGAAACAAGGTCTATAGATTATAATATTTAATTTGTTGCGATGTTTCTTTTCTACTTGAGAAAGTTTGAATTTTTCATTCTAGTGTTTACCTTCATATTCACATATTTATTGAAGTTATTGTTCTTTTGTACTTATAACTTATGGGTTCCATAGTAAAACCAATTAATGTTAACTAATAACCTCATTTTCTTCTTTTCTTCACCCCTTCTCTAACTTCCTTCCCTAAATTCTTTTAAACACATTTTGGGCACTGTCTTTGCTGACAATGCCCTGTCCTTAGGACCTTACTCATTCCAATCCTATTGAAGTTTACACCTTCTGTATACTACTCCTTTCTGGCCTGCATTTTAATTTCCAAACTAATCACAGTTAGTTTATGAAAAGACAAAGATATGACTGTAAAAACAGAGTTTAAAGAAAGTGTGTTAGGACAATACTTCTCAAACTGGAGTATGGCCACTTAATGCAGATTTTTGAAGTCACAGAATAAATATGTTCTACATTCATGATATAAGGCTACTTTGTAATGAGTAATTTTTAATGACATATATATATTTTAAAGATTTATTGTACATTTATGGTTATGTTATAGAGTTTCATCTTCAATTCACATTAAATTTTAAAATTAATAATGAAACTAAAAAGGAATTCATATTGATGTAAACATATTGCATTCTTTTCTGCCATTAGTTGGGCTTTTATTGAGAAGTTTACCCTATTTTATTTAGTTTTATTTCAGTTTTATTGAGCTATAGTTAACATATCACATTGTGCAAATTTAAGGTGTGAAATGTGACAATTTATTACATGTATCTATTGCTAAATGATTATCATGATAAGGTTACTCGACACATCCATCACCTCACATAATTACTTTTTTGTGTGTGTGGTAAGAACATTTGAGATCTACTTTCTCAGCAACTTTTCATTGTTTAATACATTATTGCTAACTGTAGTCACAATGCTGTACATTAGATCCCCAGAACTTACTCATCTTATAAGTGGAAGATTGAACCCTTTGACCAACACCCTCCTGTTTCCCTCACTTTCTTGCCCCTGGCAACTATAGTTTTACTTTCTGTTTCTTTGAATTTGGCTTTGAAAAAAAAGATTCCACATACAGATGAGATCATAATGTACTTTTCTCTCTCTGGCTTATTTTATTAGAAACAGTTTGTCTTAAACTCAAAGGATGACTCTGAACAAGAGAATTTCTTCCTCAGTTGATGGGCTAGTACAACAACTTTGACACACAGGATTTTGTGATGACCTTCAAGTCACAGGGACATATATTCTGCTTCTTTTCCATGTTATTAAACTCAAAAGACCTGTTGGTCAACCACATACAGCACAACTGAAAAAATGCATTCACGTGATAGTAAATTCAAACCTTTCAATTTCTAACAATATTTAACTGAGAAATGTAAACAATCTGATGATATATCTCCTTATGGCCATTTTGTGACTTTATGTACAGATCAAAACTGTTTTTATTCATTAAAAATTAATGAGATTCTAGCTAAACAGAAGCCATGTTATTCTTAGCTCTTTGACATTTAAGAACCTCAATTTAAATTCAGGAAGTACTTTTACTTCCTTTGAAGGCTCATCATCTGTCAGTAGCCTTCTACATTCTGTTTTCTAGCAACACAATTACATATCATTTATTTTGTATTTCTATATGCCTCTTCCAATTCTTCTGTCTTGAATTCCTACACACTTTTAAGTATGTGAAAAATATCAAGTCTGGATAAAAAGGCACTTTCTACATGATATTCCTTAGTTTCTTCCAAAGGAAATAACTCTAGCCCCTCCGTATTTTCTTTACAAGTTGTTCATTCTGTTATAGAACCTTTCTAAGTCCTTGTTTGCTCACTTGTGAAATGGAAATAATAATGGTTCCTATTTTATAGAATAGTTATGAGACATAGATAATGTATATGAATTGTTTATTCTAGCTGTTGGTAGTTGTTATTATTATTACATTAGTAATAATGATAGTTATTATTATTACTTTTGTAATAATAGTAGTTATTATTATTATTATTATTATTACAATGGAATATAGTTAATTATATGTTCATTCAGTACCTCCTCAGATTATAAATTCTTTGGGAACAAAGACCATTTCTTATTCAACTGACCATAATCATCCAACACATAGTCTTGCACATATTTGGATAGTAAGTATTCAGCAGATTTTTTCTTGTTTTAATTTTATTGTTGTTCAAGTACAGTTGTCTCCATTTTTCCACCGCCACTTTCCCCAGCCCCACCCCCCACCTCCCATCCTCAATCCTACCCCACTTTGGCTATGTCCATGTGTCCTTTATACATGCTCCTTAAACTGACATTAGTAACTAGAGGGGAGTGTGTGTGTGTGTGGGGGGGGGGGATAATGGGAGAAAGAAGAAGTATTCAGTAGATTTTTGCTAAATAAATTGATTAACAAACAACTCAATTACAAATTGTCACTTTTCTTTTCAACTTAGTCCACCATGTTATTAAAATAACTTTCGCAGACATCATTGGTAATATCACAAAATATTATTTGGCTTTAATATACATATTTTGCTCATGAATACCATTCTGATATTTTAGAATTGCTATCAGACTAGCAATTCCTAGACTAGACTAGAAAATCATTATATAAATTTTATTTTAAACACTGTAAAAGACTTAATAAGAAAAAAAGAAACACTCACAGGTGATTATAATTTCAACTAGGAAAAGAAGAGTAAGGTGCAGTTCGCTCGATGGGTAGCAGAGAAAGGATTACAGATTTATACAATTGTTAAAATGTCTAGAGGAGTAAGTGTCTTTTTTTTAAAGGGTTATGGGAAGAGAACCAAACTTTATCCCTTCTTCTGCAACACCAAGGTAAGTAATCCGCCAAAGAAGCACTGGAGGCCAGGGAAAACTACTGCTGTCTTCCCCGTGGAGAGTAATGCCTTCTCCTCCTCTGCTTTCCAAGTGTTATGTATGTGCCTTTTATTGACTAATTCTAAAGGCCAAGGAAATCTGGAAAAAGAAGCATCAGTTTTCTCTCCTGAAATGCAGGAGCTAATGCATTGCTAACTTGCACGAGATAGTCCACATTCAACATATTTACAGAGTAAAAATTGTGAAGTAGAAAGCTCAAATATTTGAGAATGCAGTTAATCCTTGAAGAATATAAGTTTGTGCTGGTCCACTTATATGAGGAGCTTTTTAAATAAATACTCTGCCCTTGGTATCTGTAGGATTTACAACAGCAAATTCAACAAACCCAGATCCAGAAAAACTACTGTTTTTGATCCCACAGTGGCTGACTCCATGAGTGAGAAGGGCTGGTTGTAGATCAAAAGTTACATATGCTTGTTCAGTGTCCTGAAGATGGGTGTCCATAACCTGTACAGTCAATTATTTAAGGTCAACAGTAATAAATTATACTACAGAAAATTATAGTTCATTGTCAAGTGGATCCAATTTTCTTTTCCATGAACCAGCCTATGTTTTCCATTTCTCTTTTAGGTGTTCTTATTGCTCCTAGGGTGCAAGGTCATTTTCACGGCTGGAAACTCAGAGCCTTTTAAAAGGCCAACATACAAAAGTTTATTTGCAGTTACTTACTCTGGGCTCTGGCAGAGGGAGGGCAGAGTGGACTAGAGATACTTGAGGATAGTCTGAGTTTGGTGGCTCTGAAGGAACAGCTGCCAGGATCCCTGTGCTCTCATTCCCCATACTGCAGAAGCCATCATCCTCAAGCAGAGCATTCCCCTACAAGTGTCATCAGCCTGAGGGAAAGCACAAACTCTGCCCAAAAGAATTACTATGCCCCATCCCTGGTGCTTAAGATAGGCAGCTGAATATAGCTTGAGGCTGTATCACTGATCAGTTTAACAACTAAGGGGAAAAGGTACAAAGAAGCAGCAAAAATGGGAAGTCTAAGAAATAGAGCCCAGATGAAAGAACAAGATAATTCTCCAGAAGAAGAACTAGATGAAATGGATGCAAGCAATTTATTAGAGAGTTTAGAGTAATGATTATAAGGATACTCAACAGCATGGAAAAAAGACATAGAAACCATAAAAAAAGGATCAGCCAGAAATAAAGAATGCAATATCCAAAACAAATAATACACTGGAAGGAATAAACAGAATATTAGATGAAACAAAAGATCAAATCAGTGCTTTGGAAGAAAAAAACACCCAGGAAGAGCAACAAAAAGAAAAACTAGTTTAAAGAAATAAGGAGAGCTTAAGAAACATTTTGAACAACATGAAGCATAACAACACCCATGTCATGGGAATACCAAAAGGAGAAGAAGCTGAGCAAGTGATCAAGAACTTATCTAAAGACAAGAAATAATGACTGAAAATTCCCTAATCTGCTGAAGGAAAAAGACACACAAGTCCAGGAAGTTCAGAGAATCCCAAACAAGTTGGACCCAAAAAGCATACACTGAGATACATCATAATTAAACTGACAATGCTTAAAAAGAAGGAGAGATTCTAAAATCTGCAAGGGAAAGGCAGGTAGTTGCACACAATGAAGCATCAATTAGACTGTCATCTGATTTGACAATAGAAACATGTTGGTCAGAAGGGAGTGGTGATGTATATTCAAGATGATGAACAGCAAGGACCTACCACCAAGGCTATTTTACACAACAAGGCTAACATTTAAAATTGCAGGTGAAGTAAGGAACCTCCAGACAAGGAAAAACTAAAGAAGTTTGTTAACACCAAACCAGCACTGCAACAAATGTTAAAGGGCTTGATCTAGGAAGAGAAAGAGAAAGAAAAAAAAAACAGAGAAAAATAGTCTAACAATAAAATGGCACTAAGTATGTATCTGCCAATAATTATCCTAAATGTAAATAGCTTAAATGCTCAAATCAAAAGATGTAGGGCAGCTGAATGGATAAGAAAACAAGACCCATATATATGCCACTTCTAAGAGACCCATCTCAGTTTGAAAGGTACACACAGACTTAAAGTAAAGGGTTGGAAAAAGTAATTTCATGCAAATAGCAAGAGAAAAAAAGCTGGGGTAGCAGTACTTACATCTGACAAAATAGACTTTAAAGCCCAAGCTATAGTAAGAGACAAAAAAGGACACTACGTAATGATAAAGGGAAAAATCCAACAGGAGGATATAACTCTCATAAAAATGGATGCACCCAACATGGGAGCACCTTAATATATGAAGCAAACTTTGATGGACAAGAAGAGAGTTCAGAGATAGTCGGAGTTTTAATACCACAATGACTTCAATAGATAGATTTCTAGGCAGAAAATCAACAACACAGTGGTCTTAAAGGATACACTAGATCAAATGGATTCAATTGATATCTTCAGAGCATTTCACCCCAAAGCTGCAGAATATTCATATTTTTCAACACACATGGGATGTTTTCTAGGATAGAACACATATTAGGACAGCAAGCAACTCTCAGTAAATTTAATATGATTGAAATCATATCAAGCATCTTCCATGACAACAAGGCTATGAAATTAGAATGAACCACTAGAACAAGGAAAAACATGGAAGCTAAATAACATATTAAACAACGAATGGATCAACATTTAGATCAAGGAAGAAATCAAAAGTTACCTCGAAACAAATTAAAATGAGGATACAACAATCCAAAATCTGTGGGACATCGAGCAAGCAGTCCTAAGAGGGAAATTCATAGCATTGCATGTCTATCTCAAGAAAAAAAAAGCTCAAACAAACAATCTAACTTTACACTTACAGGAACTTGTTGTTAACAAGTTAACAACAAAGAACAAGAAGGAAAGAGAACAAGAAAGAAAGAGAGCAACAAAGAAAGCCGGAAGTTAGTAGAAGGAAGAAAATAATAAAGATTAGAATAGAAATAAATGTAATAGAGTCTGAAAAGATGATATAAAAGGTAAATGAATGTAAGAGTTGGTTCTTTGAAAAGATTGGCAAATCTTTAACCAGACATATCAAGAAAAAAAGAGAAAAGACCGAAAAATATAAAATTATAAATGAAAGGGAGAAATAACTGACCCCCCAAAATACAAAGGATTGTAAGAAAATATTCTGAACAAATATGCCAACAAACTGAATAACGTGGATCAAATGGATAAATACCTAGAAACATACAATCTTCTAAAACTAAATCAGGAAGAATCAGTGAATCTGAATACAGAGATTACACCTAGTAAAATTGAAGCAGTAGTCAATTTTACTAGGTGCAGTAAAAAAAAACTCCTAACAAACCAAAGCCCTGGATTTGATAGCATCACAGGTGAATTTTGCGAAACATTCTGAGAAGAAATAATAGCTCTTCTCAAACTATTTCATAAATTTCAAGAGAAAGGAAGGATCTCAAATGAGTTTATCAGGCAGCATTACCCTAATCCCAAAACCATATAAAGACACGACAAAGATAGAAAATTATAGACCAGTATCTCTGGTGAACATAGACACTGAAATCCTCAACAAAATGTTAGGAAATCAAATATAGCAATGCATCAAAAAGGCCATACACAATGATAAACTGGGATTTATTCTGGGAATACAAGGTTGGTAAAACAGTCACAAATCAATCAGTGTGATTCACCACATGAAAACAATGAAGGATGCAACATGAATATATCTATATAGATACAGAAAAAGCATTTGATAAAATCCAGCACCCATTTATGATAAAAACTCTCAGCAAAATGGGATTAGAGGGAACATATCTGAACATAATGAAGGCCATATGTGCAAAAACTACAAGCATTTTCCTTAAGATCAGGAACATGACAGGAATGTCTGCTCTCACCTCTCTTATTCAACATAGGACTGAAAGTCCTAGCCATAGCAAATAGAAAAAAGAAGAAATAAATGTTATCCAAATTAGAAAGGAAGAAGTAAAAACTGGTTATTTGAAGATGGACATTACACTGTACATAGAAAACCCCAAAGATTCTGCCAAGAAACTACTAGAATTTATAAATGAATTTAGCAAAGTAGCAGGATATAAAATTAATACAGAAATCAATAACATTTTATACAACAATAATGAACAAACAGAAAAGGAAATTAAGAAACCAATCTCGTTCACAATTATTATAAAAATAATAAAATAGCTAGGAATAACTTGAATAAGGACATAAAATATCTGCACTTGGAAAATTATAAGCCACTGAGGAAATAAATAGAAGAAGATATGAATAAGTGGAAGCACATACCATGTTTATGGATAGAAAGAATTAACATCATTAAAATGTTCCTACTATCCAAAACAATCTACCAATTCAACACTATTCCTATCAAGATTCCAATGATGCATTTCACAGAACTAGAACAAATATTTCAAAAATTCAAATGAAACCACAACAAAGTGGGAGGAATCATGATACCTCATATCAAACTATACTGCAAGGCCATAGTAATCAAAGTAGCATGGTATTGGCATAAAAATGGACACATAGGTCAATAGAACAGAATAGAGAGTCCAGAAATAAACCAACACCTTTATAGTCGATTAATATTCAGCAGAGAGTAAACAAGCTCGTAAATGGCCTAAGATAATCTATTCAATACAGTGTTGGGAAAATTGGACAGATACATGAAGAAAAATGAAACTAGACCACCATACATCACACAGAAGAATAAATTTAAAATAGATCAAAGATGCCTTGGCTGGTGCAGCTCAGTGGATTGAGTACGGGCCTGTGAACCAGAGGATCAATTCCCAGTCAGGGCACATTCCTGGGTTGTGGGCCCGTTCCCAGCAGGGAATGCACAAGAGGCAACCATACATTGATGTTTTTCTCCCTCTCTCCTTCCCTTCCTCTCTAAAAATAAATAAATAAATAATCTTAAAAAAATAAATAAAATAAATAAAAATGGATCAAAGACTTAAATGTGAGACCCAAAACCATAAAGTGCAGATGAAAACATAAACAGAAAAATCTTGGACATTTCTTGTAGCAGTATTTGATTGGATACATTGCCCCAGGCAATGTAAACAAAAGAAACAATAAGCAAATGGGACTACATCAAACTAAAATGTTTCGGTGCAGCAAAGGAAATCATCAACAAAGTAAAAGCCAACCCACAGAATGAAAGAATATATTTTCCAATACATCTGATAAGGGGTTTATATCCAAAATGTATAAATAACTTTTAAAACTCAACACTAAAAAAATTTTTTTAAATGGGCATAGGACATGAATAGACACTTCCCCAAAGAAGACACACAAATGACCAAAAGACATTTGAAAAGATGCTCAACATCACTAATCATCAGAGAAATGCAAATTAAAACCACAATGAAATATCACCTGACACCTGTCAGAATGGCTATCATCAATAAATCAAAAAATAACAAGTTCTGGACAGGATGTGGAGAAAGAGGAACACTTTTGCATTGTTGGTGGGAATGTAGACTGGTGGAAAACAGTATGAAGATACCTCAAAAAAATTGAAAATAGATCTGCTGTTTGTCCCAGCAATCCTCCTTCTGGGAATATATCTGAAGGAGCCCAATACACTAATTTGATAGAACATAAGCACCCCCATGTTCATTGCAGTGTTATTACAATTGCTATGATATGGAAGCAGCCCAAGTGCCCATCGGCACATGACTGGATAAAACAACTGTGGGACATTTACCCAATGGATTACTACTCAACCATAAAAAAGAAGGAAATTTTACTTTTTTGTGACAGTATGGTTGGACCTGGAGAAAATTATGCTAAGTGAAATAAGTCAGTCAGAAAAAGACAATACCATCTGATTTCACTCATATGTAGAATCTAGTGAACAAAATAAACTAACAAGGAAAATAAGGGTAGATTTATAGATGGAGAGCAGGATGACAGTGAGTTGTGGGGAGAAGGTTAGGATGTGGAGGGATCAAACCAAAAGGATAAAGCAGGGGTGTCCAACCTTTTGGTATCTCTGGGCCACACTAGAAGAACAGTTGTCTTGGGCCACGTGTTAAATACACAAACGCTAATGAAATCTGATGAGCAAAAAAAGGTCCATGCATAATTTTTTGTCATATGCTCCATAATAATAAGCAAACAGTCCTCACATAATAACCCTAATTATGCAGAAGCCCTTTCTGATAATCTTTTAAAATCATTGAGAAGGTTGCAAGTTTTTTAACACTAATATAGAAAATGCACATATCTAATTAATAAAATGCCATTGATTATTAAAACTTTATGATAAAAGTAAAACAACAGAGAACAGCACAAAGCAACTGGGTGGTTTGACATTGTATTTGAGAAACTAGTACATCAATATCTGGTTTGATAGAAGCACTTGCAGGTCTCTGTGAGTTCTCAAGGTATATCAGATATTTTGTTCTAATTTTACTCTTAATTTGTTTTATTGAAAGAAATTAATTTGCTTCTTAAAAATTACTGCTTGCAAGTGTAGGTGCTGCCAAATAGGGTGACAAGAATAAGGCATGATGCCCTAGCTGGTGTAGCTCAGTGGATTGAGTGTGGGCCTGTGAACCAGACAATCGCGGTTCGATTCCCAGTCAGGGCACATGTCTGGGTTGCAGACCAGTTCCCCGTAGGGGCCAGTTCCCAGCAGGGGATGCACGAGAAGCAACCATACATTGATATTTCTCTTCCTCTCTCCTTCCCTTCCCCTCTAAGGATAAATAAATAAAATATTTAAAAAAAAAGAATAAGGCATAATTGTGAAGCAAGGGATATTTGTCTCTGAGAAAATAAGACCTATGAAAGTCCAGTAAAGAGGCATGATCAAATTTTTCTTTAAGTTGAATGTCAGATTGCAGCTCTATGCATTCCATTTGAATGATAACATATTTATGTTGACTGAAAATGGAGTCACAAATATAGTAAAATATTGATTATTTTTCCAGAAATCTAGAAACCTATTTTTAAGCTTTTGCATAAAATCAAAAAACAAGGCTTCACTGTTTTTTACTGTTCACAGGACTGTGTTTAGCCAACGTGACTAAATGCATAAAATTGTTTGCCTTAATTTGAGCTTGCCAAAATTTGTTTCATTTGGGGTGCTCTTATGGTTTAAAACATGGTATTGATAAGTTGGTTTTCTCCTTGAAGATGCATGTTTAACTCGTTTAAATGAGCAGTTAAACCCACTAAAAATGCTAAATCTGTAAGACAGTTTTCATTGTCAAATTCTGGCACAAATTTGTTTTTTGAAACCATTAATGACTTGATAACATGTCACAAATCACAAAGTCTTTTCAACATTTGGTGTCGACTTAGCCATCTTACTTCCAAAAAGTAAATGATGTCACCATAGTCAGCATCAACACTTTTAAGGCATTCCTGAAATTGGCAATGATTCAATCCCAGGGCTATTATGAAATTCAGATTTGATGATGATTTTCATGATGTTATCCATTTTTAAGGCTTTTGTGAATAATTTTTTGATGTACTGTTCAATGATACTTCATCAAACATGAGTGTTTGGCAGCAATTGCATTTTCTTCTGTTAATTTTACAAGTCACTCTCTTTTACTCATCATTTTTGGGCACCACCAGTAACTATACCAGATATGTTAACAATAGACAAAGAAAATCACTTTAACATATTTACTGCTTCATATAAGTATATTGATTTAGTTGTGTCTTATAATGGCACTAAAAATGCCATTTCTTCAGTGACATTATATTTATCATCCACACCTTCAATAAAAATGGCAAGTTGAGTCATATCTGTAGCATCAGTGCTATCATCCACCACAAAAGCATAAAATTTAAAAGTAGCAGTTTTACTCTCCACACTTCTTTCAATAGATTTTCCAGTTTCTTCAGTTTGCCTAGCTATAGCCTGGTGAGACAAACTGATTTTAGAAATATTCCTCTCTTTTTTTCAGGGAAAATTATACCTGCCATACTCTCTATACATTGTTTAATAAGCTATCAGTAAGTGGTTTTGATTTTTTTGCTATTAAATACGCAACATAACTAGCTTTTGCATAACTAGATTTTAAATAAATTGAGTTGCATTTCTATACACTGACACTTTTTGAAAAACTTTTTGTTGAGAAGACAGACTTTTTTCAGTTTAACTATTTTGTACTTATGACAAAATCCTTCATATGCATTGAATTTGGCAGTGTGTTTTTGCATATAATGCCTTTTGAAATTATAGTCTTTGAAAACTTGCACAAATTTTCTGCAAATTAAGCAGAGTGCCTTACTACTTGCCTTGACAAAAAAATAGACATCTGCCCACTTCTCATTGAACAATCTTCCTTCATGTGTAATTTTTCTTTTGGGGAGTCTTTTTACTCTTGAGATGCTGTAGAAGCCATGCTAGAATTTTTAAAAAATAATAATACATAAGGGATTTTATTTACTTTTATTATGAAAATTAATTGACAGGAAAATAGAAAGCAAGGTTGGACCCTTCCACAGTCCTCTAGTCTTCCCAGGCAGGGTGAGGTGGAGGACGAATTATATATAAAGTGTGGCAGGTGATGTGTGAGGCACTGTAGAGGTGTGAAAGTACCTTTAATAATCAAATAAGGATGCTTACCTGACTTCTAAATAATATTAAACACCTAATGGGGCAATGGTAGGTTGAAATATTATTGATAATTGCTGCCTTGCTAAATCACCATGAGCACAAATAATCTGATGGTGTCAATTTTACTGTCTGTGTTTCAAAGATAACACACTGGAAATTGCCCACTACTATGAAACTGAAGCCACATATTAGTAAAAATAGCAAGAGGGTATGTACATTTATTTTATGAGACATTGTGGCATATAATCACAAAAAAATCTTACAATATTTTAATTAAATTTACAACTTTGTGTTGGGTCACATTCATAGCCATTCTGGGTTGCATGCAGCCCCCAGGCCTCAGGTTGGACATCCCTTGGCTAAAGGACTCATGGGCATAGACAACAATGTGGTGATTGCTCAGGGTGGGAGGGGAGTGTAAGGGGACTAAATGGAAAAAAAGTACAATAAATGTTAAATTTTAAAAGCAATTTGTTGTAAAATTGAAGAATATCGAAAAGTTGGAGTCTGATTTATGTTAATCCTGGGTGTAATTTGTCCCAAAAATATGTAAGTATAGAATTTCTTTATAAAAATTTAATCTTGTTTTAAGTTAAGCTTGTTATAATTTTACTCATTTAAACTTATTATGGAGGTGAAATTCACATAAAATAAAAATTAACCATTTTAAAGCATACAATTTGTTGGCATTTAGCACAATGACAATGCTAAGCAACCACCACTCGTATCAAGATATAAAATATTTCATCACCCCCTCCAGAACTCCAAATGTATCGAGCAGTTGATTCCCACACCTTTCCTCATGCCAGTAACACAGGAAGTATGAGTCCTTTATCTTGGTCCTTTCTTTCAAAATTATTTTGGCTTTTTGTCTAGTATTCCTTTTTGTCTGCAAACAGACCACTGGAATTTCAATTCTATCTATAGATTGCTTAGGGTAGTATTGTGATCTTAACAATATTAAGTTTTTCAAAACATAAACACCAGATATCTTTAGATTAGGAGGTTTTATTTATTTTAGCAATACTTTAGGGTTTTCAGTGAGCAAGTTGGTCACTTCCTTGGCTACATTTATCCCTAGATGTTTTATTCTTTTGGATGCTATTGTAAATGCAATTGTTTTCTCAATTTATTTTTCAGATTGTTCATTGTCAGTGTATAGAAATGCAACTGATTTTTGTGAGCTTAATTCACTTATTCTAATACAGGAATATTTCAGAGAGATTGTAGATTTGGTCCAAACAACTGCAATAAAGCAAGTATGACAATAAAATGAATAGTATTCCTATTGTTGGTGGAAGGTCTTTCCTTCAGTTTGTAAAAAAAAAAAAAAAGCAGCATCTGTGAAGTGCAATAAAATGAGGTATGCCTATAGTTTGTGGATTTCACTTACGATATCTGCAAATACAATATTCTTCACTTTTTTTCTTTCTAATTTGAATGTTTTTTTTTAATGACTCTAGCAAAAGCAAGCATCTCTGTCTTGTTCCTGATTTTATGGAGAAAGCTTTTAGATTTTCACCATTGAATATAATGTTGGCTGTGGATTTTTCAAAAATGTTCTTTACCAAGTTGATAAAGTTCCCTTCCATTTCTAGTTTCCTCAGTGTATTTATTATGAAAGATTGTTGTACTTTGCCAAATTCATTTTTTTGCTTCTTTTGGAATGATTATTCATTTTTTCCTTAGTTCTATTTATAGGGTATGTTACACTGTTGAATTTCATGTGATGAACCACACTTGCATTCATGGCATAAATCCTACTTGGTCATTGCAATGGATTGAATGTTTGAATTCTCTCTGCCCCAATTACATGTTCAAACACTAACCCCACAGTATAGATATCTGGTGTTGGATCCTTTGGGAGAGAATTAGATTATGAGGGTGGGGCCCTCATGAATGCAATTAGTGCCCTTACAGAAAGACACCAGCTTTCTCTCTCTTTCTGCTCTCTGCTATGTGAGAACACAACAAAAGATGGCCATCTGTGAAGCAGGGAGCAGGCCCTCAGCAAGGACATGACCATGCTGGCATCCTGCTCTCAGACTTTCAACCTCCAGAATTGTTTATGGTATTTTTATAGCAGCTTAAGTAGACTAAGGTGTTAATGCTTCTTGTTTTTATTATTGTTATTCCATTACACGTGTCCCAATTTTTCTTCATTTGCCCAGCTCAACCCAGACAACCACCAACCCCACTGCCACAGTCAATTCCCACACTGTTGTTGGTGTCCATGGGTCATTCATACATGCACTTTGATCCTCTCCCCTTCTTTCCACCATTATTCCTGCTCACTCCTGGCAGCTGTCAATCTGTTCCATGTTTCCATGTCTCTGGTTCTATTTTGCTTGTTAGTTTACTTTGTTCATCAGATTCCTCTTACAAGTGAGGTCATATGGTATTGTCTTTTACTGAGTGTTTTATTTCACTTAGCATAAGTTTCCAGTTCCAACCATGCTGTCACAAAAGGGTAGGAGCTCCTTCTTTCTTTCTGCTGCATAGTATTCTATTGTGTAAATGTATCACAGTTTTTTAATCCACTCATCTACTGATGGGCTGTTTCTGGCACTTGGCTATTGTAAATAGCACTGCTATAAACACAGAGCTGCATAACTTCCTCTGAATTAGTGTTTGGGGATTCTTTGGGTATATTTCCAGCAGTGAAATTGCTGGGTCAAAAGGCAGTTCCATTTTTAGTTTTTTGAGGAAATTCCACACTGTTTTTCATAGTGGCTGTACCAATCTGCATTCCCACCAACAGCGCACTAGGGTTCCCTTTCCTCCACATCCTTGCCAACACTTGTTGTTGTTTCTAATATGGTTTTGTGCTGAATTTTCTTTGCTAGTATTTTGTTGAGGATTTTTATATGTATTTTCATAAGGATATTGGTATATCATATTCTTGTGGTATCTTTGCCTGACTTAGGTATTAAGATAATATTGTCTGAATACAATGACTTTCAGTCAGGTTCTTTCTTGCTATATGTTTTGGAAGAGTTAGAGAAGAATCATTCATTAAATGATTAATAGAATTCACAAGGGAAGATATCTGTTTTTGTGCTTCTTCAGTAGGAGCTTTTCAATTACTGATTAAATCTTATTTTTTCTATTCTTTATTTTATTTATCATTGATGCAATTTTGATCATTTACTTCTTTTTGCTGGTTTTGGTTTAAGTTTATTTTTGTTCCAGTTCTTAAAGGTGTAAAGTTAGGTTATTAATTTGGGAACATCCTGTATTTTTAATTTGGTGTTGATAGCTGTAAACTTCCCTGTGAGCTCTGTTTTGCTGTGTTTCATACGTTTTATGTTATTTGTTCATTTACATTCATCTGAAAGTATTATCTAATTTTTTGTGATTTCTTTTTTGACTTACTAGGTATTCAAGAGCATTGTTAACTTTCTGGATTTTTTGTAATTTTTCAAGTGCTTTTCATTTGATTTCTATTTTATTTTATTGTGGATGAAAATGATATTTTGGATAATTTTATTATTTTTACATTTGTTGAGTCTTGCTTAACATATGGCCTAACCCAGAAAATGTTTCATGTGGCCATTATTTTTAGTAAAAACAAAACATCTTAACATAGCCTAAAACAAAACAAAAAATAACTTGGTCCCTAGCCATTCTAGCCTTGTTTTGTACCCAGTTCTTCTTATCCCATTGTTTTTGTCATACTACTATTCTTTTAGAGACTTAGATTTGCCCAACTCTTCTCACAATAAGGCTTTGTAGAGGCTGTTTTTATTTTGCTGTTTTTTATCCTTACCTAGGAAGCATATTCTTCTCTTTAATAGATATCACAGTTGAAAACACCTTTATTTCTATAATTATTATTTTAATACCTAATCCCACCATTAGACCATAAAGAAAAACATAGAAACAAACAAACCAACCTCTATGATGGCAGGAATCAAATTGATTTTACTCATTTTTTTGTCTCCAGAAACTAATATAAGGAAGTTCTCAGTAGGTAATTTTGGAGCAAATGAATAAGTGAAAGTAAAGGTTGATTTTTCAGTTCTCGAATTATACCAACTACTTTAATTTTATTTAACTGCGGTCACTAAAGCCAGAACAGTCTGCAATAAAAAAGGATGTATAAATGAATAAATTGACAGCTATCATTCAACTCATTCTTAGAATTAATGTAAAACATATGATCTGCTCCACATGGGAGGGATGATTTCTTGATGGTATTATTCACAAAGTTATCTGATATGTTCCATTTACTCTTATGGAAAATTTAAATGCCTATAATGTGTTAAGCATTAGACACAGCATATAAAAATAATTTGAGAGCATTTTAAATACTTAGCTTTTTTCTGTTCATATCCTTATCAGAGTATTTATAAACTATTAGCAGACCTAATGTAAATGGGATGCATTTTTGGACTACTTTGAAACTGAAAAAAATTAGGAGTTTTATCTTTGTGCTATAGAATAAAAAGATATTAGAGTTAACGAACACTTTAAATATAATCTAATACTCCCTCCTTAATTTACAAATGAGAAAATTGAGGCTTTGATTGACTAAGTGATTGCTTTGGAGTCACAATGCTGGCGACTTAATTCTAAACTTCTGAAACCCATAAAAGGCCTAATTCAATTACAGCATGTTACTACCATAGGACCTCTTAATTAATTCAATGCATACTTATAAGAAGCTTATTATCACTATGTTAAAAATAATGCCTATGCCTTGGCCAGGTGGCCTAGTTGCTTAGAGTATCATCCCAGAAACCAAAGGCTAACAATGTTGGTTTGATCCCCCTTTGTCAGGGCACATAACTAGGTTGCAGGTTTGTTCCCCAGCTGGGGTCCATATAGGAGGCAACCGATTGATGTTTCCTTTTCATATTGATGTTTGTCCCTGTCTCTCTCTCTCTCTCTCTCTTCCCCTCCCTCCCTCCCTCTCTCTCAAAATATTAATGAACATATTCTCAGCTGAGGATTAAAAAATAATAATAATAAAATAAAAATAATTCCTGTGCTTCTGGTTTGAACCATGATGCAGTAACAGATCAGGCTTAACTTCCTATAACAAACAACTATAAAACAATTATGTTTAGGCACTGGATAAAATGAATCATAAGGCTGGAGCCCTTGGGGTCCTTGGGAGAAAGGAATTGCATAAGATCTACACATCCCCTAACATTTGTCTGGGGTATGTTCCAAGCCATGCCACAGGAAGATAGAGACCAGAGTCCAGTTCAGTTGTGATGATAAGTGGAGAAAACTCAAAATAAGCTTCAGGGCCACTGAGGTAGTTGGAATATGAGAAACAATGCATAAAAGAAGGTGTGCAGAGGAATTCTGCATATAAGAGTTTTCTGAGTCTTTGGCCAAATCCTAAGCCCTATATATACTCATATAGGATGAGGCTTCATGAAGGCTTGCAAAGAACAGCTACTGTTGTTGTAGGAGTTCCACTATGTTGAAATTCTTGAGACCTGATGGGCATTAGTGAAAACCACAAGCATCCAGGTGAGACCCCAGCTAAGCCAGAGCATAGGGAGGCTCTAAACCTGCCTCACAAGACCTAAAAATAAGAAGCAATGGGACGAAGCTCATTCTCCAGTAAGTGAACAAAACAAAGTTCAATATTCTTCTAAGGAAGTTTACATAAATCAAACTCTCTGTAACATAAAACATACAATTTTCAAAAAGCATTAAAAAGTAAATATTCTCAGAGAAGTTGGCTTATCTATTATAAATATATTTTAATACAGCTATTATAAATATATTAATAGATTTAAGGGAAAGGGGAACAAAAAGAATGGAAAGGTGGGGACTTCACATAGAAATTAAAGAACCAAATAAAAATTTTGCATCTGCAAAGCACAGTATATGAATTAAAATTTTCTCTGGAAGAGTTAAGAATAGATTAACAGAAGAAATATCAGTGGGTTTTGAGGTAAGAGAGGTAAAAGACTTGAGGTAGAAAAATATTTCATGAAATAATGGCTGACAAAATTCAGATTTAATGAAAAATACCAACCTACAGGTTTAAAAAGCAGAATAAACCCAAAGCAAACTATATCATTGCAGAGTGATGCAAACCAAACATAAAGAGAAAGTCTTAAAATGGCCAGAGAAACAAGAACACTGATGAAGGGAAACAATGATAAAAATAACTGCCAAACTGCCATCAGAAACAAAGCAATCTGGAAAATAATATAATACCTTTAAAACTCTGCAAGAGGAAAGAGGTTATTAGCTTAGAATTCTGTATCTAGCAAAAATACCTTCTTTTAAAAAAACATCACATTTTTCTTTTTTTTAAGATTTTATTTATTTATTTTTAGAGGGGAAGGGAAGGAGAGGGGGAGAGAGAAATGTCAATGTATGATTGCTTCTCCTGGGTCCCCCGCTGGGAACTGGCCTGCAACCCAGGCATGTGCCCTGACTGGGAATCGAACCACAATCATGTGGTTCGCACACCGGTGCTCAATCCACTGAGCTACACCAGCCAGGGCAACAACACATTTTTCAATTACAGCCTACATTCAATATTATTTTGTATTAGTTTGAGGTATATAACATAGTGGTTGACAAGCATACACTTTACACAGAGTTCCTTCTAATATTTCAAGTACCAGCTGGCACAGTACTTAGTTATTACATCCTTGGTTATGTTTCCTATGCTGTACTTTACATCCCCATAACTATTTTGTAACTACCAATCTATACTTCTCAATCTTTTTTTAAAAGATTTATTTATCTTTAGAGGGGAAGGGAAAGAGAGAAGGAGAGAAACATCAATGTATGGTTGCCTCTTGTAGGTCCCCTGCTGGGAACTGGCCTACAACCCAGGCATGTGCCCTAACTGGGAATCTAACCCCAATCCTTTGGTTTGCAGGCCTGTACTCAATCCACTGAGCTACACCAGTGAAGGCTGCACTTCTCAATCTTTTAACCTTTTCTATCCATACCCCAAACCCTCAAGTATCAGTTTGTTTCCTGTATCTGTGGGTCTGTTTCTGTTTCATTTGTTCACTTATATTGTTTTTTACATTCCACCCATAAGTGAAATCCTATGGCATTTGTTTATCACTGGCCTACTTATTTCAGTTAGTATAATACCCTCTAGGACTATCCATGTTGTTGCAAATGGTAAGATTTTGTTCTTTTATATGACCAAGTAATATTTCATTGTATATATAGTACAACTTTTTATCCACTCATCCATTGATGGGCACATGGGTGGACTAGATAGCTTGGCTCTTGTAAATAATGATTCAGTAAAAACAGGGTTGCATATAGTCTGTCAAATTAGTGCTTTGGGCTTCCTTTGATAAATTCTCAGAAGCAGAATGGCTTGGTTATAAGGTAGTTTCACTTTTAGTTTTTTGAGGTAACCACAGTGTTTTCCACAATAGTGGCACCAATCTGCATTTTGATCAGCAGTGTACCAGGGTCCCTTTTTCTCCACATCCTTGCCAACACTTGCTGTTTATTGATATATTGATGATAGCCACTCTGAAATGTGTGAGGTGATAGCTCATTGTGGTTTCAATTTACATTTTTATGATGATTAAGCAAAAATAATTTTCAAAAATAAAGGCAAAATAAGAACTATTTAGATAAACAAGGCTGAGATCATGGTCTTTGGGAGACCTACACTATAAGAAGTCTTAAAAAGATGCACAGTAAAAAAAAAAAGGTTCCTAGGGCTAGAGGACCACAGTCCTAGCTCCCAGTACTGTAGTTTCATTATTACATCACTGGTTTTGAGATGTCAGTGCCCTAGTCCCTGCTGTGTGATGGTCAATGATAGGATATTCACTAGGCAGTTATCCTTCTCAGACCCAGCAGTGAGGTACCCTAATTTACATATGACAAGTGAATGTTAAATGTTAACTCAATAAAGTTCAAGTGCCATTTAAAGAGCCTTTAAGGAGAGACATTAAATGTAGAAACTTTTGGCAGCAAAAGTCACTGAAAAAAGATACTTGTGTGCTAGAGTCCAAGGTAAAGTTTTCATATACTCATAAAGCAGTACTGACTTCACTAGTCTAAACATGGGGAGTCTTTGCATTTGAAGCTAAAACACTTGCATTCTTATTCTTCTGTGCAGGCTCAGGGAAGCTTTAGAGGTGGGAATGTATCATGAAGGCCTCAGAGCTCTTATGTCCACCTGTGATTAGCACCAAATATGTGTGCGTTCATCACAAGGACCCAAGAGATTAGGCCCTGAGGATATTTTGTAGGAAGTAAAGGAGGGGCCTCCTTTGGGGTAGCCCTGATCCCCGTGACTCTTCATGAAAATTTCATTCTGGGAAGATGCACCTTGTTTGCCTGAAAACTATCAATTAAATGAACTTAAACTGTAATGCTGTCTTACAGAGAAATAATGATGACAGCATATCAGTGGAAATGAAAACTACAAGAAATGAAATATCAAGAATCACTCAACTGGAATGATATAGAACACATTAGACCAGGAGTCTGAGGATCTGAGCTTCAAGCATTTGGGGGCTGACTTTTAACAAGTTCTTTCATCTCTTTGATCCTCACTTTCTTCAATGGCAAAAGAACACATTGGCTAAGGACTCCTTCAGGTCTGTAGGTTAATTATTCAATGAAATAGATTATTTGACTTGTAAAGTAATCATTAAAACAGCTTCATTTGACCACATACAAAACATTCCCATTAAGTGACTATGGGATGCCTGGTATATTAGGTAAGCTTTAGTCTGTTTAATCATAAGTTAGATTTAACACCTTTTAAGTGACAAAATAAATTTTCAATTATGTTCATATCCAAACAGTGTTTAGATTCTTTTTTGCCAACCTAGGGTAAAACCATAATAAATGTAGTACTTTTTCCCCAAATTTTTTTCAGAAGGAGAGAGAGTAAAGAGAGTAAAGAGGCAAACCTTAAAACTCTGTCTTACGTTTTGGCACCATGAGCATTTCTCCAGCCTGCTACGAGTGTAACAGGGGGCGGCCAAGAGGAGGGTCCCAATCAGGGACTTGTAACGGGGTCCAGAAGGTCTTGGAGATAATTGGCTCCACACCAGAGGGCCACACCTGCCCAGAATACTGGCAGCTGTGGCCAATTGTGGGAGGAGCCAGAAATAAGGCTGAAGAAGATTGGCGCTGGGATTTAAACCCAGGTGCAGCAGCCACTAGTGGTCTTGGGGGATCACACAGCTTTGGTGTTTTTTCATGGACCACGTGGCTTGGGTGAGAGTCAGGACCACTCAGCTTTGGAAGTGCTCCCTTTTGCCATGTGGATGGTGCCAGGAATCTGAATCATGGACTTCTACTTCTTTCCTGAAATACGGTACCCAGACTGGGCAGAGAGAGAAGGAAGCACTGTGTGCGTTTGTGGGCATTCTAAAGAACTTTAATCTCTATAATTTTTTGCCTTTTTATATATTTATTTATTTTTCTATATTTAATTATTGTTCAAGTACAGTTTCCTGTCTTATATTCCCAGCCCTGCCCCCCAGTGCTCCCCACCTCCCTTCCATTTCTGCCCCTCACCTTAGTTATTGTCTATGTGTCCTTTATACTTCTTCATGTGAGTCCTCCTTTTCCCCTGGAATTGCCTCCACTTTCCCCTCTGGTCCCTGTCATTCTGTTCCATATTTCAGTGTCTTTGGTCATATTTTGCTTGCTTGTTTGTTTTGTTGTTTAGGTTCCTGTTAATAGTGATATCATATGGTATTTGTCTTTAACTGCCTGGCTTATTTCACTCAGCATAATGTTTTCCAGTTCCATCCATGATGTTGCAAAGGGTGGGAGCTCCTTCTTCCTTTCTGCAGCATAGAATTCTATTGTGTATATGTACCATAGTTTTTTGATCCATTCATTTAGTGACGGGCACCCAGATTGCTTCCAACTCTTGGCTATGGTAAATTGTGCTAATATGAACATCGAGGTGCATGTGTTCTTTTGGATTGGTCCTTCAGGGTTCTTAGGATATACTCCTAAGGGTGGAATTGCTGGGTCAAAATTCCCATTCCTTTTTAGTTTTCTTAGAAAATTCCATACTGCTTTCCATAGTGGTTGTACCAGTCTGCAATCCCACCAACAGTGAACTAGGGTCCCCTTTTCCCCACAACCTCTCCAGTACTTGTTGTTTGTTTCTTTGTTTATGATAGCCATCTAACTGATGTAAAGTGGTATCTCATTGTGGTTTTAATTTGCATCTCTCTGATAGCTAACGATATTGAGCATCTTTTCATGTGTTTCCAGATCCTCTGTATGTCCTCCTTAGAGAAGTGTCTGTTCAAGTCTTTTGCCCATTTTTCAAAAATTGGGTTGCTTGTCTTCTTAGAGTGGAGTACTGTGAGTTCTTTATATATTTTGGAGATTAAACCCTTATCTGAGGTATCATTGGCAAATACGTTTTCCCAAACTGCTGATTCCCTTTTTATCTTGATACTGTTTTCCTTAGCCATGCTGAAGCTTTTAATTTTGATGAGATTCCATTTGTTTATTCTTTCCTTTATGTCCCTTGCTCCAGGGAATGTATCAGTAAAAATATTGCTACCTGGAATATCTGAGGTTTTCCTGACAATGTTCTCCTCTAGGACTTTAATGGTGTCATGGGTTATATTTAAGTCTTTTATCCACCTTGAATTTATTTTGGTGTATGCTGTAAGTTGTTGCTCAAGTTTCTTTTTTGCACGTATCTGTCCAGTTCTCCCAACACCATTTGTTGAAAAGGCTATCTTTACTCCATTTTATGTTACTGCCAGTAATGTCGAATATTAATTGACTGTAGAGAGTTGGGTTTAATTCTGGGCTCTCTGTTCTATTCCATTGGTCTATGTGCCTATTTTTATGCCAGTACCATGCTGATCTGATTACAGTGGCCTTGTAATACAGCTTGATATCAGGTATTGTGATCCCTCCTACTTTGTTCTTCTTTCTCAAAATTGCAGCTGCTATTTACAGTCTTTTGTGGTTCCATATAAATTTTTGAAGTGTTTGTTCTATGTCTGTGAAATATGCCATTAAAACTTTAATAGGTATTGCATTGAATCTGTAAATTGCTTTGGGTAGTATGGACATTCTGATGATGTTAATTCTTCCAATCCATGAATACTGTATATGTTTACATTTGCTTGTGTCTTCATTAATTTCTTTCTTCAATGTTGTGTAATTTCTGCATATAGGTTTTTTACCTCCTTGGTTAGATTTATTCCCAGATATTTTATTTTTGTTTTTGCTATATCGAATGAGATTTTTTCTTGATTTCTGCTTCTGCTGATTTGTTTTTAGTATACAAAAATGCCTTTGATTTCTGGATATTGACTTTGTAACCCTCTGTTTTGCCAAATTCATTTATTAGTTCCGGCAGTTTTTTGGTAGAGTCTATAGGATTTTCCATGCACACTATCATGTCATCTGCAAACAACGACAGTTTTGTTTCCTACTTTCAGATTTGAATGCCCTTTATTTCATTTTCTTGCCTGATCACAGAAGCTAGCCATTTTAATGATGGTGTATCTTGAAGCGGGCCTCTTTGGGTTCCACCTGATTGGGACTCTCTGTGATTCTTGGATTCGTGTGATTTTTTCTCTCGTCAAATTAGGGAAATTTTCCGTCATTATTCTTCCAAATAGGTTTTCTATCCCTTCTTCTTCTTCTTCTTCTCCTTTTGGTATTCCTGTTGTTTGGATATTATTATATTTCATATTGTCTTGCATTTCTCTTAATCCCTCCTCATTCTTTATGAGCCTTTTTTCCTTTTCTTGCTCTTTCTGGGAGATTCTTTCTACTTTGTCCTCTTACTCACTGATCCGATCTTCTGCCTCATCTATTCTGCTTTTCCTTCCTTCTACTGTGTTCTTCAGTTCAGAAATTGTATTTTTCATTTTCTCTTGGCCTTTGCTGATGGTTTCTATTTCCTTTTTTATGTTGATATAGTTTGCAGAGAGTTCATTGTAGCTCTCCTGTAGTTTCTGGTAGCTCATTGTAAGCTCTTTGAATTTCTTGATTAACAGTGCTTTCAATTCAATATCTGATAGTTGACTTGCCTCTATTTCATCTAACATTCTTTCTGAGACTTTCACCTTTTCTTTCATTTGGGGATTGTTTCTTTGTCTTCCCATTGTTTGTGAGACTCTGTGTTAGCCTCAGCTTCTTAAATTGATCTGTTCTGACTCCCTGGATTTATGGTGTGAACTTCTGTAGTAGAATACCTGTGAAATTCAGTGGTGCAGTCTCCTGCAGGTATCTTGATGTTCTCTGCTTCCACCTCCTTCTTTTTTTGTGTGCATGTGTGATCAGTTGGAGGGGGAGGCAAAATGGTTTATGATAGCAGAAGAGTATTTTATGTTATTTACATTCACAGCCAATAGAGAAGTAATAGAAAATCTTTAGGCTGTATATAGTGTTAACCGTAATCTTCGACCCAGCTTGCTGCTTTTAAGAAAAGATAGACAGAAGATAAGTCTCTTATTGGGAAGGGAAGCCTTGTGAGTTTTATCTAGAAAGCAGTGAGGTTGCGAGTGGTAAGATTTGGAGGTAAGGTACTCACCTTAGTACCTTAGAATAGTAACTAGGTGTATCGTGTGAGCAAATAAAGTTAATCACTACAGTAATAGAATTCAGAAACCTTTAAAGTGGTCTAGGATCTGAGAGATGTGTTGTGAAGTATTTATTGTTGTATAGAACAGCTATTATTTATAATAATATTAGAGCAACAATCACATGACAGACTCTATGTGATCTGTCTGAATGGGGGGTATAGAGCTTGGGTAGTATGCCAAAGGAAAACAAGTGGTGTGAAGTATAGAAAATTAGCAATACACTGTGGAGGAAAGAACAGGGGAAACCTGTCAAATAGTACAATATAACCAGCCAGGACTAAGAAACCTATACAGAAAGAGGAGGAATGCAAAGATACTATTAAAGTAAAAAAAAGTGAGAATAATGAAAAAATACAACTATGCAGCAACTTGAGGCTTCTCTGCTATAGCAAAGTGAAATCTGTCTCTTTGTCTCTATTGTTGAGATGCCCCCTCTTTAGGTCCCACTACGGTTCTTTCGCAGTTCCCAGTTATTGGTTTCTCTTGTGGGTAAAAGAAAACTAAGCAACAAACAAAAAATCCAACACAAAAAAAGGCAGGAGAAAGGAGGAATAAGCAAAAAGTTTGGGAAGAAGGACTAAAATTGGAGAAAAAAGAAAGAAAACAAAGCATTGAAAGATAAAGCAATAACAAAATTTAAAATACATTAGATTACTTAGAAAAAAAGTTGCAAAAAAACAAAACAAAACAAAACTTTCCTTTGTTGGTTTCAAACTCTCCAAACCGGTTTTTCTGGTTGCAGCAGGACCTCTCTGTGGGCTGGCTGGGATGCTGGTGCACACATGCCAGCCAGGCTCCTGGACTGGGATGCGGGTTGAACACCCGGCTGGCTGCCTGGGTACTGCGGGATCTGGCACTGTCCTTCTCAGTCCTGTGGCGGGACCCAAGTGCTCCTGCCCCTCTCCTCATTGGCTGCTGGGCTGTGTGGGAAGTAAGGCAAGCTGCTGTTGCAGAACACCTCAGTTCACTTTCCAATAAAGACTTCTCCACAAAGCCTGCCTCTCAGCCCAGCCCAATCCCCAGAAGACTGGCTACAACAGTGTCCTTCTCAATTCTCCTGGGCTGGTGGGCTGGTGACCACAGAGTCTGCAATTGAAAATGGCCCTCTGCCCTTGTTACCCTTTACTTAAACTTAAGCATACAGGTCTCTGCCCGGTATTGCCCAGCCTTGCTTAGATGGGGAGGGAGGGAGTCAGTTCTCTCCCACGGACCCTGTAGCAGGCCCATGGCTCCCACAGAGTCTGTTGTAGACCCACCCAGTGCTGGGCTTCCAGAGTTCCCTGTGCAGCAGGCACCCCAGCACTGGTCCCAGACCAAAGCCTCTATTTCCCGGCTGCAGCTGCAGCACTGAGGCCATTAGGGGCCAGCTGAGGTCGCTGGCCCACTTTTTGTCTTTACTCACGTCCTGGGCCGGGGGCACCAGCCACTGCTTATTGTCTTTCCTGGCCGAGGGCGCCGGGCACCGCCGCTTTTGTCCTCACTCATGTCCCAGAGTCCTCACTGACCTGCAGCTATCTGGTCCCTCCATCACACTCTCTGGTCTCTTATTTTCATAAATGCTGGGGAATTGTTGGTTGATTATGCTGTACCTCAGTAGATCCGCCTGGATTTTCTAAGAGATGTACAGGAGCTGGATTCCCTCCGTGCTACTCTGTCGCCATCTTGAAACCTCCAAATCTGTGTAATTTTTAAATGAATAATTCCTTTCCTTTTCACCAGTCTCTGGTATTGAGAGATGCCTTTCCTCTAGCAGTGGTCAAAGTGAACCTAGTATGGGGAGGAGAAAAAGGGGGGTGTTTTATGTTGCTCAGCCTCCACTTCCATCTGTTCTGTAACATGAGGAATAATTTAGTGTAAGGGAAAACAGTTCCCGCCAAGATGGAGGCATAGGTAGACACACTGTGCCTCCTTGCACAACCAAAAGAAGGACAACAATAAATTTAAAAACAAAACACACCCAGAACTGACAGAAAATTGAACTGTATGGAAGTCTGACAACCACGGAGTTAAAGAAGAAACATTCATCTAGACCAGTAGAAAGGGCATATACAGGCAGCTGGGTGGAGAGGACTAAAGGCAAGGCAGTGGTTGGGGACCCTGGTGGGCAAGGGGGCGGGCAGCTGGTGGACCAGGTGAGGTGGCGGTTTGCAGACTGGACAGTCCCATGTTCACATGTAGATTAACTGCAAGGAACAAATAGGGGGCATAATAGACCTCATAATCCAGGGTTCCAGTACAGGGAAATAATGCCTCAAAGTCTCTGACTGAAAACACCTATGGGGGTTGCAGCAGTGGGAGAAACTCCCAGCCTCACAGGTGAGTCCTTTGGAGAGACCCACAGGGTCCTAAAATGTACACAAACCCATGCACCCAGGAATCAGCGCCAGAAGGGCCCAATTTGATTGTGGATAGTAGGTGAAGTGACTGAAAACCAGCTGAGAGCTGAGCAAGGGACATTGTTCCCTCTCAGACCTCTCCCCCACATACACTGGGTTGCCCCGCCCTGGTGAACACCTAAGACTCCACCCCTTACTGCATAACAGGAGCACTGAGACAAAAAAAAATGGCCCAAGTGAAAGGACAGGTCAAAGTCTCAGAAAAATAATACAACTAACTGATGAAAAGATAGTCAACCTATCAGGTGAAGAGTTCAAAACACTGGTAATTGTGGTGCTCACAGAATTGGTTGAATATGGTTGCAAATTAGAGGAAAAAATGAAGGCTATGAAAAGTAAAATTTAAAAAAATGTACAGGGAACCAACAGTGAAGGGATGGAAATTGGGACTCAAATCAATGGTTTGGAGCAGAAAGAAGAAAGAAACATTCAACAAGAACAAAATGAAAAACAAGAATTCAAAAAAAAATGAGGAAAGCCTTAGGAACCTCCAGGACATCTTTAAATGTTCCAACATCCAAATAATAGGGGTACCAGGAGAAGACGAAGAGTAAAAAATCAAAAAAATTACTTAGCCCTGGGTGGTAGCTCAGTGGATTGAGCATGGGCCTGCGAACAAGAGGATCACGGTTCGATTCCCAGTCAGGGCACATGCCTGGGTTGTAGGCCAGTTCCCAGTGGGGGACTCATGAGAGGCAACCATACATTGATATTTCTATTCCTTTCTCCTTCCCTTCCACCTTAAAGATAAATAAATAAAAAATCTTTAAAAAATTATTTGAACAAATATTGAAAAACTTCCCCAATCTGGCAAAGGAAATAGCTTTTTAGGAAGTCCAGGAAACTCAGAGAGTCCTAAAGAAGTTGGACCCAAGGAGGAACACACCAAGATACATCATAGTTAAGTTACCCAAGATTAAAGATAAGGAGAGAATCTTAAGAGCAGTAGGAGAAAAGGAGACAGTTACCTACAAAGGAGTTCCCATTAGACTATCAGTTGATTTCTCAAAAGAAACCTTGCAGGCAAGAAGGGGCTGAAAAGAAGTATTTGAAGTCATGAAAGGTGAGGGCCTACATCCAAGATGACTCTACCAGCAAATCTATCATTTAGAATGCAAGGGCAGATAAAGTGCCTCCCAAATAAGGTCAAGTTAAAGGAGTTCATCATCACCTAGCCTTTATTATATGAAATGTTAAAGGGACTTATCTAAGAAAAATAAGATAAAAATGTGAACAGTAAAATGTGGACAAACTGATAGTTGTTAACAACTGAACATAAAACAAAAACAAACAAAGGAAACAACTAGAATAGGAACAGAATCACAGAAATGGATATCACATGGGGGGTTATCAGCAGGGGTAGAGGGAATGGGGGAAAATGTACAGGGAATAAGAATCATAAGTAGTAGGTACAAAATAGACAAGGGGGAGGTTGAGAATAGTATAGGCAATGTAGAAGCCAAAGAACTTATATGTAGTTCATGAACATGAACTGAAAGATGGGGGAAATGTGGGCAGAGGCAAGGTGCAGGCTGGAGGGGAATGAAGGGAAATGGGACAACTGTAATTGCACAATCAATAAAATATATTTAAATAATAAAATATGATTATTTAAAAGGACAAAAATACATCTTAGTGAGATTTCATTTGAAAGGGAAGAATTTTTAAATGTTATAGTAAATATTGCAACACTAAGACCACAACCTCAAAATTTTAGAGACTACTCATTTTTTATGCATGCAGTAAAGAGAGAGAGAGAAAATAGATTCTGCAGATGAAGAGCACCTGTGAATGTTTTGAGGCTATAAATATTCTGTTATATATATTTATGCATATATAAATACAGAACATTTGTGAATACCAAGCCAATAACTCTAGAAAGATTTCTGGACCTTTCCTGAAAACCGTCTTTCTCTTTGGTTTTGAGTTTGTGTTTCAGAAAAGTGTATGACTTACTTTTTTTTATTCCAGGGATTTCTTGTTTCTCAGAAAAGCCATGGGATGGAGAGGAGCTTGTGGTCATCTGTACTGTTTATCAAAGAACAGACTTGAACAGAGGCACTCTTTGATATGTTAGACAAGACTTGACATGCTTGGCAGGGAAGAATTGAAGTTTTCATCAGTGTTTATTTATGGAAAGAATCTAGGAACATCTAAAGGTAAAGTCTGTACCTTGTTTCCAGGTTGTGGATCAAATCTATCTAGGAAGCTATCCAGGAAGTCAGATGGGTTGGTCAAGCCCATAATAATTCACTGGATTTCATAGACAGTCCCAGGTGGTCTATGACTTCCCTGATATCCTATGCAACATTCTTCTTTGTAGACATCTTCATCTTTTCAAGGAGAGAGTTCATGGTTTCTATAATATGAAACTTAGAGAGTTCCATTGTTAATTCCATAGTCATCCCCTACTCTATGCCATGCTAAATTGTGAATGTGGTCATATTTATTAATTATCTTAGTGTAAAATAAAAATATTACCAAACCTACTGGTTTAAAACAGTAAAAATTTAATTTTGTTTATTAGTCCATGGGCCAGCTGGGAATAACTGATTTGTGCCAGGCTTTTTTGGTCATAAAACAGCTTGCTCATGTATTTGTGGACAGCTTGTATGCTGTCTGAGAAACAACAAGTCTAGGACAACCTTAATCACCTGTCTGGTAGTTGCCTGCCTTGGGTAATGGTGGTGACTGAGACATAATCTTCCATTATCCAAAAGACTGCCTCATGCTTATTGATATAGCAATAACAAAGTTCTAAAGAGAGTAAAATATGCAAATCCCATGGAAGTCTGGGCTTGAAACTGGCACAGTGCGTTCTGATACAGTATTTTGACAAAGTAAGTCACCAGTCCAACCAGATTCAAGAAGTAGAGAAACATGCTCCACTTCTTGCTGAAAAAAATTCAAAATCACTCTGCAAATGTTCTGCTAAAGGAAGGGGTACAGGGAGGGTACAGCATTAAGAAAATGGTGCAATCTTCTCCATACTTGTCATCCACACTCTTGCTATGGCCTCAAAATGGGAACATTGTACTCCCCCAGTACAATTGAGCAGGAACTTGATTTAGCTAAAGTATGTGGATGGAAGTCAGAGTGTTTGGGTTCTTATTCCTTGCATTGCTGTGAGAGAAACAAGTCCCTAAAGGAGAATGAGAGGAATGAGGAGCAATATCTAGACATGCAGAACTATACTGGAAAGGAGAATATCCCAAACCCACCGCCTAAAGAAGAAACACTCTGGTTGATGCACAGATCTGTGAGAATAAATAGCTAAAGTTTAAGTCATTGTGTTTGAGATGACTTGTTTACACAGTGTTAATGGCAATATTGGTAATATCCAAGTAATAGTCCAAGAATACTGAAGTGAAAAAGATAGACAAGGTCTCTTCCTTCATATAGCTTACTATCCAATGTAGATACATGCATTAAGAAAACAACCAATTATATTAAATATAATTAGTGCTATGAATAAAATAAAATTTGTAAAAGGCTAGTAAGGGCCTTCTTTCCTTAAGTAGACTAAGAGCTATTAAAACAAATGACTGTTTGAATTTTTAAGTATATACATTGGTGGCATCAACACAGCTTCATTCATAGGAGCCTGAGCCCCTACAAATATGAATATGAAAATTGTTGTCTCTTTACTACAATTTTTAAAAGATGTCCTAATTACTAAACTTCAACTATGTCTGACAAGTCTCAATAGAGGAGTCCAATATTATTTCCTATAACTAGCATGTTATAGGAAATCCCATAAAGTTGATATTATTTTAAAATAGTAGAATAGATTATAAATAAATATCACTGCTCATTTTGCTTTTTAAATGAGCAAGAGAATTTATGCATGTTTGGTGTTTTACTTTCTTGGTCTCTGATGTGCAAATTGAATTTTATTTACCATTGTGCCATGCTCAAAAACACCATTAGGCTTTACTGAAATCAAGTAATTACTATTACTTGTCTATATATGTACAATTCTCAAATAAAAGGATATGTCTGAAAAATATTAGTTTGGTTTCTAATAATGAGTATCAGAAGGAAAAAAGATTTCTCATCTGCAGTGATTTTATGTCATTCCTTACATATGAAAGATTCCATATACTTAGTTTAACTCATTTCAACCCAAAAATCACTTAGTGAATTTTAATTGGAAGAGGAGGAAGAAGAGAAAGATATCCAAAAATATAATAATTAGTGTCTATGCCAAATAATAGAAAACATCTAAGTCATTTATTGTTATATTTATACCTTCACTCAGATTATCCTATGACAGGCTCTGATGGCTATAAATACCTAATTATAACATTTTTACTAAATGCTACTTGTATTGGGATTATTAATATATTAAATATTTAGCAAAATAAGAGAGTATGCTCATTTTTCCAGACAGCTTTTCCTAACTGCCTGTACCCAAAAATAACATTTCCTTACTTTGGATTCAATTCATTACCACATTCAACACATTCACTCTCCCAAGTTTACTTATTTGGTGCTTTAGGATTAGTCTTTAGTTAGTTTATGTCTATCTTATAAAGTTTCTATATCTCAAAGGAAAGAAAAGCAAACCCTTCATCTGATGAAGGTACCCAGACTTGTGCTGGAAACAATCCAGTATTTGGCAGACGCCTGCTGAAATTAATAGGATGTGAGGCCAACTTGTAATATAGCAAAGTGAGTCAATGTGTCCCTAGACTACCATTGTTATTCTGAATACAGTGTGGCGAGCCAGAGATCAATGCAAATGACCCAGAAACCCATCATTATAGTTCTCTGCCCTCTGGAAAGGTGGACACATTTGGTCTCATCTGTGTTTCCATCCTTCCATCTTTGAACTACTTCACTGAAACAATGCCATAAAAAGAGTTCCTGATATCATCATTTTCACCAGTTTCTTTTCCCTCAGAGACCAACAACTTCTATCAGAACCAATAATATGTTAAAAAATAACTAGTTGCTGAATAATCATTTCAAAAAGCATTTTATTTGTAAAAAAATTTTGTTACACTAACTATACTTTCTGTTTTCCTGTCTCAAACTCTTCTGAATTAAGGACACCTGCTGGCAAATAAATTCACAACTCCTTAAGACATCATTTATTGCAGTTGCTATTTCATGCTGATCTTGGAGTCATAATCTTTCCTTTGGGTATAATCTCATACCATTGCACACTCTGAAATCCCACTGGCAATTATTTTTGTGGAAGGAAGAGCAGTAAGTAGACTGCTTCAAATTGTTCAGAAAAGCATCTGTTACCAGGAGCTGAGGCAATCTCTTCAGAGTTGCAGAATCTAGGGGAAACAGGTGGACAATCAAACTTTGTTTATCTCTACCAGGTGGAAAATCATATTTTATTTGAAATCTTTTTGAGGTTTGCACTTTTATAATGATTGCCAAAGCAGCAAATGCCCCCACCTATACTGAGCTTATGCCTACAATTATGTTATACTTTCCTGATGATATGGTCCCATTGAGCACTCATCAAAGGACATTTAGTACTCTAGCTTAGAGACCACAATGTTATGGGCTGGCCCTGACTTAAAAATACAAATGATTCTAAAGAAAATCCTGATCACCAAGGAGAAACAAGGAAAAAATATTGACAGTTCTTTAAATTATACTCAAGTTGAGAGTCCTGAATAATGGTGAGAAGGTGAGGAGAGAGTGGGAAAGATAAGGGAGGAGGGAGAAAGAAAAGCAATGTGAAGGAAGAGAAATGACACAATCTATTGCCCTAGTTGCAGAACTGTGAACTACTTAGGATGTCATTGCTCCCACTATAAAACTGCAAACATTCTTCAAAGATTCTGCAAAGAAATTCGCAACTCTCAATCATATTCTGACTGTTTGTCAGGATGGCCAGGGCTTCACTCTTACCCACAGTGCCTTTCAGGTCCTTTCCCTACTGCAAAGGATAAACACCACATGAGCACAAACTTACACATCCCATCCCCTCTTGTTTTGTACAGCCAGTAATACAAACAGTTCTTGTTCCCATACATTTCCTGGATAGAAACCAAGTGTCTGATGATTTGGGGACAGGAATTAATGCTATTATTTATTCCATTTTTAATGTCTGCTTCTACTGCTCCAGAATATTGTTTTGAAGGAAAAGGAGGTGAAGGGAGGGGGCATGAGAGAAAGCAGTATGTCCATGCAGAACTGTTTTCAGCACCATGGACAGTTTTATTCTGGGAACAGTTGCCCAGGGTGGGGGGGGAGGGGAGAAATGAAGGAGAGAAGCAAAGAGAGAGAGAGAGTCAGAGACAGACAGAAAAGACGGAGGAGAGACAGAGAGGGAACTCATGGACATGAAGGATAATTTGGTGATTGCCAGGAAGAATGGTGGTGTGGTAAAGTGGAAGAGGGTAAAGGAGGGATCACGGTAAGGGAAAGAGACTTGATTTGGAGTCGTGAACACATAATGCCACAAAACAGTGTACAGATGATGTGTTGTGGAATTAATTGTACACCTGAAACCTGGAAAACTTTGTTGACCAGTATCATATCACTAACTTCAGTATGAAAAGGGAAAAATATTTATAAAAACCATTACCTATCAATTCCCTTAAAAGTCTTCTTTATTTTTATTGTTTTAATTTTGTATTCTACTTCACTAATTATGCAATCACAGTTGTCCCAATTTTTCCCCTTTGCTACATTCCACCCAGCACCCTTCACTGCCTCCAGCAATCCCTCTTCTTTGTTCATGTCCATGGGTCATGCATATAAGTTCTTTGGCAACTCCATTTTCTTTTTTTTTAACTTTTTAAATTTTTTTATTTAATTGTTGTCCAAGTACAGTTTTCCATCCAAAAATCAATCTTTTCATTCAACTCTAAAAGTGTATTTTTTCTCCTGATTTTTTTCCAATTTTTTTATTTAATTATTTTTCAAGTACAGTTTTCTGTCTATTACTCCCATCCCATCCCATCCCCTGTGCTTCCCCCTCCCTCCCATTTCCACCCTTCTCAGTTGTTGTCCATGTATCCTTTATATATATTCCTCTAAATACCTTCTCTATTTCCCCTGAAATTCCCTCCCCTCTCCCCTCTGGTCCCTGTCAGCCTGTTTTCTATTTCAGTGTCTTTGGTCATATTTTGATTGCTTGTTTGTTTTGTTGTTTAGCTTCCTGTTAAAGGTGAGATCATATGGTATTTGTCCTTCAACACCTGGCTTATTTCACTCAGCATAATGCTTTCCAGTTCCATCCATGCTGTTGCAAAAGGTAGGAGCTCCTTCTTTCTTTCTGCAGCATAAAATTCCATTGTTTATATGTACCATAGTTTTTCGATCCATTCATTTACTGACGGGCACCTAGGTTGCTTCCAACTCTTGGCTATTGTAAATTGTGCTGCTATGAACATTGGGGTGCATAGGTTCTTTGGGATTGGTGTTTTAGGATTCTTAGGATACAATCCTAGGAGTGGAATTTCTGGGTCAAAAGGCAAGTCCAATTTTAGTTTTCTGAGAAAATTCCATACTGTTTTCCATAATGGTTGTACCAGTCTGCAGTCCCACCAACAGTGGACCAGAGTCCCCTTTTCTATTTTCTATCCTTGTTCTTAACATCCTCCTGTCTGCAACTACCAGTTTGTACTTTTTAATCCCTTTACCTTTTTCCTCATTTCCCCAGACCCCCTTCCCAACTGGCCACCATCACAATATTCTCCATATCTATAATTCTACTTCTGTTTGCTTAGTTTGTTTTTTAGACTCAGTTGTTGATAGTTATGTACTTATTACCATTTTAGGGTTTATAGTTTTGATCTTTTTCTTAAATAAGCCCCTACAACACTTCATATAAAAGTGGTTTGGTGATGAGGAACTCCTTTATGTTATCTGGGAAGCACTTTAGTCTTAAAAATCACTTAACCCTTATTGCATTCAGAGGTATTTTTAATAGTCATATGTTCAGACAACACATCAGTAATGTGAGAAAGTTGAGTACCTATTTTAAAAAATCATATCATTATCAACACTTTTTGAATGCAGTATTATTTCTAAAATATAATTGAATCATCTTTATGTCCTTATTAGTAATATAACTTGCTTTATATAACTAAATATGTGCACATACTCTATAGACATATGTTCAATATTTATAGTTACTAGAACACTAATGGAGTACTAACTTTCCCTGCTCTGGTCCACTGATTCTGACATTAGTTTCATATTTGCTGTCTAAAAATAGAAGTTCTAGAATATTATCCATGAGCAACGTGGGCCAGATATTTGAGATTGACTCCTGAGGGCTAAGCATGGTTTTAGAAGTACTATAGGAGTTTCTGAAAAGTACATATTTACCCAGTTACTTGTTTATATCTTCTAGTTGAGGTTAGTTTCAAACATGGCTATTGGTCACATTATCTGTTATAGTAAAATAATGTAGATATCAAACAAAGAAAAATGGATAAAAAAAGAAAATGGATTAAAGAAAAGAAGTCTTTTGTTTTAATATTTGAACTGGCAGTAAGTAGCAAAGGGGAATTTGCAAGTCACTTTATTTTTTTGGAGCCAATCACTTGAATTAGGGTATCTTAGATTAAATTTTAAGTTTCCTGCCCTGGCTGGGGTGGCTCAGTGGATTGAGTGCCCACCTGTGAACCAAAGGATTGCCAGTTGAATTCCCAGTAACGGCACATGCCTGGGTTGCAGGCCAGGTCCCCCCATAAGGGGTACACGAGTGGCAACCACACATTAACATTTCTCTGTCTCTCTCTCTCTCTTTCTCCCTCCCTTCCCCTGTCTCTAAAAATAGGTAAATAAAATATTTTTTAAAAATTTAAGTTTCCTTTCAGCTGAAAACTGGTTTAGTGTGTGTCTATTTTATAGTAGCCAAGTAAATCATCTAAAATTAATCACACTCATTGTTTTAAATGATTCTACCATCAACTGAAGTTTCAACAATGCTTCAGTGTCCTGTAGCTAGTTTAGTGTTCCATTTTCAATGTGAACTATTATCATCACATTTTCCAGTCCAGATAGTCCTATTTCCTACAGTGAAAATCTAGTTCCAAGTAATATATTTTATAAACAGAAAGGATAGGAAAAACCTTTTATGTTCAACCTAAGGATTAAACTTGCAAAAAAAAAATTGAGCAAACCAGACATAGATCTATAGAATTTACTGAAGCAAAAATGTCAATCACATTTTCCAAAAGTATTCATTTATGGTCTTTATGTTGAATGAGCTGTTTTGACTGTATTGACATTGTGCCTCTCCTTTTCACTTTCTTCAAAATTTTCTCTGTTAATATCAGTTCATATCTTTGAGTCTATTACCCAAAAGCCAATGGAAAAGAGTTCATTGATTTGGTATTTTTATCTATTTTCTCAAAAAATATTAAATGTAGCAGCAGACAAAACATTTAGGGATAGATGTCACGGCAGTTCATCTTTATGACTGCATAGTAAAAGAGTTTTGCTATGCCACGCATCACTTTTTAGAACAAGCTCTTTTTGCAGCTCCTACATGCAGGTGACAAAGATCTTTCCAATGGGAAAGAGGGGAGTCTGATTTGATTCTGTAAAATCCTGAGAAATTACAGTCTGCATGGAGAAAATTGGGTTGGAAAGTTGTACATAGTATGTTCTCAATGCGTGACTATGGATTTACAAAATCCTATTCAAACTGAAACATAAGTTGATATGCAAAGCTGGCCATTTACAAGTTTTACTATGACTCTTGCTGAACATTGAAGGGCACTTTTAATGCTGTTGAAAACCCTGATGTTTCCTCACAATTCCCTAATGAAACTTGAAGGTTTGATTTGTTTTGCCCTTTTCCATCCCTGTTTGAGTGTTCTAGTAACTTCTCCTATGTCCTATTCTACCAAAACTAATCATAAGCCATCCTGCTGCTACATTAAGTTTCTTCAATTTGGGAATAAGCTCAAACAACATGACACAGTCTTTGTTTCTCTCCTTCATTTCTCCCCTCCCCCTGCCCCTTCCCCCCTCCCCACCTTGCGTCCTGTCACCACACTGGAAACATTTTAGTTACTGAAGTAACCTATACCTTAGTTACTGAAGTAACCTATAGGTTATAGTTACCTATAACATATACCTATACCTTACACCTATACCAACTTTTCCATTTTGAAAGGCTATTACTTTGCTGGGTTAATAAGCCTAACACCATTATGAGACCTGATAATATTTTACTTTCAGCCCCAGCTGGTGTGGCTCAGTGGATTTAGCACCAGCTTGTGAACCAAAAGTTTGCTGGTTCAATCCCAGTCAGGGCGCATGCCTGGGTTGTGGGCCAGGTCAGGTCCCCAGTGGGTGGTGTATGAGAGGTAGTTACACATTGGTGTTTCTCTCCCTCTTCCTCTGTCCTTTCCCCCTCTTTACAAAATAAATAAGTAAAATCTAAAAAAAAAAAAACCCTTTCTTTTCATTCCTACTAAAATCCCCATGAAGTACTTATGTAGTTTAATACACAAAGTCCTAATACAAGTACACTAGAGTAGAACAACAGCATATCTATTCAAAGATTTTTATATTCTTTGCTCCACACACTATTTTACTCAGCACAGTCATATATCTTCATTAGCTTGTTTGTCCATAGGTTTCCAAATTAAATGCAATTTCTTAAAAGAAATCAATAACACGGCTAAGACAGTTCAGACAGTGGCTGATTCCTAAAATAAGTCTCATTTTTTTCTACCAAAATAATGTTTAGCAAAGTTTGAAGAATATTTTAAGAGACCCTAAATCAGATTAAGTGCTGGCTTTTAGGTCTCGGTATCTTGGAATTCTGCCAGATAGCAATCTCTGGAATTGAGTCATTTTGCATTAGGAGAGCTTGTTCTGATGATGCCCAAATGACTCATAGCTTCTAATTCTCTTAAAAGGAGCCACGAGACCTACAATGTTCATTATATTATGGGATAGAGGGGAGAAGCGTTTAATGGAGATATATCGAAATTATGCATCTCAGGATCCTGAGAGTTATTTTGGTGTGTAGGTTTGTTCTCACAGGGAAGATATTGTAGTCTCATGGCACCAGGGTTGTAGTTTTCACCTAGCAAGTAAATCTTTAGTAAATGAAATACTGGATATACTAGATAACACCACCAGAGTAATTAGAACATATGTAATTTGGCCTCATCTGGCCCAGGCTGTAGTAGAAAACAACTGTGTAAGGCAGCAGCTGCGGGATACTTAAATGGATCTCATTCTAAAAGGAACATTTATATCTAATGGTCATTTCCCTGAGTATGAATGATAAATCTGGTTACTAGCCTGCTCCAGACATTTGTCTGATAAACGAAGATTTCTGAATGGACATAACACACATTAATCAGGACTCTGATTTTTGTGTCCTTAAAGGAATAAAAGAAAGGAGTTTTGCTTAGTAGACTTTGTGTAGAAATACTGGGCTTTATCCACAAGTAAATCTTTTCCACTTTTTTATTTTTTACATCTGCTTTGGTGAGATATATATCTTTGCTGAAATAAAGGAATCGGAATATACCAATACAAAACATATATTCCTAATTGCTGTGTAGTTGTACGGCTGACTTGGACTTTATTCTCCACTTACCCAGAGCATACTTGGGTCATGAGTGGTAAATACTTTGAGAGGATTTTGTCTTTTTCCAGGCTATGAAGAATTTCTTCAGTTTAGTTTTATTAAAAAATAGGGAAAAGTCCTATCAGCTATTTGGAGTTCTAGGAGCATCTTAGAAACAGGAGGCAAAACAAATCATTACCAACAAATAAATCTTCAGCCTTCTAAATCAAAAGACTATCTTGTCTCCAGTCAAACCTGTGAAACCAGAGCCAAGATGCTGAAATCTGTTGAGATGACAGCCATGAGTAAAAGGTCTCAACCCCTCAGAACTTCTGAGTGACAACGGACAAAAAGAGATGACTATAAAAGTTCTTTTTCATAAGATAGGGAGACTAACTACACATGATAGAGAAGCCCAACCTCTGAGACAGGTAGAGAAAAAGAGAAAAGGAGAATCAAGAATTAGTGGTAAAATGGAAATAATGGGGTTGAAAAAAACAGTGCTTGGGAATTCTAAACCTCTTTTAAGCCTATTCTGTCACAGATCTCCCAAGCCATTGGGGAAGTCAAAATAGTTTGCTTTCATTTTATCTAAACTACAGAAATAGTTGATAAAAATATTCAAATAATAAAGTTAAAACAAAAGTACTTCTTAAGTGTTCTTCCTCAGATTCCAGGAACCTTCCCAGTGGCCACCATCATGACCAGGTTAGTAGTTTCCAAGCCTCTGCAGATTCCTTATGGAAGGAGGGGTGGAGTAGAAATTCTGCTTATGTCCATACAGTGAAATATGGGCTTAGAGTGAGGTTGTAGTGCCCAAAGAAAGTTATCCTTTTTCTCATTTATCAAAGACTAGCAGTGATTTGATACTCTTCCCACATCTTTGCTGGTGTTTTTATGCATGCATTTAGATATACTACTTGGGTTTGCTTTTTTAAATAAAATTCTATATGTCATTTTATAACTTGTTTTCATAACTCAAGAATATACCTTGGAAGCTTTTCCAGGTCAATAAAACCTGTTTACTTCATACCTTTTTTTAATCTGCATTTATTACATCTACCTATAACTGAGATTCTAAAACCACAATTTAGGCCATTTCTAATATTTTGATATAATTTATATGGTTAAACATCATTCTCCATGAAACAATTTCCTGGTATGTTGGAGGAAGAGGTAACTCAGGTGTCAGTTAGTTCAACAGAACATCTCCAAAACAACAGTGGGGGTCATTGCCAGCATGATGGGGGGTGGGGGGGTCTTGTGTCCAGCCAAGAGGGTCCCTGCACCAGGCCACACTTTGTAGAAGCCAACCTATAGAACAAAAGCAATAAGCAGTAAATGGGTTAGTACTCCTGGACATATTGGTCACTTGGTATCAATGCTCTGTGCTGGCATCACTTTTCATGACCCTAATGATCTACTCACTTGACTAACACTGCCCCTCATTGTGTGCTCTATGTTTTGAAAAGATTGCTGTGCCTGTGTGCTGAGAAGCCTTGTAGATGTGCCACTGTCCAGATCAGAACAAACACCACTGAATAGGAAGGAGTGGTTTGAACAGGGGAAGACAGGAAAAGAGAATACATACATTAATGTGCCAAACCTTTCTTCTCAGATAAAGCGAAGTCTGAGTCTGCAATACTATCATTTCCCAGGAACACTGGGTACCCATTGTCTTGCTTCTCTTGTGTTCCCAGAAACATTCACAAGTTACCAAGGTATTCACAATGGATACACATTGAAGCTTAGAAACATATTACAACATTAACTAAAAAATTATATGATATATACACATATATATGCAGTCTTAGATATATTATGCAAAGAATAATGTTGATTCTTTATATTAGCAACTAGATGAACATTGAACACCAACTGATTAGCTTACTTTTATGAATGCATATAGTCCCATAATAATCTTATAAACTAATAATATTTAATTAAAAATTTCAAAAACTTAAATAACATTTCTAAATTACTTTTATGTAACATTTTAGTAGGTGTTACTTGTAATTTACATTTTAATTTTTAATTTTTACCTATTTTAAGCAGTTAAAATAGTTATCTGGAAGTATACATAAAAATGTAAATTTTATACTTAATTTACATTTTATGAAATCATATTCAAGTTTATATACTTTCAACCCAATTACATTTTCCTCTTTAATGTATTGAATTCAATAATTAAAATGAAATCTTAAATGTAATATAGTGTCCTTACTAAAAAGAAGATAAGAAAATAAATAAAATGTTATTTACTATTCATCTGAACTCTGCTGGCCCATCAACAGAACACTCAGGTATGTATAATAAATAACAGTTAAATTCAGTTTTATTTCATCAGAAAGAAAAATCTTAGACATTCCACACAGAAACATCTTCACTGATATATCCCCTAAAGTAAGGGACATAAAGAAAAGAATAAACAAATGGGACTTCATCAAAATAAAAAGCTTTTGTATGGCTAAAGAAAACAGCATTAAAATGTAAAGGGAACCCATCATACAGGAAAGTATATTTGCCAATGATACTTCAAACAAGGGTTTGATCTCTCAAATATATAAAGAACTCACATGATTCAACTCTAAGAAGACAAACAATCCAATTTAAAAATGGGCAAAAGGCTTGAACAACCACTTCCCTAAGGAGAACATACAAGAGGTCCAGAGACATATGAAAAGATACTCAGCATTGCTAGCCATCAGAGAGATACAAATTAAAACCACAGTGAGATACTACTTCACACTGGTCAGAATGGCCATCATAAACAAAGCAACAAATAAGTGTTGGAGAAGATGTGGAGAAAAGGGAACCCTAGTGCACTGTTGCTGGGAATGCAGACTGGTGCAGCCCTGTGGAAAACAGTATGGAATTTTCTCAGGAAACTAAAAATAAAACTGCCTTTTGACCCAGCAATTTCACTGCTGGGATTATATCCTAAGAGCCCTGAAACACCAATCCAAAAGAACCTATGCACCCCAATGTTCATAGCAGCATAATTTACAATAGCCAGATGCTGGAAGCAACCTAAGTACCCATCAGTAAATGAGTGGATCAAAAAACTATGGTAGATTTACACAATGGAATACTATGCAGCAGAAAGAAAGAAGGAGCTTCTACTTTTTGGGACAACATGGGTGGATCTGGAGAGCATTATGCTTAAGTGAAACAAGACAGGCAGTGAGGGACAAACACCATATGATCTTGTCTTTAACTGGAACTTAATCAACAAAAGAGAAAAGTAAGCAAAATACATCCAGAGACAATGAAATTAAGAACAATCTGAGAGTAACTAGAGGGGAGGGGAGAGGGGACAATGGGAGAAGGGTTTTCAGGAACTCCTATGAAGGACACATGGACAAAACCAAGAGGGAAGGAGGAAGCAAGGGAGGGAGGTAGGTTTGGCTGGGATGGGAGGGAGTGATGGGGGGAAAATACTGACAACTGTAATTGAACAATAATAAACTAATTAAAATTCAGTTTTCCTGATATTTTTCAGACTTTCTTTTGTTATGAAAATATGATTTATAAAGGTAGAAGATTATACACATATGTCTATATATATGTATGTATACATATATGTTTATGAGCTTGATTTGTATCTTTTAAATGTTTAACTATATGATATATGAATTTCCACTTGTATGCTTATCTTATGCCCTGAAAATAGGCTAGGTCCACTTGGAACTGGTCATTTCCTACATTAGATTATGTTTTATTTTGTGTATTTACATCTCACCTATTTCTGAAAAGTTTCACATGATTCACAATAAAAGCATGTACGTGCCTATACAATGTAATCAAAACTAACCTCATCATGGGGTTGGGAGAGAAAGAGGAAGGGGGGAAAAGTGGAAATAACTCTAACAGCTTACACAGAAATAAATAAGTTAATTAATTAATTAATTAATTAATTATTTAAAAAACCAACATCATCAGAAGTTATATAGAATGCTTGCCAAAACCGCCTAATGTAAAAATATTATAATCTAAAATTATATTAAAACAGAAAAATTTCTAGTCAAACTCAGAGAAAAGAAAAATTTGAGGATTTCAGCCATTTTTTTCTTTTGGTCTGTACTCCCTTTTAGCCTCAGCCCAAGTAGAAGCAGTTACATATTTCTCCTTAACTAAAATTGAAAAACACAAAATTTTCAAGAAAAGCAAATCTGTGACATTTTTGTAGTAAAGGCAATAATAAATAATATGTATAATATATTTGGTGTACACTTACAATATAAAATATGTTAATGAAAATGATTATTTTATCTGGCAAGTGACCTTCTAGTGATCCAAATTTGATGGTGGTTTTTAAAATGTCTGATAAATAGCGTTACAATTTTATAAGTATGGTTTGCTTCTCAGTGTTCCTGACATGAATACAGTAAATCCTCAAAAAAATATCTGCAGAGATGAGTAAAATCGGTGCCTCCAGGAGCTGTAAGAAGCCATGGTGGTCTCCTTTACCACAACCTAGAATTCTGGAAATGTTGCTGGCTGGTTTGGAAGAGAGTGTTCCACCAATTTTTGCATCATTGCTTTTCTTTTATAATTTCCTCCAAAGCTCTTGATCTAGGTCTTTGGGCAGAATATTTGCGTGATAAATATTTTTTACCTTAATTAAACTAGTGTGTGAACTAAATTAAATTAAAAGAACATTTAGTTGCCAGCAAGTCCATTTAGAAATTTAAAAATATTTACCTCTTGCTAAATATGGCAGACTCTGCATATTTAGTCAGAATGCTAAAGGTTTCTCAGAGCTGCAATCAGGGTCAACTGGAATAGTTTTCATAGTATGAAATACAATTTAATGTTATTATAAAAATAAAAGTTGTTTGGCATCTATCATTCCCTTTTGTGCCCCCTCAAAAACAAAACAGAAGCGTTTTCTACACTTGGAATCACACAGGTCTCAATTAATCCTTACATAAACTTTCTGACAGTGAACTGCATTCTTTCTCAGCAAGGCCCAGATATGCTACACACTTTGTAAATTTTTATTGAAAGTCTGTCTTTTTAGACATCTCATTTTTCAAAGATCACAAATATAAGACTTCATTTTGGGATCCAAATAGAACAATAATGCTAGACTCAACATTATCATTGTCTGTAACTGTCAAAACAAAAAACTAATAGGATGACAGATCACCTTGCTAAAAGAGCTGTGCTTCAGTGGTTTGAAAGTTCCATTTCATACCAGGGCATCCTTTGAAACAATACAAATGCATTTGATGTCATTTTTATTTATGAAGATAGGTTCATGAGCTCATAACTGTAAAGAAGCAGTTGATTATACATAAGCAAGGTAACTTTTAATATTAACTTTCTAAAGATATATAATTGTTATTGGGAAAAACACCTCATTCCATGAGTTAAGACTCTTGTACAGCATATCCTTTATCATTAGAAATAAATATGCAAAATATAAAAGGTATCTTAATATTTCATTAATTAAAAATTACTATCATCTTAATTTTAATTCAAACTTTTCATCTTATTTACAGCTGTTATAATACAATCAAGTAAAGATTTCACAATAACATTATATGCATGGACCAGTTTCTCTTTTCATGTGCAAAAACACAAAATGGCAGTACCATTTCAAGCAAGCAATTCCTCATAATTTAATAACAGTGCAAATATTTGTATTTCCACTGAGCAGTTGTATAAAAATGTTTATTCTTCATCTGACAAGTGATTATTGTATGTGAATTTTCTTTTGGGAATTGTGTATAAGGTTTCATTAGACTGACCTTGAGCAATATTATGTACTAGATAAAACTCAGTTTCAGGGGCCCTTGCCTCTCTTTTTTCTATCCCTCTCTCTTCCAGAAGTACTCTCTCTCCAAGCACCCAAGATTCTTGCACTATTCCAAGTGGGAAAGGAAAGTATTACTAATGCTTAGGAAACTGATTTAAAGTTTTAATCACTTCTCATGATACATGCATTTCTTAAAAGGAACAACAAGGGAAAACTCTAAGGGAGGAAAAACTTTGATGATGAAATTTTAGGCCATGAACTATTTCAATATAAACTAAAAATTTCCTGGAACTTTTGTAATGATTCACAAATCACTGTGCAAAAACCACTTGGTTCTGTTGTTCTCTCAAGATGGTCATATTCTTATTAGAGTATCATAAGTCATTTTCATATGATGGATGATGTTTTAAGTGGTTCAACAGCATCTTATTTTCTACAGGGCTTGGACCAAATGAGGAATATATGAGGTCTGTCTAGAAAAAGTTCACTTATTACTAATGTAATAGGAATGATTTGTGGAACATTGATGTAACCTGGCAGCCAAGGAAAGTGGACTGGAATGCACATAGGTGAACAGTGATGACTTCACTGTACTAGTCAGTGGGGGCAGTAGACCCCATTGAGTGAGCATGTGTACTCTATGGCTATTGCATTCAAAATGACTGAGCAAGTAGAACAGTGAATCTGCATCCAATTTCACATTAATCTTGAACATTCCTCTGTGGAAACTATTCAGATGATTCAGAAGGCTTTCAGGAATAATGCAATGAGTGCAGTGCAAATAAAAGTATAGTGCAAATGCTTCAAAAGTAGTTGAGAATCTGCTGGAAATGATCCACATTCTGGAAGGCCTGCAATAAGCAGCATACCTGAGAATGCTGAATGTGTGTAGGCTGCAATCAACAAAGATCACTGACTGACAGTGAGAGAGAACTAGAAGCTGATCATGGGATTCCAAACACCACTGTGTCTGAGATTTTGATGCAGGATCTTGGCATGAAACATGTGGTGGTAAAATTCAATCTGCAGCTTCTGCTCCCAGAGCAAAAGGAACATCATACTGCAGTTGCCAATGATTTGATTCAAACTACTACCAATACCAGATTTCCTCAAGGAGGTCATACACAGAGGTGAATCATGGGCTTATGGCTATGATCCAGAAACAAAGGTCCAGTCATCCAAAGGAAGTTGCCTTGTTCTCCACACCTGAAGAAGCCATGGTAAAGTCACAGCAAGATCAAGACCACATTAACTGTGTGTGTGTGTTTTTTTATTCAGACAGTGTTGTCCATCCTGAGTATGCCTGTCTAGGCCAAACAATTAATAAGGATCACTATTTCAATGTTCTTTGTCAGTTGAGAGATACATTATGAAGACAGTAGCCACAGCTATAGGCGGCTGGTGATTGGCAGCTTCAACACAACAATGTGTCTGCTTATGCATAACATCTCATGCAGTTTTTTTGCAAAACATCAAATCACCAAGGTGACTCAGCCCAGATATGGTGCCCTATGTTTCTGGCTTTTCCCCGAACTAAAATCACATTTGAAAGGGAAGATATTTCAGACCACCATTGAGCTTTAGGGAAATGTAACAGGGCAGCTGATGAGTCCAAAAAGGATTTTGCAGAGTGTTTTGAACAGTGGAATAAACACTGGAGAACTACGTGAAGTCCCAAGGTGCCTACTCTGAAGGGGACTGAGGCAACATTATTTTATGTATAATGTTTCTTGTATCATATCTTCTTCAGTAAATGTCTCTATTTTTCATGTTACATGACTGGATACTTTTCTGGACAGAGTGGTAGATAAAGGAATTCAAATAGTAAGTTTATTATCTGTTAAAGTGAAATGGAAAATGTCACTTAGATGTGCAGCTGCATGGACTGAATTAAATGTATATTCCCAAGCTACAGGCCAACCTTCCTTGTAATCAGGGTGACTTAAAGGAAAATGGCAGGAGGTCAGTGCAGTGTACTCAGCCTATTGTCCGGGACTGCACAAGTGGACAATTCAGGCCTCCTTCCACCAGGGGCAATAGTAGAAAGTGGGTGTAGGGTTGGGAGTTTAGCTCACAAGAACAATTAGCAAAAATTAAAGAGTGACATTTAATGAGTATGTATAAAAGCCAGAAATACATTTCCATACTTTACTTTCATTATCTTGATCCATTTTTGTTAACTTCTATGAACTAGATATTTTTCCTGCTACATTTTAGGAAAGAAAAGCTCCAAAATATGGTGTTTTGCCAAAGTAGCAGAGCTGTGATTCCAACGTGGATCTCTTCTAATCAAAAGCCAGAATGCTTCTTACCTCTGCACAGTGCCCATTTTGACCAGGTACCAAAAAACAAACAAGTAAGATCATTATATTTCCTTAGAGTTAGTTGCATCAAATATCTATCTTTTCTCATCAGTTGGGTAAAAAGTTATTTAAAACAAGATATTACTGCCTTGTCTACTTTCTAAATTCTAGAAAACACACATGTATTTCAGAAGGCACTGAGGTATGAAAAATAAATATAGAAAGTTTACAGCAGTGGGCCTCTTATCTTCAGGGACACAAAATTATCTAAAAAATCAGAAATATAAAACCTGAAAAAAGAAAGGATACTCTGACTATAAATTTACATATGTATAATCATCAATTTATATCAGCTAAGTAAATTATTTCTGCAACTAATAATAATAATAATAATTATTAATTATTTCATTATTAAAATTTCCAATATAGTGTTAAATAAAAAATAATGCTTAATTTGCCTTCAGGAACACTTGATAAGATCTTCATTATGGCATTGCACCTGAAACATTTGAATTACAAGTCTCTTTAAGAAGAAATGATGTGAAGAAGTTCAAAAGAGTCATAAAAATAGTCAGAATGCATTCTAACACAATGCCTTCCCTTTTCCTCTTTCTTCTACAATAGGCCCACTGCCATTGCTGAAGGTAAACCAGAGTTCAGCTTACAGAGCCACCCACTGTCCTGCACTGAAGAGTTTTGGAGAATTTTAATTCCAATGTGAGGAAATATAATTTAAATTTGGTGAAGTAGAAAATAACACTGTTTACCAAGACTGTTTTAAGTGTCTCTACACATCACCTCATTTCACTCTAATAGTAACCCTATTAAATAAATTATCTAATAGTAACCCTACTGGGTAGACACCCAGATAAGGAAACTAAGACATAGGGATTTGTCCTAGGTCACAGGGAGATGAAGTTTTTGAATCAGGGGAGGGTGCTGCATCCACTCTGAGTGAGAGAGTATGAAAGCTTTTGTAAATACAAAAAAGCATGTCCATATCTACTGCATCAGATATAATATGTAGAGTGAGAGACTCTGGATTGAGAGTGGAAAGCAAAATGAAGATGAGAAAGGTGGGAAAGTGAGGACCCAATAGAGAAATGAAGATGCTAAGGATTGTCCAAAGTGCTTTCCTTGAATAAAAGCTGGCTTTAGAAGTTCCAATACATTAGCCAAATATTTTATGATATATGAATGAGACATTTTGACTCAAATGAGAAGGGAAAAGTGGTCTGTGCTTAGAACTGCTCTCTCCACTTGACATGCAAAGTCTAACATGGAGCTAGCACCCAGATGGTGGATGCTCTTCCCCCCACAAACATCAAACCAATAGTAAAACAAAATCCATCTCTGAATATCTAAGTTTCATCCTCTAACCCATCCAAAATTTATTTTCTCATGTCACAGTTCCCCAATCCTCACAAAAAGAATTTCATCAAAGTAACTAATTCATGTATTGTGTTTATGCATACAAACATAATTTTATATTAAGATCTCAAGGTCCTAATAACCCCCCTTTTCTCCTTAATTGGTGGAACAAAGAAGGAAATGAGTCATATAATAATCAGAAAGAGACACACCAGAAACAAGAATCAAAGGTCTCAGAATCTGGGATGACACATTGCCTTCATCAAAGACATCCTTTCCTGAGAGAACGTGGCTTGGCTATGGGTGGAATTGTGTTCTCCTAAAATGCATATGTTGAAAACATAACCTCCAATGACCACAATTTAGACAGGACCTTTAAGCATTAATTAAGGTTAAATGAGGTCATAAGAGTGAAGCTCTAACCTGATAGGACTGCACATTTATAAGAAGCAGGGAGAGAGGGAGAAAGAGAGAGATCTGCCATGGGGGAACACAGTGAGAAGGTGGCTTTGACAAGCCAGGAAGGGGACCTCATTAGGAACTGAACTCTATGCCAGCACCTTGATCTTGGACTTGGATTTCCTGGCCTCCAAAAGAATGAGAAAATAAATTTATGCTGTTTAAGCCACCCAGTTAATGGTATTTTGTTATAGCAGTCTAAGCTGACTAAGGCAGCTTTTAGAAAGGATTTTTTTTCAGTAAGAAAAATGAGTCTATTACAAAAGTGAAGCTACCCTAGAGGAAGCTAGAATATTTTAGAAGGTGCCTTTATTTGACAAATAATATTAGCTTCCATTCACTGAGTGACCATAGTTAGGTCCTGTGCTTTGCACACAGATACACATGTGCATACACACACGCACACATAAAACACACACATACACACAATGTGCACAACTCACTATCACATCACATCCTCAGAGTAGCCCTATCAGAATTGACATAATTTCCCCCTTTCTACTGGTTGATAGAATTGAGTCTCAGAAATATTGATCAGTTTGCCAAAATATACTTGACAAGTAGATCCAACTTTTAAAGACTGATCTCTAAGTTTATCCTTTCAACCATTAGGTTATACTGAGTCTAGGCAAAGAGTCCATCTTTGGGGCTATTTCAGAATAACTTTGTGCTCTGTTAATCCCAGATATGTCCATTCCAGTTGCATGTTGGGCTTCAAACACAACCACATATGTCCTTAGTATTTCCAACATTCACAAACGATACAAACTCTTCTAAGTGTAATTCATGAAAACCTACAGGGACCCAGAACATAAGTATTTAAATCTAATATATTTTATCCCAAAGGACTCATCAAAACATATTTGCAAAGCTTTTCTTTTTTGTCACTCTCTGTCATCAATCACCGGTAGACCATCACACTGGCCACACAGTAAACATATCATAATCATGGTTTTCATTTTCACTGCCTGAAATAAAAGCCTCCAGTGCACAATGTTCAGTGAACAGTTAAATAGAATCAACATGGCTCAGCATTGCAGGAACTCTATCCTGCAGGCTAAGTAAAGCAAGCTGTCCTTCCTGGCTCCACCTATTTTGTCTTGAAGAAAGATTGCAGGGCTGAAGACTTAAAATAATTCACTTAATGAAAAATGTTTCTTCAGCCCCTAACTGAGCCTGCTCTGAACATTTGCCAAAATAGCTATTAGCAGTGATTAGAAGTGTGAGATGAGTGAGATGAGATTCTCACCCTGAGCTCATCAACATTAATGAAAGATCAGCAAAGAGCCCAGGCAGGCATGGTTAAATGAGGTCTACTTCTTTAGAAATAGAAAATAGAGAGCTCAAGAACACTTCTTATAATTAATTCATCAGTTTCACGTAGTATAGAAGAATAAAGCAGAATATTTTTTTCATGCTGCTCTTTCATAAGGAGCAAGAAACCAAATAAAACAAAAGTCCAACTCCATCTATGAGGTCTGTCCAGAAGGTATCCAGCCACATAACATGGAAAATAGAGACATTTACTGAAGAAGGTACAAGATAAAAGAAACATTGTACTCAGGACGATGATGCCAAATGTCTCTGGTTATATTTTGCCTGCTTGCTTGTTTTGTTGATTAGGTTCCACTTATAGGTGAGCTCATATGGTATTTGTCTTTCACTGCTTGGCTTATTTAACTTAGCATCATGCTCTCCACTTCCATTCATGCTGTTGAGAAGGGTAGTAACTCCTTTCTGCTGTGTAGTATTCCATTGATTACAAAAATGTCACTTTTTGGTTTCATTTAATGTTCTTTGCTTTGAAGCCACTTTGGTGTCAAGATTGCAGCTCCTTTTTTCTTATTGCTTCTTATATTCTTCTAGTACATATTTATTCATCCTATTAAACCACTGTATTATGAGTGTTTCTCTATTTGGTGTAGTCGATTTGCTTTAAAATTGTTTTCTTTTAGTATTTAAGAAGGTATTTTGGTATTTAAAAATAAAAGTGTTTCTTAAAGATGTTATTTATTTATTTTGTAGGGAAAAGGGGATGGAGGGATGGGGAGAGAGAGAGAGAAAGAGAGAGAGAAACATCAATCCATTTCATCTTGCACATGCCCCAACTGGGGACTGTGCCCTGACCAGGAATCAAACTGGCTACCTTTTGCTTTGAAGAAGGATCCCAAACCAACTGAGCCATGCCAGACAAAGATGAATATTTATTTCAGTAATTACCTTTGGATTAATAACTTTCATAGTGTCTTTAATTCTCCCATATATATATATATATAATATATATATATATATATATATATATATTAGATAATGTATTGACTGTTACAAACAGAATGCAGCATAGTTCAAGAAGACATTTAACTCAGCCTGAGAAACCTGCATAATGCTAGCACTTCTGCATAGTTTACTTATGCTTCCCTCCATGGGAAATTTCATTTTTTCCCCTCTGAACACTGCCTCCTCCCATATGGTAGGAAACAATGCCCTGAGCAGTTTGTAACTTCACATCTCACAACATCTACTCAGATAGGATAGATCTCTAGCTGGTTAATCTCCAAATTCCAAATTAAAAGAAAAAAAGCTATGATTGGTCATAGGATGATCCAGTAGGCTGGATAGAGTAATGCCAGCAAACAAAGAGGAGCCTCATATAATACTTGTTTCTAACTCCAAATATAAACAAGTTGACTTAATGTGCACCTCAATAGGACTTATGAAAAAATTAGGATTGCTTCTTCAGCAATCCTTCTGTCCTTGATTCTACAAATATCAATGGTGTTTCCTGAAGTTCCCTACTAGCCAGATTGCACCCCAGTTTATTATCATGAGAATCGTTTCTCCATTATGATAGTCCTGTAAATTTGAGAATGTCTGCTAGTAACTGTGATGTTTAATTATATTATATTAAGTATGAGAAACCAATTATATATTATATGTCAATGTCATTGGTGCAAATATCATCTAACATTAACACCAGTTGTCAGATTTATTTTCTTTGGTCTGAAAAGTATTAATTTATTTTGAATCTTAAAATGATTTCCTGGATTCAGCTGAGTTATAGGAATACATGACAACACAAAGGTGGAACTGGCCGCCACTTCACAGGAGCATCTTTCTCTATTACTGTCCCTACTCAGCCAGCATGACTCTGGTGTGGTTCCAACCAACACTGCCAGGCATTTCTACTGTGAATCCTGGCTAAATGGACCAATGGATGCGAAAATCCTTAGCTGTCTTTCTGTTGAGTATAAATCTGAAAACTGGCAATTCTATCTATTGCCCTCATTCTTCTACAAAACTATAAATTTCTTTTTTTTATTTAACTCTTGTTCAAGTAAAGTTTTCTTTCTTCTATTCCGAGCCCTGCCCCACCCAGTGCTCCCCAACTCCCTCCCATCTCCGCCCCCCACCTTAGTTATTGTCCATGTGTCCTTTATACTTGTTCATGTGAGTCCTTCTGCTTTTCCCCTGTGATTCTCTCCCCTCTCTCCTCTGGACCCTGTCAGCACGTTCTGTATTTCAGTGTCTTTGGTTACATTTTGCTTGCTTGTTTGTTTTGTTGTTTAGATTCCTGTTAAAGGTGATATCATATGGTATTTGTCTTTCACCGCCTGGCTTATTTCGCTCAGCATAATGCTTTCCAGTTGCATCCATGATGTTGCAAAGGGTAGGAGCTCCTTCTTCCTTTCTGCAGCATAGAATTCCATTGTGTAAATGTACCATAGTTTTTTGATCCAGTCATTTACCGATGGGCATCTAGGTTGCTTCCAACTCTTGGCTATTGTAAATTGTGCTGCTATGAACATTGGGGTGCATAGGTTCTTTTGGATTGGTGTTTCAGGGTTCTTAGGATATACTCCTAGCAGTGGAATTGCTGGGTCAAAAAGCACGTTCATTTTTAGTTTTCTTAGAAAATTCCATACTGTTTTCCATAGTGGTTGCACCACTCTGCAATCCCACCAAAAGTGAACTAGAGTCCCATTTTCCCCACAACCTCTCTAAAACTTGTTTTTTTTTTTTAAATATTTTATTTATTTATCTTTTAGAGGGGAAGGGAAGGAGAGAGGAAGAGAAACATCAATGTATGGTTGCTTCTCGAGCATCCCCTGCCGGGAACTGGCCTGCAACCCAGAAATGTGCCCTGACTGGGAATCCAACCTCGATCGTCTTGTTCGCAGACCCACTCTCAATTCACTGAGCTACACCAGCCAGGGCCTCCAACACTTGTTGTTTCTTTCTTTGTTTATGGTAGCCATTCTGACTGGTGTTAAGTGGTATCTCATTGTGGTTTTGATTTGCATCTCTCTGATAGCAGGTGATATCGAGCATCTTTTCATGTGTCTCTGGATCCTCTCTATGTCCTCCTTGGTGAAGTGTCTGTTCAAGTCCTTTGACCATTTTTTAATTGGGTTGCTCATCTTCTTTGAGTGGACTCGTGTGAGTTCTTTGTATATTTTGGAGATTAAACCTTTGTCTGAGGTGTCATTGGCAATATGTTTTCCCAAACTATTGCTTCTCTTTTTATCTTGATACTGTTTTCCTTGGCCACGCAGAAGCTTTTAAGTTTGATGAGATCAGATTTGTTTACTCTTTCCTTTATGTCCCTTGTTCTAGAGGACATATCAGTAAAAATATTGCTGCGTGGAATATCTGAGATTTTCCTGCCAATGCTCTCCTCTAGGGCTTTAATGGTTTCACGGCTTATATTTAAGTCTTTTATCCACCTTGAATTTATTTTGGTGTATGGTATAAGTTGGCGATCAAGTTTCATTTTTTTGCATGTGGCTGTCCAGTTCTCCCAACACCGTTTGTTGAAAAGGCTATCTTTACTCCATTTTATGTTACTGCCAGCAATGTCAAATATTAATTCACTGTAGAGATTTGGGTTTATTTCTGGGCTCTCTGTTCTATTCCATTGGTCTATGTGCCTGTTTTTATGCCAGTACCAGGCTGTTTTGATTACAGTGGCCTCGTAATACAGTTTGATATCAGGTATTGTAATCCCTCCTACTTTGTTCTTCTTTCTCAAAATTGCAGCTGCTATTCGGGGTCTTTTATGGTTCCATATAAATTTTGGAAGTGTTTTTTCTATGTCTGTGAAATATGCCATTGGAACTTTAATAGGCATTGCATTAAATCTGTAAATTGCATTGGGTAGTATGGACATTTTGATGATGTTAGTTCTTCCAATCCATGAACAAGGTATATATTTCCACTTGTTTGTGTCTTCCTTGATTTCTCTCTTCAGTGTTGTGTAGTTTTCTGCATACAGGTCTTTAACCTCCTTGGTTAGTTTTATTACCAGATTTTTTTTTTGCTATATCGAATGGGATTTTTTTCTTGATTTCTACCTCTGCTGTTTCATTGTTAGTATACAAAAATGCCTTTGATTTCTGGATATTGTCTTTGTAACACTCTGTTTTGCCAAATTCATTTATTAGTTCAAGCAGTTTTTTGGTAGAGGCTATAGGCTTTTCCATGTACACTATCATGTCATCTGCAAACAATGACAGTTTTGTTTCCTCCTTTCAGATTTGGATGCATTTTATTTCCTTCTCTTGTCTGATTGCTGTGGCTAGAACTTCTAATACTATATTAAATAGAAGTGGTGAAAGTGGACAACCTTGTCATGTTCCTGATCTTAGTGGAAAAGCTTTTAGTTTTTGCCCATTGAGTATGATGTTGGCTGTAGGTCTTTCATATATGGCCTTTATTATATTGAGGAATGCTCCCTCTATTCCCACTTTGCTGACTGCCTTTATCATAAATGGGTGTTGTACCTTATCAAAAGCTTTTTCTGCATCTATTGATATCATCATGTGGTTTTTGTGTTTGCTTTTGTTAATGTGGTGTATTACATTTACTGATTTACAAATATTGAACCATTCTTGCATCCCTGGGATGAATCCCACTTGGTCGTGGTGTATGATGTTTTTGATGTATTGTTAAATGCGATTTGCCAATATTTTATTGAGGATCTTAGTGTCTATGTTCATCAGTGATATTGGCCTGAAGTTTTCTTTCTTTGTTGTGTCTCTATCTGGGTTTGGAATTAGGATGATGCTGGCTTCATAAAAAGAGTTGGGGAGTTTTCCTTCCTTTTGGATTTTTTGGAATAGTCTATGAAGAATAGGGGTTAGCTCTTTCTTAAAAGCTTTGTAGAATTCTCCTGTGAAACCATCTGGTCCAGGACTTTTGTGCAATGGGGGTTTCTTGATTATTTCTTCAATTTCATCTGCTCTTATTGGCCTGTTCATGTTTTCTGCTTCTTTTTCATTGAGTTTTGGAAGATTATATTTTTCTAGAAATTTGTCCATTTCAACTAGGTTTTCAAATTTCTTGGCATACAGCTCTGCATAATAATTCCTTACAATCCCTTCTATTTCTGTGGTATCCGTTGTAATCTCTCCTCTTTCATTTCTGATTGTGTTTATTTGGGTCCTCTCTCTTCTTTTCTTGATGAGCCTACTTAAAGGTTTATCTATTTTGTTTGTCTTTTCAAAAAACCAACTCCTGGATTCATTGATCCTTAGAATTGTGCTTTTAGTCTCTATGTCATTTAATTCTGCTCTGATCTTGGTTATTTCCTTCCTTGTACTTGCTCTGGGCTGTCTTTTTTGTTGTTCCTCGAGTTCTTGGAGGCGTCGGGTTAGGTTGTTTGTTTGAAATGTTTTTATTTTCTTTAAGTAAGCCTGTATTGTTATGAACTTCCCTCTCAGGACTGCCTTCACTGTGTCCCATAAGTTTTGGATTGTTGTGAGTTCATTTTCATTTGTTTCCAGAAACTTTTTTACTTCTTCCCTGATTTCTATCTTGACCCATTCATTGTTTAATAGCATACCATTCAGTCTCCATGATTTGGGGTGTTTTTTGTTTTTTCCTGTGGGGTTAGTTTCCAATTTCAGTCCCTTGTGATCAGATAAAATGCTTTGTATGATTTTTATTTTCCTGAAATGTTTGAGTCTCATTTTGTGTCCTATCATGTGAACTATCTTGGAAAATATTCCATGTGCATTTGAAAAGAATGTGTATTTAGCTTCTTTAGGATGAAGGGCTCTCTATATATATCAATTAGGTCCATTTCATCTAGAGTGTCATTTAATGCTGCAATATCTTTGTCGATATTTTGTTTGGAAGATCTGTCCATTTTTGACAGTGGGGTGTTAAAATCCCCTGCTATAATTGTGTTGCTGTCAATATCTTACTTGAGGTCCTCTAGGATTTTCTTTATATGTTTGGGTGCTCCTGAGTTGGGTGCATATATATTTATGATGTTAATGTCTTCTTGGTTGATTCTTCCCATGAGCAATATGAAGTGACTCTCTGGGTCTCTCTTTATGGCCCTTTTTTGAAATCTATTTTGTCTGATATGAGGATTGCTACCCCGGCTTTTTTTCTTGTCCATTTGCTTGGAAAATTTGTTTCCATCCTTTCACTTTTAGTTGGTGGTGGTCTTTTGACCTGAGGTTGGTCTCTTGTAGGCACCATATGTGTGGGTCATGCTTTCTTATCCATTCAGCTATTCTGTGTCTTTTAATTGGTGCATTTAATCCATTTACATTTAAGGTTATTATTGAAATGTACTTATTCATTGCCATTTATGTACCTGTGTTCCTCTCCATCTGTCTTTTTTCCTTCCTTTCCTTAAAGCAGCCCTTTTAGTAATTCTTGTAGAGCTGGTTTGGTGGAAGCATATTCTTTTAGACTTCTTTTGTCTTGGAAGCTCTTTATTTGGCCTTCTATCTTGATTGAGAGCCTTGCTGGGTAAAGTAGCCTTGGTTGTAGGCCTCTGTTTCTCATTACTTGGAATATTTCTTGCCATTCTCTTCTTGCTTGGAATGTTTCCATTGAGAAGTCAGTAGCCAACCTTATTGGGACCCACTTGTATGTTACTTCTTTTTTCTCCCTTGCTGCCTTAGGATTTTCTCTTTGTCTTGTTGTTTTGCCATTTTAATGATGATGTGTCTTGCAGTAGGCCTCTTTGGGTTCCGCCTGCTTGGGACTCTCTGCGATTCCTGAATCCGTGTGACTTTATCTCTCAACTTAGGAAAATTTTCCATTATTACCTGTTCAAGTGGGTTTTCCATCCCTTGTTCCTCTTCCTCTCCTCCTGGTATTCCTATTATTCAGATATTATTACATTTCATGTTGTCTTGCATTTCTCTTAAATTCTCCTCATTTTTTCTGATTCTCTTTTCCCTTACTTGGTCCGTCTGGGAGATTCTTTCTATCTTGTCTTCAATCTCCCTTATGCGATCTTCTGCCATATTGATTCTATTCTTCATGCCTTCTACTGTGTTCTTCAGTTCAGAAATTGTATTCTTCATTCCCTCCTGGCCTTTACTGATGGTTTCTAATTCCTTTTTCATGTTGGTATAGTTTGCAGAGTTCATTGTAGCTCCCCTGTAGTTTCTGGTAGCTCGTTGTAAGCTCTTTGAATTTCTTGATAACCAGTGCTTTGAATTCCACATCTGAGAGCTGACTTGCCTCTCTTTCATCTGACATTATTTCTGAGACTTCCTCCTTTTCTTTCATTTGGGGATTGTTTCTTTGTCTTCCCCTTTTTTTGTGGTACTCTTCTTGTTGTTCTCAGCTTCTTAAGTTGATGTGTTCTGGTTCCCTGGGTTTATGGTGTGAACTTCTGTGGTAGGATACCTGTGAAATTCATTGGTGCAGTCTCCTGCAGGTATCTTGGTGTTCTCCGCTTCCACCTACTCCTTCCTTTATTGTGCGTGTGTGATCAGTTGGAGGGGGAGGCAAAATGGTTTATGATAGCAGAAGATTATTTTATGTCATTTACAGACACAGTCGGCAGAAAAGAAAGAGACAATCTTTAGGCTATGTATAGAGTTAACCGCTCTCTGACCCAGGTTGCTGGTTTTAGGAAAGGGTGGACATAATTTAAGTGTCTTGGTGAGAAGGGGGGGCTTGTGAGTTGTATCTAGAAAGCAGTGTGGTTGTGGGTGGTCAGATTTGAGGTAAGGTGAGAGTACAGGTTAGTAACTGGGTGTAGCATGTGAGTAAATAGAGTAATAGAATTCAGGCACCTGTAAGGTGGTTTAAGGTCTGAGAGCTGTGTTATGAATTATTACTGTTTTATAGAACAGCTCTTATTTACAATAATATTAGAGCAACACTCATGTGATAGATTCTATGTGATCTGTCTAAATGGGCGTTATAGAGCTTGGGTAGTATAGCAAAGGAAAGCAAGTGAAGTATAGAAAATTAGCAATACACTGTGGAGGAAAGAGCAGTGGGAACCTGTCAGGTAGTACAATATACTCAGCCAGGACTAAGAAACCTGTACAGAAAGAGGAGGGATACAAAGATATTCTTAAAATAAAAAAAAAGAGTAAGAATAATGCAACAAAATAATAATACACCTAAAAGAAAACTAAGCAACACACAAACAAACAATCCAACAGACACACACACACACACACACACACAAAAGTCAGGAGAAAAGGGGAATAAGCAGAAAATTTGGGAAGAATGGAAGGACTAAAACCGGATAAAAAGAAAAAGAAATGAAGGACAGAGTATTGAAAGATAGAACAACAATACAGTTTACAAGAAATAAGATTAATTGGAAAAGAAGTTGAGAGAGAAAAAAAGGGGGGAGGGAAAAACACACACACACACACACACACATTAGAGAAGGGGAAAAAAAAATAAGAAGCACCCTTCCTTTGTTGGTTTCAAACTGTCCAAACTGTTTTTTTCTGGTTGCAGCCTCTCTGAGGGCAGGTATGCAGACGCGAGCGCGAGCAGGCTACCGATTGGGCTGTGGGCGCGCACACCCCCGGGAGGCTGCCTGTGTCCCTCGGTATCCGGCACCGTCCTCCTCAGTCCCGTGGCAGGACCCAGGTGTTCCCACTCCTCCCCTGGATGGCTGCTGGGTGGTTGGGCCATGAGACAAGATGAGGTCTTAGAGCCCCTCAGTTCACTTTCCAATAGAGACTTCTCCACAAAGCCTGCCTCTCAGCCCAGCCCAATCCCAAAAGATTGGCAAGGACAGTGTCCTTCTTAAATCCCCCAGGCTGGTGGGCTGGTGGGCTGGTGACTACAGAGTCCGCAGTTGTCACCCTTTACCTTAACTTAAGCCCACAGGTCTCTGCCCAGTATTAAACTGTCTGCCTAGACGGGGACGGGGGTAGTGAGTTCTCTCCCACAGAGTCTGTTGCCGGAGTCTGTTGCCTGCCCACCAGGTGCCGGGCCTCTGGAGTTCCCTCTGCCACCAGTGCCCTGGCCCTGGATTCAGATGGGGCTTCTGTTTCCCACTGATGGTGCCGGCCCAGATTGGCCGCAGCTTCTGGCTGGTACTCACGCTCCGCCGGAGGTCGCCTGCCTTGGGTGCGCCCAGGCGCAGCCTGCAGCCTAGGAGGCCGTGGGCGCCCAGCCGCTTTTGTCCTTACTCACCTTCTGGAGTCCTTGCCGACCCGAAGGTGTCTGGTTCCTCTGTCACATTCTGTGGTCTCCTGTTTTCATAAATGTTGGGGAATTGTTGGTTCATTATGCTGTTCTTCCGTAGATCCACCTGGATTTTCCACCAGATGCACGGGAGCTGGGTTTCCTCCGTTCTACTCTGTCGCCATCTTAACCCACCTCTCCCTGATATTTTTAAATTAAAATTTCATCATCTTTCAGCTTTAAATGGGACCCTTTCACTCCTATTGACAAAAGGCAGTGGTTGGTTCTTACCTTCTCTGTTTTTTCTTCATCTGTTTTTGTTTGGTTTTGGTTCCATTTTTCTTCTCTGCCAGAACATAATGTTAATGTATTATACTTCAATTTGTGACCCTGCCTTTTATCATTCTTAATTCTTCAATTAAAACTATAAATAAAGAAACAAAACCCAAAGTAAATAGAAGGAAGAAAATAGCTATTATCAGAGTGGGAATAAACAAAATAGAAATTAGAACAATAGAAAAGATCTATAGAACCTGTTTCTTTGAAAAGATAAAATGACAAGTATTTAGACAAACTCATCTAGTAAAAAAAGCCCAAATAAATAAAATCATAAATAAAAGGTATAATCAACACAACAGAAATACAAAGAATAGTTAAAGAATACTACAGATAATATGCTAAAAACTTATAATCTAGAAGAAATTGGTAACTTTATTTTTTTCTTTTTTCAGGGACCAAGAAGCCAGATTATGCACTGCTCAGATTATCAAATTATTAAACAATGCATAAAATTATGTCTCAAAATTTTGAACTATTGGCAAGTCTGTATTCCATTTTATAAATATAGCAACTGTGGCTTAAATTGTATACATTATTTAAGTAGGAAATATGTTTCGGGACTTCCACCAAGATGGAGGCATAGGTGGAAACACTGTGCCTTCTCCCTCAACCAAGTTTGAATACAACAAAGGTTTGGAGAACAAAGACACAGCCAAAGAACAGAAAATTGAATTATACGGAAGTCTAACAACAACTAACCATTCAACCGGGATGGTAAGAGGGGCAGAGCCAGCAGTGGAGCAAGGTTGGGCAGGAAAGATCCCCAGACCCAGGCACGCAAGTAGCCCGGACCCAGTTAGGGTGCGGGGCAGACTGACCACGGTCACACATTCATGCACAGTGAGACGGACCACACAGGCCCCAGAGGGCAAACCCAGTGGTGGAGGGCTGACAGCGGTGACACACTCGTGTGCAGTGGGACGAAACGCGTGGGCCGCGGTGACGTTGGCAGCTGCGGCACCTGTGGGGCCCTCGGCGGGAGGCAGCAGACTGGACGCCATTGCTCCTCTTTGACCCCGCCCCCACATACAACGTCACAACCCAGCGACTTAGTTGTCCTGCTCTAGTGAACTCTTTAGGGCTCCAATCCTGCTATGGAACAGGCACGGACAGCCCAAAAGATGGCGCAAGAAGAACTCAGAGTCCCAGAGCCAATAACTCTAAGCGACCAAGAAATAGCTTCCTCTCAGATGCACAGTTCAAAACACTGGTCATCAGGATGCTCACAGAACTGGTTGATTATAGTCACAAATTAGAGGAACATATGAAGGCTAAACTAATTGAAATGAAGGGAGATACATAGGAAACCAATAGCGATGGAAAGGAAACTGGGACTCAAATCAATGGAATGGACCAGAAGGAAGAACAAAACATCCAACCAGAAAGGAATGAAGAAATGAGAATTCAAAACAATGAGGAGAGGCTTAGGAACCTCCAGGACATCTTTAAATGTTCCAACATCCGGATTACAGGGGTACCAGAAGGGGGAAAGAAATAGCCACGAGTGGAACACTTATTTGAACAAATAATAAAGGAGAACTTCTCCAGTCTGGCAAAGGCAATAAACTTCCAGGAAATCCAGGAGGCTCAGAGAGTCCCAAAGAAGTTGGACCCAAGAAGGAACATACCAAGGCACATCATAATTACATTAGCCAAGACTAAAATGAAGGAGAGAATCCTAGAAGCAGCAAGAGATAAGGGGACAGTCACCTACAAAGGAACTCCCATCAGACTGGCAGCGGATTTCTCAAAAGAGACCTTACAGGCAAGAAGGGGCTGGAAAGAAGTATTCCAAGTCATGAAATCCAAAGACCTACAGCCAAGATTGCTCTATCCAGCAACACTTTCATTCAGAATGGAAGGGCAGATAAAGTGCTTCTCAGATAAGGTCAAGTTCAAGGAGTTCATCATCACCAAGCCCTTATTATATGAAATGCTAAAGGGACTTATATAAGAAAAAGAAGATGAAAAATATCAACAGTGGAAGGACAGCAAACTCAAAGTTATTAACAGCCACACCTAAAACAAAAGCAAACCAAGAGGACAGCTAGATCAGGAGTGGAACCATAGAAATGAAGAACACATGGAGGGCTAGCAACAGAGGAGTGGGAGGAGGAGAAGGGGGGAGAAGGCACAGAAAATAGCATAGACAGTAGGTAGAAAATAGATAGGGGGAGGGCAAGAATAGTGGGGGAAATATAGAATCTAAAGAACTTGAGACACGTGGTTATAAACTAAGGGGTGAAGAATAGTGGGGGAGGGAGTGTGCAGGTGGAGGGGAATAAAGGGGAGGGAATAGAACAACTGTAATGGTATAATCAATAAAATATATTTAAAAATAAAAGAAAAAATATGTTTCTAAGGCAGGATAACAATTTGAACACTACTGAGCACAATTGTATACCAAGGAATCTAAACATAATTGTTAAGGTTTATGTATGTGCACACATAGGCACACACACAGACACACACTCACATACATAATCTCTGTAGAAAGTACCATTTTGTTTGCATAAGGACCGCAGTTTATTGCCCTTTGGAAGAACATAACATATTATTTGCCAAGATATTGAAGGGAAATATTTACTAACACTAGTCTTTTTGGGGCAAAGTAGTAAGAGGCATTTTTAGGAGTGATTTACTTTATTGTCTGTGTTTTCACATGAATAAAAGGGCTCTGTTTTACAATTTAAAAATATCTACGACTACGTTTTTATGAGGCATTAAAGTAAAGAACACTTGACATACATTGTATTTAGTCCTAATGAAAACAACTCCAGGACTAAATTTTATGCTCTCAATTTTACAATTGTGAGATCTGAGGCTCTGAGAGGTTCACCAACTTTTCCAGGATTACACAGATAGTACAGAGGCAGGAGTCCAACTCAAGGTCCCTCCTCTTTCTAACTGCATGCATTATACTGAGGGACAACACTGCAGAGAACATCTTTTTGTAAACTTTGAAATCTATCTAAGTACTGTAAAACAGACATAGACATAAGACATAGACATGGCAAACATAAGAAATGTTATAAGTAAATTGTTGTATCTTTTAAGCGAGTGTTATACAATTTAATATTGTATAGCAAATATTAAATGGTAAAGAAATTCAAATTACAATCAAAATGAGATATAGTCCCACATTTGTTAGAATGGCTGTGATCGTTAAGTCTACAAATAACCAGTTTGCATTCTTAAATTCTCTAATAACATAAAGCATTTGTAGATGTTATTGCACCCCTTGTGTAATGTTTTCTTCCAGAATAAGTTCTTAGTTTCTCACTTTTTTCTCTTTCCTTTCCATCCTTCTTACTTCATTATTTTTCTTTTATTTGTTCACCTAGTTGTAATGCTGTATATTATTATCTTGTTTGTGTTATAATTGGCAGTGCTTTCTACTTTTAAATGAATACTTCTTGGCACCCTTCTGTCTCACCTGGGGTGGGTTGTGTTTCTGAATATGCTACTCACTGTGCTTTGATAATTAACTCTGGCTGATAGATGCACAGAAAGATAGGAATGTAAGGTTTGCAATGAATTCCAGATAAGTTCTTGTGAATCACTTTTGATACTCCAAGTAGCTAAAAGATTCAGATTGGTTTCCATTTTCCTGATTAAACACTGACTGATACACTTAGCCTTATTCTTAGGGCTAATGTAGTTTTCTATTCACTTTCATGAAACCCGTGATATGAGATTATGGTAGGAGGATATCAGATAATATTAAATGTATTATCTTTGATGAGAAACCTGGGCTCTCTCTTTAGAGAAGTTACTAACCATTCTACATTTTGGACCAACTCCCTTTAGTCAAATGTTTACAACTTCTATAAACATCACTTATGATAATTTTGATTTCATAGATAACTAATTAGTTTCAAGACTGCTGTAAAAATATTTGAGATGACAGATTCATAATTTGCTGTTAATAAAAAGTAGATCTTTTTATTAGTTGAGTGCATATTCTGTGTCATCATTCAATTCTGACACAACTGATTGAGAATCAATTCATTTGATTGAGAATAATTTAATTCATTTGATTGAGAATTTGACTAAATTTGAAAAATCTTGAGCCCTTTTGGCTGACTAATTCCTGAGAAAATAAAGGTAGTTCAAAATTAATAGGAATTCAAGTTTATTTAGGATTCCTAAGTCAATTCTTGGGCTAATGAAATTAAGTGATAAATTGGAATTAATGGGTTCATGAAGCCCCTCAGACTTCCCCATGGTCACACAGAAAAGCTGGTTAGTAGCATTATAGTGAGTAAGGGCTCAACCTAACTGGCAGCCAAACTCTAAAAGATGCAATAGCTTTAATTTAACATGACATATATTTAGCCTCATAGAAGCATATAACAGGAATCACAGCCTACATGGTATCCCAGTCTTATTGGGTAGCACAGTGCTACCAAGTATGCTAGTGTCTTCACCAATATGCAGCATGTACACCTGCCATAGATGAAATCCAAAACATGTGTGCCACTTTGACAGAAAGCTATGACTGTCTGTCCCACCATTTTTATACTATTTTGTAACATAGATCTCAGGTCTACCTGGAAATTCACAGCTCCAAAGTTCAGGTGTTATCCCACAGGGGGAAAATGTTCACAGTAAACAAGAAACACATAACATCACATGCTTCTCTCAACTCTCTTTTCAAGTATTACTATGAGATGAAAAATCAGTCTAGGCCTGATAGTCACTCCTTTCCAAGAATTAGTTTGTTATTTCAGGAATACTATCCCAGATTTCAATTTAAAGGCTGTTAGTTCCCAAACAAAAGTATATGGGAATATGAGATGCACCTTACCCTGTCTGTCTCTTGGTTACAATTCTATGACTGTAGATGCTCCCAGAAAAAGCCAAGGTAGCACCATTGTAACACAATTCTGACTTCAGTTCTATGGTTTTAAGCATTACTACTCAAAATTGGATGCATATGATTACTGCAAATGACAATAGCTTAAACTGTTTTTTTTAATCAGAATAAGATGAAGTATACTCACAATATGAGGTCTCTCCAGAAAAACTCCAGCCATTGTTAATATAATGAGAATGGTTTGAGTGACATCAATATAACCTGGCAGCCAAGAAGAGTGGACTGGAATGCACATGTGTGAACAATGACAACTTCATTGTACTAGTCAGCGGGTGTGGTAGATGCTGTTGAGTGGGCATGTACTGCTTGACTGTCACATTCAAAGTGACTGAGTAGAGCAATGAATCTGCATCAAATTTTGCATCACGTTTGCACATTCTTCTGCAGAAACTATTTAGGTAATTCAGAAGGCTGCAGCTATGGACAACTGATGATTGGCAGCTACATCACTACAGTGTACCTGCTCATGCATCACATCTCATGCAGAGTTTTTGGTAAAACAGCAAATACCCAGGTGAGTCAGCATCCCTACAGTGCAGATTTTGTGATCTTTGACTTCTGGCTTTTCCCAAAACTAAAATTGCCTTTGAAAGGGAAGAGATTTCAGACCATTAATGAGAGTCAGAAAAATATAATGAGACAGTTGATGGCATTTGGGAGAATTGTGTGAGATCCCAATGTGCCTACTTTGAAGGACTAACCATCTTCCCATGCTTAAGACAGCTCCACAACAAAGAACTGTTTGGCCAAAATGTCAATAGTACCAAGAAACTTTGCAAATCACTTCTGACAAGATTTAGCAAAAACAGCACCTTCTCCATACACTGCACAAAACTTTTTGTTTTGCATTTCAGTTGTGTTTTTAGCTTTCTTGAAGTAATAAAGCATAATGCACCTAAAATTTTGTGTGCATTCTACTATCATTAATATCAGAATGGCGGCACAAAAATTCACCAATTTTGCTATTTTTTAAATGAATGCTGATATGACAGTCATCACAATACAATATAACAAAATTGTTTCAAATAAAGTTAAAGACAACTAAGCACTACTAGAGTCATTGTACAGAAAGAACTAAATGAATTTTTTGGCCAGCCCAATATGTATGGTACCAGTTGGGTACTAGAAATGTCAGAGGTACACTATGTGGTGTTTGTGATTGTATAACCACTAAACTGTACACCTGACATCTACACAAAGTAAAATTAAAAGTAAACAAAAAAGATTGAACAATATAATCATTAAGGCCAATATTTGGATATACCTCAAGCACTAATCATTGCTAATAAAGAATATTAGTTCTTTTCCAATGTATATAGAGTATTCTTAAAGTTGGAAATATATTATAATACTAGTAAAACTTTCAGAAAAGGCTTCTAAAAATAACTAAAATTATAGATTCTATAAAAGAAAACACTGATAAGTTTTACTACCTAAACTGCATTGTAAATTATACCATAATGAAATTCAAAAGACATTACAAACTGAAAGAAAATGTTAACAACATATATTCCAAATAAAAAATTAATGCTCCTAATTTACAAAGTAGTTTTCAAAATAAAGGGAAAGTACTTCTTTCAAGCAAGATGGAGTAACAGGGGATGAATTTACACTCTCTAGAAACAGCTTTTAAAAAGCAGAAATATATATAAGAAAAGAAGGATTTCCAAGATACGTGCAGTGAGCAACAGGTGGCAGTGGTTCCTTATATAACAGAAATAAATGCCATTTCATCATCCCATTCACAATCTTGAATGGGGTTCCAGAACATAGCAAAAGAAAGGAAAACCCTGGTGGAGCTGGTGGACTCCCAGGATTGAACAACTGAGAGTTGGGAATTAGGAGGACCAAGGCATCAACACTTGGCAGGGCGAAGTACTGGAATAAAAGAGCTGCACCATGAGAATTCTGCAGATCTGCAAAAGTTCTCCCTCAAGTATTCAGTGGTAGTGATCAGCACATGTATGTGAAGAAACTACCAAGATCAAAAAGAGAATCACTCAAAACGACTAGACAAAGCAGGATTAGGCACTTATAAAGGGCCAGAAATAATGCCTATCCCCACCAGCCAGGCTACATAATCCACAAATGACAGGACTTTGAGAAAAGTATTCAGGAAGGTCCTGCTTCAATAATGAGGGAAAATGATCACTTCTCCATATTTGCCTAACAAGTCATACAAGACCAAAAGATTAGACTATTTCTAAGTAACTGAACTGCATCACTATATGATGGAAAAATAAAAAGCCAAACATTTATAGAAAAACAAAAATATCTAGCACCTAGCCAGGTAAGATATATAGTGGTTGGCATCCAATTAAAGATTATGAGGCATGCAAAAAATCAGGACAAAATGACCCATAGGGATAATAAACAATCAATTGAAATCAAACCAGAACTGATACAAATGTTATAATTAGTAATCAGAACATTAAATCAGTTATAGTAACTGTCTTCCATGTATTTAAAATACTAAGTACAGACACAAAGGATTAAAAAAAAGACCCAAATAAGAATTTTAAGATGAAAAATTCACTGGATGAAATTATCAGCCAGTTAGATGTTGCAGAAGCAAAAAAAGATCAATTAAGTTGAAGGTCTAGCATTATAAACTATAAAAAAATTCACAGAAAAAAAGAAATAAAAAGAATTAAAAGTGTATTAGTGGAAGCAGAACAAAAATAGAGAAGGAGTAAATGGAAGCTACACTAACCTCTTCCAAGGGCCAATCTGGAATTACAACTAAATTGTAGAGAAATCAACCTGAATAACCAACTGAACACTAGCTGGAGAGAAGCCTTATAACCATGAACAGACCGAAGAAACAACTTCACCAAAACATGACTGGTAGGGAGTGTGGAGGAGGTGTGAGAATGATGATTGGGCTCCTATGGATGGCAGTTCAAGTGCTGGTGGGATATTTCAGTGGCCAGGGGGCTCCCTCTGAGAAGTGTGGGGTCTAACCCCAAGCTCGGCTCACCAGCCTACAACACTGGAGCCAAAAAGGAACCCAGAAAACATCCAACTGTGAAAAGCAGTGGCATTTATATATGCCAGGGAGAGATGGCTGGAGATTAATGGAATCCCTTAAAGGACCAATGTGCAAAATTTCATTTACAGCCACTTACCCTGGGTTCCAGGAGATCGAGGGCAGAGTGCACAAGAAATACCTGAGGAGAGTCCAGATTTGGTGGCTCTGGGAGAGAACTGAAGGAATAGCTGCCAGGATCCCTGTGCTGAGTCATTCTCCATAATGTAGAAACAATCTTTCTCAGACAGAGCACTCCTCTCCAAAAGGCATCATCCTGAGGGGAAGCAAAGCTTGACAACAGGAATTATTCTGCCCCACCCTGTGGTACTTAAGTCAGGCTACTGATTACAGCTTAATTAGTTTAACAACTGATCAGTTCAATAAACTGGTTAGTTTAAAAACTAAAGCAGGAAAAACAAAGAAGCAAGCAAAATGGGAAGATAATAAACAGACCTCCCAAAAAAGAATGGGAGAAGTCTACAGAAGAACAACTAGATAAAATGGAGGTGAGCAATGTCTAAACTAGAGTTTAGAGTAATGACTATAAGGATACTCAACTGCATGAAAAAAGACATAAACATCATAAAAAAGGACCAGTCAGAAATAAAGAATGCAATATCTGAAATAATACACTGGAAGGAATAAATAGTACATTACATGAAACGGACAAGAATCAGTGACTTCAAAGACAAAATAGAAAAAAAACCATCCAGACAGAGCAGAAAAGAAAAGAATTTGAAAAAATGAGGAAAGCTTAAGAAACATTTTGGACAACATTAAGCATAACAACATCCATGCCATGGGAATACCGGAAGAAGAGACTGAGCAAGGGATCAAGAACTTTTCTGAAGAAATAAGGACTGAAAATTCCCTAATCTGGTGAAAGAAAAAGACACACAAGTCCAGGAAGCTCAGAGAGTCCCAAACAAGTTGGATCTGAAGAGGCCTATACCAAGACATATCACAATTTCTGATTTCTCAACAGAAACATTTACGCCAGAAGGGACTGGCAGAATATACTCAGAAACCAAAAGCAAGGACTTACTACCCAGCAAGGCTATCATTTAAAATTGAAGAAGAAATATGGAGCTTCCCAGACAAAAAAAAAAAAAAAAACTAATAAAGTTTGTTATCACAAAACCAATATTGCAACAAATGTTACAGACTTCCTTGAAGAAGAAAAGAATGATGAGAAAGAGGAGGATGAAGACAAGAAAAAAGAAAAGAAGAAAATAGTTCAAAAAATAAAATGGCAATAAATATTTATCAATAATCAATTCAAAAGTAAATGGCTTACACGCTCTAATCAAAAGACATATGGTAGCTAAGCAGATAAGAAAACAATATCCATATGTATGCTGACTTCATAAGACCCATCTCAGAATGAAATATACATAGAGACTAAAAGTAAAGGGATGTAATAATATATTTTATGCAAATGGAAAAGAAAAAAAACTGGGGTAGCAATACTTATAGCCAACAAAATAGACATTAAAACTGAGGCCATTGTAAGAGACAGAGAAGGACACTACATAATGATAAAGAGAGCAATCCAACAAGAGGATATAACCCTAGTAAACATTTATGCACCCAGCTTAGGAGCACCTAAATATGTAAAGCAAATCTTGATGGACAAAAAAGGAGAGATCAACAGAAATACAGTCATAATCAGGTTTTTAACTTCCCATTGACTTCAATAGATAGATCTTTCAGACAAAAAAATCAACAAGAAGACAACAGCCTTAAACAACACACTAGATTAAATAGATTTAATTGATATATTCAGAGCATTTCACCCCAAAGCAGCAGAATAAAAATTATTTCCCATTGATGTGGAATGTTTTCTTGGATAGAACACATATTAGGACATAAAAAAGTGTTGATAAATTTAAGATGATTGAAATCATATCAAGAATCTTCTCTGACCACAATGCCATGAAACTAGATATCAATCACAAGAAGAACACCGAAAAACATGCAAAGACATGGAAGCTAAATAATATGTTACTAAACAAAAATGTGTTAAAAATAAGATCAAGGAAGAAATCAAAAGATACCTTGAAACAAATGAAAATGAGGACACAACAATCCAAAATCTGTGCTACACTGGGAAGCAATTATAAGAGGTAAATTCGTAGCATTACACACCTATCTCAAAAACCAAGAAAAATTTCAAATAAATAATCTCACTTTACATTTAAAGAAACTTAAATAAAGAATAGCGAAGTCCAAAGTGAGTAGAATCAAGGAAATAATAATGATCAGAGCAGAGATAAATGAACTAGAATGTAAAAAAATGATTCAGAAAATCAATAAATCCAACACTTTACTCTTTGGAAAGATAAACAAAATTGATAAATCTTTAACCAGACTCATCAAGAAAAAAAAAGAGAATGGATTCAAATAAGTAAAATCAGAAATAAAAGAGGAGAAATAACAACTAACACCAAATAAATACAAAGAATTATAAAAAATATATTATAAAAAATATCTGGATGCCAACTATTAGGCCAATAATCTGGACAGCCTAGATGAAATGAATAAATTCCAAGATACATACAATTCTTCCAAAACTAAGTCAGGAAAAAATAGTGAATCTGAATACACAGATTACACATAGTGAAATTGAGGCAGTAATCAAAAAACTCCCAAAAAAGCAAAAGTCCTGCACTGGATGACTTCACAGGTGAATTTTATCAAACATTCCAGGGAGAACTAATACTTCTTCTCAAATGACTTCATAAAATTCAAGAGGATGTAAAGTTCCCAAGCTCATTTTATAAGGCCAACTTTATCCTAATTCCAAAACTAGATAATGACACTACAAAGTCAGAAAATTATAGGCTAATAACCCTGAAGCACACACATGCTAAAATCTCAACAAAATATTAGCAAACTGAATACAGCAACACATCAAAAAGATTATACACCATATTCAAGTGGGAAGTATTCTAAGAGTGCAAGGTTGGTACAAGATTTGCATATAAATAAATATGAATCGCCACATAAGCAAAATGAAGAACAAAAAAAAACAACATATGATCATTTTGATAATCCAGCACCCACTTATGATAAAACCTGTTACCAAAGTGGTAATAGGGGGAACATACCTAGACACAATGAAGGCCATACATGAGAAACATACTGCCAGCATTATACTCACTGGGCAAAAACTACAAGTGTCCCACTTAAGATCAGGAACAAGGCAGGGATGTCTGCTTTAACCTCTATTATTCAACATGTACTGGAAGTCCTAGCTACAGCAATGAGACAATAAGAAGAAATAAAGGCATCAAAATTAGAAAGGAAGAAGTGAAATTGTCTTTATTTTTAGATAATAAGATATTGTACATAGAGAACTCAAGCTTTCACCAGAAATTGCTAGAAATGATAAGTGAATTCAGCAAAGTAGCAGGATGCAAAATTAGTATCCAGAAATCAGTTGCATTTTATATGCTCATAACAAAATAACAGAGAGGAAAATTAAGAAATTTCCACTCACAGTTGCTACAATAAGAATAAACACCTTGGAATAAAACTAACCAATGATGGAAAAGACTTGTACTTGGAAAATAATAAGACACTAAATAAATAGAAGATATGAATAAATGAAAGCACATACTATATTCATAGATAGGAAGAATTAACCTTTAAATGTCCACATTATTTTGAGATCCAAGATGGTGGAGGAGTAAGTAGAAGCTACACTAACCACCTCCCAGAACCAATATGTAATTACAACTAAATTGTAGAGAAATCATTTGTAATAACAAACAAAACAATAACTGGAGAGAAGCCTTATAATTACAGAGAAATGGAACAAACCACTTCACCCCAACATAACCTGTATGGAGGACAGAGGAGACATGAGAGGGCTGGCTGGACTCCCATGGGCAGCAGCCAAAGTGCCAGAGGGAAATTCAGCAGTCAGAGGATTCCCCCTGAGAAGTGTGGGGTCTAAACCCCAAACTGGGCTCCCCAGCCTGGGGCATCAGAGACAGGAAAGGAATCCAAATAACATTCATCTATGAAAAGCAGCAGGGTTTCTGTCTGCCAGGAAAAGATGGTTAGAGTCACAGAGAGACTTTTAAAGGATCAATGCACATAATTTTATTTTCAGCCACTTACCTTAAGCTCTGTCAAAGGAAACAGAGTGGACTAGAGCCTCTGGAGGAGAGTTTGGAGACAGGCTTTGAGGAGAAAACTAAGGGAGTAGCCACCGGGATCTTTGTACTGAGTCATTCCCCTTACTGCAGGATCCATCTTGCTCAGGTGGAGCCATCCCCTCCAAGTGGCACCAGCCTGAAGGGAAGCAATAGCCCCACCCACAGGAAATATTCTTCCCCACTCTTGTGATTAAGCCTGCCTGCTGATTAAAGGATGACTAGATTAACAATGGAAGGATACAGCCACAGACTGGATCGCTATTAGCCTGTAATAGGATGCCTAGGACCAGACTCAAACACCATCTGACACCATCACAGGCAGATTCAGAAAGAAAAAACAGTGAAATGAATTTGAACATGGTAATTTTTATGATTGTCATTATTTTCTCTCCTGCATAACTTTTTTTGCTTTATTTATAAAATTTATTTTTATTTTTTATTTTTTACTATTCTATTACAGTTGTCCCAGTTTTTCCCCTATGGTTATCCTCTGCCATGCCAACACCCCAGTTAGTCCCCACCATGTTGTCCATGTCTGTGGGTCATCTGTACATATTTCTTAAATAAACACTTCTTCATCTTTCCCTCATTCTACTCCACTCCCCCTCTCTGGTTACTGTCAGTCTGTTCCTTGTTTCCATGCCTCTGGTTCTATTTCCCTCATTTGCTTGTTTAGTTTATTAGGGTCCTGTCATAGGCAAGATCATATAGATTTTGTCTTTTACTGTCTGGCCTATTTCACTTATCATAATATTATCCAGTTCCATCCATGCTGTCACTAAAGGCAGGAGTTCTTGTTTCTGTCTGCTGTGTAGTATTCCACTGTGTAAATGTACCACAGTCTTTTGATCCATTCAGTTACTGAGAGGCACTTTTGCTGTTTCCAGCACTTGCCTATGGTAAATAGTGCTGCTATGAATGTAGGGGTTCATAGGTTCTTTTAAATTGATGTTTCAGGATTTTTAGAAAATAACCCCAGCAGTGGAATCACTGAATCAAAAGGCAGTTCCATTTTTTTTTTCAGGAAATTCCATACTGTTTTCCACAGTGGTTGCACCAGTCTTCATTCCCACCAACAGTGCACTAGGGTATGCTTTTCTCCACATCCTTGCTAGCACTTGTTTTCTGGGGTTTGTTATGATGGCCATTCTGACTGGTGTGAGGTAGTATTTTTTGTGGTTTTAATTTGCATCTCTCTGATAGCTAGTGATGTTGAGCATCTTTTCCTATGTCTATAAGTTCTTTGTATGTCCTCCTTTGAAAGGTGTCTATTCAGGTCCTCTGCCCATTTTTTATTGGATTGTTTGTCTTCCTGGAGTTGAACCATGTGAGTTCTTTATACATTTTGAGATCAAACCCTTGTCTGAGGTATCATTGGCAAATATGTTTTCCCATTCAGTTGGTTCCTTTTTCATTCAAATGATGTTTTCTCTAGCTGAACAGAAGATTTTTTAGTTTAAAATAGTCCCATTTGTTCAGTGTTTCCTTTATTTCCCTTGCCCTAGGAGATACATCAGTGAAAATATCTGATATAGCTGATGTATGGGATATCTGAAATTTTACTGCCTGTTTTTCTATATGATATTTTGGTGTCCTGACTTACATTTAAGTATTTTATTCATCTTGAGTTTATTCTGGTGTATGGTGTTAGTTGGTGGTCTAGTTTAATTTTTTTTTTTTTGCATGATGTACCCATCCAGATCTCCTCCCACAGAGCCTCCCTGTCCACCATGGATGAGAATAAGTCTACCAAGACATGATCTGCTTGGAAAGGAAAGGTGGCCAGTCTCTCAAAGGAGAAGGGCCAGGAGCCTGTCCCTCATGGGCTTTTATTGGGTTCAATTTGCACAGAAATACAGGTAAAGCTCATCAATCATTTTCAGGCAATAATGATCAAACTATAGATAACATTCAAAGAACTATGAGAGCTTATTCTGAGTCTGAGTCAGTTAGCTAAAGGGCCATAAAGCATTGGGAAACAGCCCTGACTGGTGCGGCTCAGTGGATTGAGCACGGGCCTACGAACCAAACAATTGAGGTTTGGTTCCCAGTCAGGGCACAGGCCTGGGTTGCAGACCAATCCCCAGCAGGGGATGCACAAGAGGCATCCATACATTGATATTTCTTGCCCTCTCTCCTTCTCTTCCCCTCTAAAGATAAATAAATAAAATCTTTTTTAAAATTTGGGAAACAAACTCATTTTATGCTTGGACCCTAATCAGAAAATTGAGGACATTCTTAGCAAAGCAGGTTTCACAGGATTTTACAAATTCTTTCTTAGGCCTGAATACCCTGGGGAACCTACCCTTTCATGCCCACAGTGGCACCACCCTCTGTCTTTGTTTCAGACTTCAGTCAGGTGGGGGAAGTAAGGCAGCCAAGAGACTAGGAGACTTCTTGCAGAGAGAATGAGGACCCAGGCTATGTCATGGCTGAGCAGTGAGGGTCTATCACCACCTTTTTCTATTGCCCCCCACATCCTTCTCTGAGGGCCCCTTCATGACCATGCCTGTCTTAGGTTATCCCTCCCTTGAGGAATCTTACCCATCATTGGCTAACCAGTCATCTGTCCAGGGCCAAACAGGATGAAGTAAAAGCAGACAAAGGGGATACCCCTACCAAGGAGCTCTCCTTAGTGTTTTATGGTCCCAAGGTCCTTTACTCAGCCTTAGCCATGGAGGGGTTACAGCTTCTGAAACAAGGCAGGGCGGTTCCCAACAGTCTCAACTATTAATTGATCATAGAGAAATAGTTTTATTTCTGTGGTCTCTATTCTTTTTCATTGGTCTATGTATCTGTTCTTATGCCAATACCGAACTGTTTTGATTACAGTGGCCACATAGTGTAGTTTGGTATTGTGATATCACAATATCAGGTATTGTGATCCCTCCTACTTTGTTTTTCTTTCTCAAGATTTCTGAGGCTACTCAGGGTCATTTTCAGTTCCATATAAATGTTTGAAATATTTGTTCTAAATCTGTGAAGTATGTCATTGATATGTTAAAAGGAGTTGCATTGACTCTATAGACCGTTTTGGGCAGCATGGACATTTTAATGATGTTAATTCTTCCAATCCATGAACATGTTATGTGCTTCCATTTATTTGTATCTTCCTTAATTTCTTTCTTCAGTGTTTATAGTTTTCCAAATACTGTTTTTTTTACCTCATTGGTTAAATTTATTCCTAGGTACTCTGTTTTTCTTTTTGCTATAGCAAATGGGCTTTGTATTCCTTAGTTTCTCTTTCTGATATTTCATTGCTGGTATACAAATATGCCATCTATTTCTGAATATTGAACTTGTGTCCTGCTGTTTTGCCAAATGTACTTATTCAGTTGAGCAGTTTTTTGGTGGAGCCTATAGTGTTTCCATGTACACTATCATGTCCTCTGTAATAATGACAGGATAGTCATTATTCCTACTTTCCAATTTGGACAACTTTTATTTCAGTTTCTTGTTTGATCACTGTAGCTGGAATTTACAGTACTATGTTGAATAAGAGTGGTGAAAGCAGACACTTTTGTTTTGTACTTGATCTTAAGGGGGAAGATTTTAGTTTTTGCATGTTGAGTATAATGTTTATATAGGTTTATCATATATGGCATTTATTAAATATAAGTTGTGACACCATAAAAGTTCTAGAGAGAAAAGCATAGGCAATAATTTTCAGATATCCCACATAGCAATATTTTTGCTGACATATTTCCTAAAGCAAGGGAAATAAAGGGAAAATAAACAAATCAGACTACATCAAACTGAAAACCTTCTGCACAGCTAAAGAAACCATCAGAATGAAAAGGGTGAACAGATATGGGTGAATATGTTTGCCAATGATACATCAGATAAAAATCTCCAGAATATATAAAGAACTCATAAGACTCAACACCAGGAAGACTAGAAATCCATTTTAAAAATGGGCAAAGGTGGATTGAGTGTGGGCCTGCAAACAAAAGGATCACAGTTCTATTCCCAGTCGGGGTACATGCCTGGGTTGCGGGCCAGTTCCAAGCAAGGGAGGGACACACGAGAGGCAACCATACATTGATATTTGTCTCCCTTGCTCCTTCCCTTCCCCTCTAAAGATAAATAAATAAAATCTTTAAAGATTTATAAATAAATAAATAAATAAGGGCGAAGGATCTGAATAAATAACTTCTCCAAGGAGGACATACAGATGACCAATAGACACATGTAAAGATACTAAACATTACTAGCTTTCAGAGAGATGCAAATTAAAACCGCAGTGAGGTATTACCACACACCAGTCAGATTGTCCATCATAAATCAACCCTAATGCACTATTAGTGGGAATGCAGACTGGGGCAGCCACTGTAGAAAAAAGTGGAATCTCCTCAAAAAGCTTATAAGCAACTGCTTTTTGATGCAGTGATCCCACTGTTGGGAATATAGCATAAGGATCCAAAATCACCAGTTCAAAAGAACTTATTCACCTCTATGTTCACATTAGCACTATTTACAATAGCCAAGTGCTAGAAACAGTCTAAGTGCCCATCAGTAGGTGAGTAGATCAAGAGACTGTGGTTCATTTACACAATGTAATAGTACACAGCAGGAAGAAAGAAAGAACACCTATCTTTTGTGACAGTTTGATCAAACTAGAATATATTACGCTATGTGAAACAAGCCATTTAGTGAAAGACATAAATCATATTATCTCACATATAGGAGGAAGTTCATTAGTAAACTAAAAAAAAAAAAAGTTCCACAGGTATGGAAACATGGAACAGACTGACAGTGACCAGAGGGAACAGCAGAGGGGGGATAATGGTGGAAAAAAGAAGGGACTATTTAAAGAATATGTATGAATGACCCATGGGCATGGAAAACAGTGTGGGAATTTGTGGGAGTCGGGTTGGGATGGGTGTAGGTGGGCAAATGGGAAAAAATGGGACATTGTAATAGAATATCAATTTAAAAATCTTAAAAATGAGGACATAAAAATAAATAAATACTTTTTAAAAACCTACACAAAAATAAATCATAAATAACATAAAAGGATATAACAAAAAAACATTTGTTGAAATTTGTACGTGTGTACAATGGAGTACTACACAGCTGTGCACAAGACAGAGAAAAGGTTCTATGAACAAATAGTGTGACTTTCAGAAAATAATACGTTAAAAATCAAATTGGAAAAGTACATTTATATTATGCTACCTATTGTGGATATAAAAAAAGAATATAAGAATACTGGATGCCAACAATAATCGAAAAATAATAAATGATTAAATAAAATAAAATTTCCAAGAAAATAGCATACACACACACACACACACACACACACACACTTCTGCTTATCTTTGCAAAATGATGACAAAATAAGAATAAACTTGCAAGCCATGAAATTGGTTACTGCAATAGGGGGAGAGTAGTGATGTGAAAGAAATGTGAACTTAGCTACACATCTCTGGGTATAATTTTTTGCACAATTTTAACATTTGAAAACATGTATATATTATATATATTTTAAAATAAAATAAAATTCAAAATAAAATATAAATACAAATTAAATTAAATTTGTAAAAATGACAGAAGAAAACCCTACAACTTAAAGCAAATTGAAACAAATTAAACTATTATATTTTAAATGAATGCTAATATACTACTGAAAAGGAAATGGGGAGACAGGAAGTGAAGGAGGAAAGAAAAGAGTGAAGAAAGAGAAAAGAAAAAAGAGAAAAGGGGTTGGAGAGAGGGAGGAGAGCAAGAAGAAGTGGGGGAGAAAGATTTTGGTCTCTAATGCCATTAACCATTAAGAAAATGAGGACTACAGAGAAATGGCCAATTAGAAAGCTGGGGCATGGTAGATAACAAGATGAAACTGAAACATATTATGCTAGAAAAAATGAAGAGCTAAAGAAAATAATGGAGACAAGTCATAAGGACAGGAAGTTGACTTAAATAGGTTACTGTTAGCCACACCTGGGACAACTGAAAACCAAAATAATAAAGTGCAGTAATAAATTATAAATGAGTTGGGAAAACATACAAATTAATTACTTCACACCAATAATAAATGAGTGGGTGGATGGATGGATACATAAATGAGAAGGAGAGTTCTAACACATAATAGAATGACAAGGCTCCACTGGCAAATGTGAAGATAGTACATAACTTCAAAAACTGTCATTTTGCGACAATGTGGCATATATCAGGAAAGAATTGTCAATGAATGCTAAGTATGGGGGAAATTTTGAGAAAAGACATATTTCTATGATTTTAAAACATCTCTTCAAACTGACAGTGACCAGAGGGGCAGGGGCAAGGAGATAACAGGGGAAAGAAGGGGGAGGGTCAAGTCGAGGAACATGTACAAAGGACCCACAGACAAGGACAATGAGGTGGGAATTGCCTTTGGGATTGGGGATTGGATAGGGCATGGGAGAGCAATGGGGAGAAAAAGGGGGACAACTATAACTGAACAACAATAAAAAAATAAATGAAAGGAATCTCCTCACAGACTGCTTTGACAAAATAGATTGAACTTGTTATAATCTAATTATGGAGCTACAATTTTGCTATTATAAAATATATAAAAGTTTAATTTAAAAATATGCTTATGTATGCAAAGATCTGACAAATTTTAAGGAAGTCAGATTTCTATCAGAATTACATATTTATAAGCAGTAATCACCAAAGAATATTGTTCTTTGTTTTTCAGTGATAAATTATTTATTTTCTTTGTTTGAGTATTACAAAATTTATATTTAAACCTTGCACTATAAACTCAATATATGATATCCAATCAAATAGCATAATGATACATTTTTGGTTGGGAAGGCAACTTTCCCTCTGTGTAATGGTTAAGTAACAGTAGTTTCAGAAAGAAATATAAATAGCATGAGATTAAATTAAAAGGCCTGGAGCAAAACAAAATTCAATACCATTTACAATTATATTGCATTTTCATTTTCCTACCATAGCTTGTATCATTCATCCTGCTTTGTGCCTCAACATAATAGATTTCAACTGCAGGAAATCTGAAAACTTTCTTTTCCATAATGATATATATATATGCATATTCTTTTGGTAAAATTATTCTCAAGTGTTATTGAATCTACCTATAGAGAGTTGGAAATACTTCAGATTACCTCTACTCTAGAAGAAGGTATCAAAATGTCTTCATTTACCACTTTAAAATATTTTAATAAATAAAACAACATTGCCAGCATGCTTTTGAATGACATTCTATAATAGGTTATAATTTTATCCCAATGTTTATAACCTGCAAGCTCTAACTTTTAAAGTGTCTGAGAGTCAGGTCATCAAAATGGCAACAGAGGTCATTCTAGACTCCAGCTCCCCTCACAAGAAGACCAACTCCCAACTACCCATAGAGAAGACACCATTTTGAAAGTCTAGAGCCCAGAGATAGGGCTGAAGCATCCAGTACAATAGAGACAGAAAAGCATTATGTTTGAAAGGTAAGAAGAGTGGCTACACTTTGACAGAATAGCCTCTCCCCCAGACTAGCACAGTGCCACATTGAGAGAGCCTCACTAAGTCTCACCTTACAGGGATGACTAAAGGAATAGGCAGGGATCAGCCACCAGCGATCAGATGGAAACACAGAAGCAGAGTGGAGCTTACAGCCACCAATGCTCAAATCTTGGCAGACTGCATTCTTGTTTGCAGTGGTGTGAGATCACTAGTGAGACTGTCCTGCTAAGAAACACAGCCTGTGACCTTGACCAACCAGAGGTATGCTAGTGGTCCCACCTGACCACAAAATATAGCTGGCAGCCCCACCCAACCAGGGAACCCACCAAATGGCCTGAATTACATGAAGAGCCCAGCAAGCAGGCCCACCCAACTGTGTCGCCCAGCCAGCATTAACAGCTTTGACCTAAGAGCATAAGCAATGACTTCATCCAATTAGAGACATGAATATCAAGTCCAACACACCCATGAGCACTACTAGCAGGCCCATTCAGGAACCAAACAGAGCTAAATGGCAAAATTTCTTCCTTGCCAAATCAAACTTATAGAATCTGGATGAAGAGAACATCTATTTAAATGTGCAGATACCAATTTGAAATTTCAAGAATTATAAAGAACCAGGTAAACATAATACCACCAAAGGAATTAATAAAGCTTCAAAAACTGAACTTAAAAAATTGGAGAACTATGTACTGTCTAACAAAGAATTCAGCATAATCTACTTTAAAAAGTTTAGTAAATTTAAAGAATACAAACAGAAAAGTTAATGAGGTTAGAAAGCCAATACAGTAACAGTATTAGAAGCTCAACAGAGAAATAAAAGCCATAAAAATAAACCAGAAATCTTGAGCTAAAGAATACAATGACTGAAATGAAGAAGTTAATAAAGAGGTCCAAAAACAGATTTGACCAAGCAGAAGAAACAATCAATCAACTTGAAGAAAAACAATTTTAAATTATCAAATTGAAGGGAAAAAGGAATAAATCAGACTTTTAAAGGTGAAGAAAGTGTAAGGACTTATGGAACAGCATAAAACAAACAATACAAGCATTATGAGAATCCTGTAAGTGTAACCAAAAACATGGGTTCAGCTGGTTGCCACAACAAAAGTAAAATTTATGAGACAGGTGCTGGTGTAAAATGAAAAGCCTTATTCAGGTGTTGTGACCTCGGAGAGTGGTAGACCCCTGTATCAAACACAATCCTTCCTTCCTGCTCAAGTGCAGTTCTTATAGGGATAGGGAGGAAAGGAGGGTTTTTTTTTTCCTGTCTAATTATATTGCTATCATTTGGCACACTCAGGTCATGTCCATTCATCTTTATAGCCTTTGATATGTTCAAGTCTTATCCAATTACCTTTCTAGCTTTTGCCCATTGTAAGAACCTCCCCCTGTACCATCTTGGCCAGTGGAGGAGACTTCCTAGTACTCCCTGCCAAGGGTATCTGGACCAGTGTGGGAGGAGGTCCTGCAGGAATTGCCGTCAGAAAGCCAGGAGTTAATGCAACCCTCAGCCCCCCTCCTCATGCTGGACATGGTGCCCACACATCCAGGGAAACCAGTTGAAGTCAGAGGGTTACCTCTGGATTTTGACACAACCATGTCCTCTGTACAGCCCCTGTGCAACCTGCCCATCCAAAGTGCCCAGAGGCCCTACTCACCCTACTGATAGCTGCCCATGCTCCAGCTGACTGTCTGTGATAACATAAGGAAAAAGAGAAAGGGAAACAAAGTCTGATTACTTAAAATTTCTCAAACCCTGGGAGAGAAATCAGTATACATTTTCATGAGTCCCAAAGGATCCAAATAGGCTGAACCCAAAAAGGGCTACACATTTTAATTAAACTGTGATAGTCAAAGACAAAAAGAATTTTGAAAGCAGAAAGAAAAACTGACTCACCACATACTAGGGAGTCCTTATAAGACAATGTATGAGCAGATGTCTCAACAGAAACTTTGTGGAAGAGAGTAGGATGATATATTAAAAATATTAAAAGAGACTTCTGACCAAGATGGAGGTGTAGGTGGAAACACTTTGCCTCCTCACACGAACAGGTTTAAAGACAACAAAGTTTCAGTAAAAAAAAAAAAGCAACCGAAACAGAAAATTGAACTGTATGGAAGTCCAACAACAACGAACCATTCAGCCAGATTGGTAAGAGGGGTGGAGTAAGCGGCTCATACGTAACAGGTGTGACCAGACAAAAACATCATGGCTCAAAAAGAACAGCTCAAAGCCCTAGAGCCAATACTTCTAAGTGACCAAGAGATAGCAAACCTATCAGATGCACAGTTCAAAATACTGGTGATCAGGATGCTCACAGAACAGGTTGATTTTGGTCACAAATTAGATGAACAAATGAAGGCTAAATTAAGTGAAATGAAGAAAAATGCACAGAAAACCAATAGTGATGGAAAGGAAACTGGGACTCAAATCAAGGGAGTGGACCAGAAGGAAGGAAAAAAATGACCAAACAGAAAAGAATGAAGAAACAAGAATTCAAAAAAATGAAGATAGGCTTAGGAACCTCCAGGACATCTTTAAACATTCCAACTCCTAATTACAGGGGCACCAAAAGGGGAAAAGGAACAGCAACAAGTGGAAAAGTGATTTGAACAAATAATAAAGGAGAACTTCCCCAGTCTGGCAAAGGAAATAGACTTCCAGGAAATCCAGGAAGCTCAGAGAGTCCCAAAGAAGTTGGACCCAAAAAGGAACACACTAAGGCACATCATAATTACATTAGCAAAGATTAAAATGAAGGAGAGAATCCTAGAAGCAGCAAGAGATAAAGGGACAGTCACCTACAAAGGAGTACCCATCAGACTGTCAGCTGATTTCTCAAAAGAGACCTTACAGGCAAGAAGGGGCTGGAAAGAAGTATTCCAAGTCATGAAATGCAAGGACCTACATCCAAGATTGCTCCATCCAGCAAACCTTTCATTTAGAATGGAAGGGCAGATAAAATGCTTCTCAGATAAGGTCAAATTCAAGGAGTTCATCATCACCAAGCCCTTATTATATGAAATGTTAAAGGGACTTATCTAAGAAAAAGAAGATAACAATATGAACAGTGAAAGGTCAGTAAACTCACAGTTATTAACCACATCTAAAACAAAAGCAAACTAAGAGGACAGCTAGATCAGGAGTGGAACCATAGAAATGGAGATCATATGGAGGGTTAGCAACAGGGGAGTGGGAGGAGGAGAAAGAGTGAGAAAGTTCAGAGAATAAGCAGCATATATGGTAGGTAGAAAATAGACAGGGGGGAGGGCAAGAAGAGTATGGGAAATATAGAATCTAAAGAACTTGTGACGCGTGGACATAAACTAAAGAGGGGAATGGTGGGGGAGGGGGTGTGCAGGGTGGAGGGGAATGAAGGGGGAATGGACAAGTGTAATGGCATAATCAATAAAATATATTTTAAAAGAAATGCAATAAATAAATAATAAAATATTAAAAGAAAAAAATGGCATCCAAGAATACTATACCGGGCAAAGATTTCCATCAGAAAATTTTTTTAAAGGAGAGAGAAAAACCTTCCCAAATAATAATTGAGAGTTCATGTTACCTTTCTGACAAAAATGAATAAAGAATCAAACAAACAGAAAACAAAAACAAAACAAAAACAAAAATACATGTCAGGGGAATTTTCCAGAGGCTGAAATACAAGGATATCAATTAACATCATAAAAGCTTGTGAATATGTAAAATTAAACAGTAAAGGCAAATGGATAGTCAAAGACAGACTCTTGAAATTTAAAATGATAGTGTATAAATCACTTACAATGCTAGTATAAAAATTAAAGGAAAAACAAATGTATTTTATAATCATGACTATAATAACTTATTATATACACAATAAAAAATTGTTACACAAATAACCTAACATGTGAAGGAAGAGTAGTAAAAGTATAAAGTTTCTGCGTGCTATTGAAGCTAAATTATTATTAGTTTATAGTTATAGTCATCAATTATAACCATAAGGTAGTTTATGTAAACCTCATGGTAGCCACAGAGAAAAATTCTGAAGTGGATGCAACAGAATTATGATAAAAGGATCAAAGAAATTTGCTTAAATCTAAAAAAAGCTAGAGCAAAAAGGAAAAAAAAAGAATCTACAGGATAATCAGAAATCTGAAGAAAATGACAACAGTGAGTTACGTATCAATTATCTTTACCTATCAATTACTTTAAACTGGATTAAATTCTCCATTAAAGACATAGAATGGCTTACTGGACCAATAAAACAAAATGCAACAATATGCTGCCTACAAGAAATTTACTTCAGCTTAAGAACACACATAGGCTGAGAGCGAAGACATGAAAAAGATATTCCAAGCAAATGGTAACTAAATGAAAATAGGCATAAATACACTTACATCAAACGAAATAAATTTAAGCTAAAAATGACCATAAGAGAAAATGTTTACAATGAGGAAATGATCAATTAATCAATAGTATATGATAATTATAAATATTCATACACTAAACATTAGTGGAGTATTTAATTGTGTAAATACTAACACAATTAAAAGGAGAAATAAACAGCAATATAGTAATGGAATGCTAATACTCCACTCTTAAAAATAGACAGATCATTCAGAGAATCAATAAGGAAACAGTCAATTTGAGCATATTGTGAAAAATCCTGGGTTTTTCATAAAATGATCTTGGTAAGTAAGAATTTCAACATTTTATCAATTTTAAATATATAGTAGGACTAAGGTATGTTTTTTCTGAGCTCTGAAGACCATATTCTTAAGATCAAATAAAGTACTTTGAAGTCTCCAGAGAATACTTAGTACACCAGCCCAAATATTTTTTTCCCTGAGTGGCAACATCTGCTCAGAAGAAGATAAATTATCTCAGGTACACAACCAGTAAATGAGAAGAAACTGAAATACTCAGATATGATTGTAAAAATATATAGGATACTGGCATAATGTCAACATTTATTCAAATTGTTTTTATAATTTTTTCTCTTAAATACTATTAAAATCTTAATTAAGATATTAACGAACAAGTCAGAAAAAATACATGCAGGCCTGATACCTACATTATAAAAAACAAATATGGAAAACAGAAAAAATGCTTTTGGATTAAACTTTTGATTTATTTATTTGATTAAAAGTTATTTTGAGAATTTTTTTAAATTTTGCTTATTTATTTTTAGAGAGAAGTGAAGGGAGGTAGAGAGAGAAACATCAATGCATGGTTGCCTCTTGAGCGCCCCCTACTGGGGACCTGGCCTGTAACCCAAGCATGTGCCCTGACTGGAAATTGAATTGGTGACCCTTAAACGTCCTTTATAATATGAAGTTTAAGGCAGATGGCATTAACCAGAAGAATCTTTCATTGTAGGACTTAGATTTCAAAAGTATACTTATTTCAAAGTATTTAATTTTGGGTATAACTTTTTATTTAGTGATGCCTGGAAGAACTCAGAAACCCATTTACACAACTGCGTAATGGAGACTCATACATAATTGACTAAAAAGGTAAAGAAAAGATGCATAGATGTTCTTACCTAGTTTCAAAAATGTTTTTCACATGTTTCAAAATATTAAATCCCAGCTTAGTGAAAGTCACATTCTTTGCAGTTCATTTAAATAACCGGCTGACAATGATGGGAGCCTGGGTACTATTTCGCCATTAGCACATCATCACACTATTTTTAAAAAGATTTTATTGATGTATTTTTAGAGAGAGAGGAGGGGAAGGAGAAAGAGAAGGAGAGAAACATCAATGTGTAGTTGCCTCTCACATGCCCCCTACTGGGGACCTGGCTCACAACCCAAGCATATGCACTGACTGGGAATCAAACTGTCAATCCTTTGATTCACAGGCCCACACTCAATCCACTGAGCTACACCAGCTAGAGCTCATCACGCTATTAACAAGTGGGAAATACTAGCAGTCTGGATGTATAAGTATGTACAATTGTGTTAGACTTCTTTCCTTCATTTTATTTTATTTTTATAAGAACGCTTAGCATGAAATACTCTTAATTTGTTTAAGTATATATAGTACATTATTCTTATTTCTAGAAAAAATGATGTTTTATATTAGCTCTCTAGAACTTATTCATCTTACATAACTAAATTTTACATACATTGATTAACAACTGTTCCTTCCTGCCTTACTCTAGGAACTAGGAATCATCATTCTAGTTTTTGCTTCTCTCTGAGTTTGACTATTTTTGATACACCATAAAGTGGAATCAGAAAATGAAACCCTTGTACACTACTGGTAACAGTGCAAAATGTTGCAGCTGTCATGGAAAATAGTATGGGTTCCAAAGAAATTGGAGCTACCTATGATCCAGAAATTCTACTTTTTAGGTATTTATCAAAAAGAATTGAAAGTAGAATCTCAAGGAGATATTAACAATCCCATATTCATTGTGCACTATTCATGATAAGCAAAACATGAAACAAGCTGAACATCCACCAACATATGAATGGAGGAAGAAAATGCGGTAAATATATAGTGTTTGTCAGCCTTAAAACAGCAAAATGTCCTGTAATATGTGGTAACATGGATGAGCACAGAGGACACTAAGCTAAGCGAAATAAGCCAGTTACAGATTTGCTTCCTCTTTTACACCAACTTTCCACCTCTTTCTCCTATCCTCACACTCACCCCCACCTTCACTTCTTTTCTTTTTCTTTCATCAACCTCCCCAACCCCTCCTCCACATGGTGATTAAGGTTTTGCTCGGATGTAGGTCCAAGAGATGGCCCACTGATAGTCCTGAGCCCATCCTACCCAATTATATTAAAGCACTCTCAAAAGCAGCATGCTTGAGCAGAGGAGAGCTGTCCCAAGGCGTCAGAACTTCATTTCATTCCCTCACTGCTTTTTGCCCCCTGATTTTAGCCAGTGAACTGAAGAGATTTAACAGGGGCATTTCAAACTCGTCTTTCAGTTTTAGCATATCAAGTTTCAATGTTTCTTCAACAGAAAGCAAGTTCCAGCTGCCTGCAGCTATAAAAGCCAATACTCAAGAGGCAAGTGCTGATGCAAAGGAAGTGGCTTATTTTCAGGTTCCAGCCACCTGGAAAGATGGGGGACTCATGTCATAAAGCCCATATCCCTTTGTCAGTGTAGGCAGAGGTTTTTGTATGGAAGGAGGAGGGAACAGAATGAACAGATCAAGGAAGTGGGTTGAAAAGTTCTCCATATGCAGATGAGCACAGCCCATTCCAATAAGGCCAGTGATGGCCTGGTGTGCATCATCCTGGTTTCATGTCACCCTGGATTCATGGTGGAAGGTCAGCAAAGCTCCTGGAAGTGGAATACCTGAAGGTCCTAGACTGTATCTTCTGAAGTTAGTTCCTAGGATTCTTATACAAACATGCTGTTTATGCACTTACAGAAACAATATCAAAAGAATGGCGGGGTGGATTACAATTTCCCACTGCCAGCAAAACTTTAAGGTGAAACTACATAAAGCTAATGGTAGATTTTTTAGGGCCAAATAAATTTGGGGGCTTCATCATTCAAAAGAGGAAGGAAAATTAGAAATGGAGACAGAAAAGAGTGGAAAGGGATCTACACACAAGCTGGTATAACCACATCAAATCAAAGAGATGTGGTAGAGAGAGATGGAGAAGAGGAAATGAAAATCAAAGAAAATAGACAATGAGAGGCAGTTTGACTTCCTTCCAGTGTTAGGAAACTCAGAAGGCATGGTTAAGGTTCATAACAAGTTTATAAATAAAAACAGGAAATATGGAAAGTTTAAGTGACTGGCTATGTGTTGAAAGGCTCAGGGACCCAGCCCAGAAGAAATACGTGTAGTCCAAAGGAGGAACTAATGTGAGATGTTTCTAATTTAAATAAATCATGCCATGAATTTTCAAACGTCTTGAGTTTGTTTATGCATTACACAAATGTATAATGTATTCGGTATCCACTCAGCACCTGGCATTGTACAATGGTTCAAGAACAGCGTGGTGAATACAGGTACATGCGCTTATGCTGATAATGTTCCTAATGATGCCTCCCCACTTCTGTAAGGACCTGGACAAATGCTAATAATTTCATAACACTGGGGGTCTTTACTAGCTGATGCTATGCAAAAACATGTATATTATTACTAGCAAAACAGAACAATGAGTAGAAAGTCATTTCCTTCCCTGCGCTGAGCCTTGCAGTCAGTGTGATACTTTAAGGGCAGAAAGGTGAAAATTATTTTTTCAGTGTAGTCAGTTCTAACAGGCTGAATTTATTTGTGCGTGTGCTCAGCAGGCTTCCCACAGAAAACAAGCCTCTCTGATTCTATATACTTAGCTTTCTGGCATTAGGATCTTCCAGTGGCACAACTGCACTTACAATACAATTGCACACACTTGTGATTCTCTTATTATTTTCAGAATTCCATAGAAGCCATCTGAGTGAGTTAAAGAGAAAAAAAACATTTTTGTGGCTCCTTGGCATCTATAAATTCAATTCAAGAAATCATAACTTATGCTGTTTACCTGCAGAACTGTCAAGCTGAACTGCTACCTCAAATTCAGAAACTTTAATTCCCTTTCCAAAATAAAATATTTACCCCCATCATCTACTGCAGTGAATAAACACAAGAACAAAACCAAAAAACTTCTGATTCCCAACCACGTTACCCATCATTCACTCTAGCTGTTGAAAAATATGCACATGCTCAATTTTTGTCAGTTGTACCAAGCCTTGAGATGCTTATGCATATAATTCTCTCAAATCAATTTCTTTCAGATTACAGAGTGTATATTCTGGAGCTATACAAATATGGTGAAGGTCTCCTAAGCAACCTTCTTACTAACCTCTTATCTATCATTATCAAAATAAAAAGCTGTTAAGTAACAAACAACCTATATTAAATCTCCTCCACCTTACCATATGCACACTGGGTCATGATATTAATATATGGTCATGTGTCTGTGCTTCACGCAAATAGTGCTGCTATAACCTTTCATAATAGATATTTAGGAACACAGAGTGAATTTCACTTTAATAAATGTTTCCTTAAAAATCTCTGAGGAATATTGATAACATGTAACTTTGGAGTTTAAATTATTAAAGGTTGTCATGTGCTAAAATAAAACATAAAATCAAGATGAAAGCCCACAATAAATCTGAGTTTACAGGAAGTGTTACAGAATTAAGAGAAAAAAAAGTTCAGCATAAATAATTCAACAACCTGGTAGATTGAATGTGTAACTCACAGAAGCAAAGAAAATCATAACCAGTTTCTGACTTTTAGGGTTTAGGAAAACCAGTTTTTTATCCTGCTCCAGAATTAAAGAGAGCAAGAAGTGAAAAGCAGTGAAGTTAAGAGACACTAAGAAGGTCATTTTATATTTCAAGAGGGTATCAGCTTTGTTAAAAGTCAAAAAGATAAAAATGTATTCTGACTCTCCCCCAAAATAAAAAGTTTTTTTATTAGAAATAATGTAACTATTTTTCAACCTTTAATGAGGAACGAGCTCTGAAAAGAAAATGTAAGAAGTAGTGAGCAAGAACCCCTTAACTGTGAATGTTAAACAGAAATATTAAATTACTTTTTATTTTGTTTTTTATGTTTTTCATCCCCACCTCCTACCCTCAATCCTACCTGCCTTTGATTTTGTCTATGTGTCATTTATGGATATTCCTAGACATCCAAGGCTAATAAATACTATGCTCCTACTCCCCACCATCCTTTGGTTATGCTGAGGTTGGGACCTGACATTGCACACCAGTGAAATCAAAATTGTGGTAGCTTTGCTCTCCTGCTAAATGGGCTGCCTCCCAAGGGTTTTGGAGTTGGAGCCACAGGAGCTAATAACTCATCACCCCTGCACTTTGGAAGTTGCTCCTGTGCCAAAGATTCCCAGGACTCCTTCATCTGCTGAACCCTCTTAGCTGAGCAGGGTAATTTGGTTTTGATGCTATGTTAGAAATCTTCCAAAAATGAGTTACTGGAACTTGGAGAAAAGAAACTATGCAAAATACTGCAGGCATTTTTCTGGAAGACAACAGCATGTTTCATGTATGTCAATCACCAAGTGATTGCAGTGTCCTAGAAACCTTGTTAAACTTCTGGTCAGGGTGGCGATGTAGGCAGACATGGTTCACCCCTTCACACAACCACATCAGAATTACAACTAAAATATAGAACCATCACCACTTAGGATCATTGGAAATTGAGTTGAATGGAAGTCTGACAACTATGGAATTAAAGAAATTACATCCATCCAGACTGGTAGGAGGGGCTAAGACACAAAACAGCTGGTGTGGTGGATAAAAATTCAGAAGGAATAGTTCAGGAATGAAGAGTTGTAGCCTCACAACAGGCTACCGAGCTCAGGTTTCCAGTGCCAAGAAGATAAGTCCCCAAAACTTCTGCCTGCAAAAACTAGTGAGGATTGAGTTGGTGGGAGAAACTTCCGGAGTCCCAAGCAGTTCATTTGAAAGAACTCACACATGGACTCACTGTAGGGGAAATGGAGTCAGTCAGGCTCCCTCACTGGGCCCAGTGAGCAGTATTCCCATAGCTTTCAGAATGGATCCACATGCACAGAATCATGCTTTGCTGTATAATATCTCGGCACCCTGCTGGCTTTGTGTGCATTCAGAATATAAGGGAGCAGGGGCTTTCCATGGGCAACACCCAGCTTGTGGCTTACATGGATTGCCCCACCCTTGAATAAAGGCATGTCAGGCATTCTCACGGCTCCACAAATTTTCTTCTGTCTGCCGAAATCCCAAGTGAACCTGCAGAGCCTTGAAAGGCTGCAACACTCTCACCTATTCAGACTCACTGCCTGTGAGCTACAGTAGTGGGGTAGCAGCTTGAAAGGCACCAGTGGTATACAGGGAGGAACTGAAGTGTCTGGTATCAAGGTGAGCAGAGGCCACTGTTCCTTTTCTAAACCTTCTCCAAACAGAGCCACAGAGCCACCAAGTTGGTACTATATCTGAGACACCATTGACCTGGTGAACACTGTCTGAGCCATCTTGAAGATCCCTAGAGACTCTGCTCCACTCAACTTGTGGGCCTACCCAAGCTGCTCTTCCAGATGAATGGCTGGTATTGGTTAATACAGCGCACACTTCCTAAATTCCCTCAAACAAGCAACAGCTGACCTCAGTGAGCCTCAGGCCCAGCACTAGCAGCAGCCAGCCTAGATTCTCAAGTTGGCCTTGCATGGAATCTCCAAGCCCAGCACAAGTAGCAGCCATCTCAGATTGTTTTATAACTCATGCAGGATGGTCCCAGAAAAACACACAGGGGGTTAAACTAGACCTCCTCCATCTGGGAAACCTCAGGTTCAGTGTACCCAGTGGATAGCTACACACCACATCAGAGCACCAGCACCCTTCCCCTGCACATCTGATCCTCCATGGATAATGGAGGTTGGGGGGTCAGTTGTCACAGCCAATCCTTGCAGCTGACTGGCCTGGGTAAAACCCTCCCAGTGATATCCCCACAGCAATCAAGACTCAACCATAAGAGGAGGGTATATTCAAGCCAAACGAAGGTTGCACCTCAAGGACCCAGCTTGGCATGCATGGGAGGTGCCGCTGGACCCTACAGGACACCTACTACATTGGACCACACTAAGACACAGAGTCAAAGCAGCTCTACTTAGTACATTGAAACGGGGAGACTGCTAAAATGAGCAGACAACAAAACATGGCCGAAATGAAAGAACAGATCAAAACTCCGGAAAGAGCTAAACAAAATGGAGATAAGCAATCTATCAAATATAGAGATCAAAAACTGTTTATAAGGATGCTCAAGGAACTTAGTGAAGACCTCAGCAGCATAAGAAAAACCCAGTAAGAAATGAAAGTATCACTAATTAAAATAAAGAACAAATTACAATGAAACAACAGTAGAGTGGATAAAGCCCAGAATCAAATCAATGATTTGGAACATAAGATACCAAAAACAACCAATCCAAACAACAAGAAGAAAAAAAAATACAAAAAAAATGAGGATAGTATAAGCAGCCTCTGGGACAACTTCAAGAAGTCCAACATTCACATCATAGTGGAGCCAGAAGGAGAAGAAAAAGCAAGGATTTGGAAATGTATTTGAAAAAATAATGAAAGAAAACTTTCCTAATTTGGAGAAAGAAATAGACATGCAAGTTCAGGAAGCACAGACAGTCTCAAACAAGATGGGTGCATCAGCAGGAAGATGGCGGCAGAGTAGGACAAAGGATTTCGCTTCCCTCCACGCACTGGAGAAGGATTGGGCTGATCTGCAGAGGAGTGCAGCAGATGCCCAAGGAGGACCCAGCATATAAGAAGGCAGGACTCCAGAGAGTGTAGCAGACACTGAATGACCAGAGGTTGAGGAGAGGAGATGACTGCAGATCAACAAGGTACGAGGGAGCAGTACAGAGGCGGCAGCAGGCTACAGGTCTCTGAGAGCTGAGGGTGGGCAACAATGACCCTGGGAGAGAACTGGTCACCGGCACCCCCCCTATCTGGCAGGGAACAGATTGGAAAACACCAACAGAGATCGATTTGCCAGTAGTGGCAGAGAGTGTAGTGGGAATTCGGAAGCAAACCAGAGAGCTCTGATAACCCATGGAGTCAGGTTGCCGGCTTGGGAGAACTGAGAGTCACCCGAGCATTCCCTGTGTTGCGGGGCCTGTGCTGACTCTCGAACAGTCTGGGGGAGTCTCGGGATGCTGGCAGGACCTCTGGAAGTGAGTCAGTCACCAGCTCCATTCCTACTCAGCCGGGGCAGACTGGGAAGAACCGGGAGTCAAACTGTGGCTGTCGGTTTGGGTAACTGCGAGTCACCCATGCTTTCCCTGTGGTGCGGGGCCTGCGCCGGCTCTCAAACAGTCTTGGGGAGTCTCGAGCTGCTGGCAGGACCCCTGGAAGAGAGCCACTCACCAGCTCCATCCCTACTCAGCAGGTGCAGACGGAGAAACACCAGGAGTCAGGCAGTGGCTGTTGGCTTGGGAGAATTGTGAGTTGCCCTGTGTGTTTAGCCACAGCACAGGGAAAGGTATGCACCCAAGCCTATGAGACCAGAAAAGCCTGGCTGGGAGCCCGCACCCTCACAGCAGACCAGGGCTGGAAAGCCTGGGGAAAAATCCACTCTCAGTGGGGTGCGGGAGAGCAGCACCAGTCTGGATCTTGGGAGGGCACTGGTGAGACCAGTTGAGCTCGCCGAGTCATGAGAAAGGCCACACTAACAGCCCCTCAGACTGCTGCAGCTAGGGAGACCAGAAGAAAAGGCTTGACCAGCTGGAAACCAACCAGAGGATTAGTGGAGGCAGAGAACATCAAGATACCTACAGAAGACTGCACCACTGAATTTCACAGGTATCCGACCACAGAAGTTCATACCATGAACCCAGGGAATCAGAACAGATCAATTTAAGAAGCTGAGGCCAACAAGAAGAGCATCACAAAAAATGGGAAGACAAAGAAACAATCCCCAAATGAAAGAAAAGAAGGAAGCCTCAGAAAGAATACTAGACAAAATAGAGGCGAGTCAACTATCAGATATTGAATTCAAAGCACTGGTTATGAGGAAATTCAAAGAGCTTACAACAAGCTACCAGAAACTACAGGGGAGTTACAATGAACTCTACGCAAATTATACCAACATGAAAAAGGAAATAGAAACCATCAGCAAAGGCCAAGAGGAAATGAAGAATACATTTTCTGAACTGAAGAAAACTGTAGAAGGTATGAAGAGTAGGACTGATGTGGCGGAAGACCACATAAGCAAGGTCGAAGACAGGGTAGAAAGAATCTCCCAGAGAGACCAAGTAATTGAAAAGAGAATCAGAAAAAATGAGGAGAATTTAAGAGAAATGCAAGACAATATGAAACATAATAATATCCAAATAATAGGAACAACAGAAGGAAAAGAAGAAGAATAAGGGATAGAAAACCTACCTGAAAGAGTAGTAACAGAAAATTTTCCTAAGTTGAGGAGAGATAAAGTCACAGAAGTCCAGGAATTGCAGAGAGTCACAGGCAGGTGGAACCCAAAGAGGCCTACTGCAAGACACATCATCATTAAAATGGCAAAACTCCAAGACAAAGAGAAAATCCTAAAGGCAGCAAGGGAGAAAAAGGAAGTAGCATACAAGTGGGTCCCAATAAGGTTGGCTACTGACTTCTCAATGGAAACATTCCAAGCAAGAAGAGAATGGCAAGAAATATTCCAAGTAATGAGAAACAGAGGCCTACAACCAAGGCTACTGTACCCAGCAAGGCTCTCAATCAAGATAGAAGGCCAAATAAAGAGCTTCCAAGGCAAAAGAAGTCTAAAAGAATACGCCTCCATCAAACCAGCTCTACAAGAATTACTAAAAGGGCTGCTTTAAGGAAAGGAAGGAAAAGAGAGAGATGGAGAGGAACACAGGTACATAAATGGCAATGAATAAGTACCTTACAATAATAACCTTAAATGTAAATGGATTAAATGCACCAATTAAAAGACACAGAATAGCTGAATGGTTAAGAAAGCATGACCCACACATATGCTGCCTACAAGAGACCCACCTCAGGTCAAAAGACCACCACAGACTAAAAGTGAAAGGATGGAAAAAAATTTTCCAAGCAAATGGACAAGAAAAAAAAGCCAGGGTAGCAATCTTCATATCAGACAAAATAGACTTCAAAAAAGGGGCCATGAAGAGAGACCCAGAAGGTCAATTCATAATACTCAAGGGGAGAATCCACCAAGAACACATTAACATCATAAATATATATGCACCCAACTCAGGAGCACCCAAATATATAAAGAAAATCCTAGAGGACCACAAGAAAAATATTGACAGCAACACAATTACAGTAGGGGATTTTAACACCCCATTGTCAAAAATGGACAGATCTTCCAAACAAAATATCAACAAAGATATGGTAGCATTAAATGACACTCTAGGTGAAATGGATGTAATTTATATATATATATATATATATATATATATATATCCCTCCAGCCCAAAGAAGCTAAATACACATTCTTTTCAAATGCACATGGAACATGTTCAAAGATAGACAACATGATAGGACACAAAACAAGTCTCAACAATTTCAGGAAAATAGAAAATAGAAATCATACCAAGCATTATCACTGATCACAAGGGACTGAAATTTGAAACCAACTCCACAGGAAAAAAAAACAAAACACCCAAAAGCATGGAGACTGAATGCTTTGCTATTAAAGAACAAATGGGTCAAGATTAAAATTAGGGGAGAAATCAAAAAGCTTCAGGAAACTAAAAGTAACAACAACCCAAAACTTATGGGACACAGTGAAGGCACTCCTGAGAGGGAAGTTCATAGCAATACAGGCTTACCTAAATATGAGAGAAACATTTCAAACAAACAAACTAACCCAATGCCTACAAGAACTTGAGGAACAACAACAAAGACATCCCAGTGCAAGTAGAAGGAAGGAAATAATCAAGAATAGAGCAGAACTAAATTACATAGAGACTAAAGGCACAATTCTAAGGATCAATGAATCCAGGAGTTGGTTTTTTGAAAATATAAACAAAACAGACAAACTTTTAAGTAGGCTCATCAAGAAAAGAAGAGAGAGGACCCAAACAAATGCAATCAGAAATGAAAGAGGAGAGATTACAACTGATACCACAGAAATAGAAGAGATTGTAAGGAATTACTATGCAGCACTGTAAGCCAAGAAATTTGAAAACCTACGTGAAATGGACAAATTTCTAGAAAAATATAATCTTCCAAAACTCAATGAAAAAGAAGCAGAAAACATGAACAGGCCAATAAGAGCAGATGAAATTGAAGAAGTAATCAAAAACTCCCATCACACAAAAGTCCTGGACCAGATGGTTTCACAGGAGAATTCTACAAAGCTTTTAAGGAAGAGCTAACCCCTACTCTTCATAGACTATTCCAAAAAATCCAAAAGGAAGGAAAACTCCCCAACTCTTTTATGAAGCCAGCATCATCCTAATTCCAAACCCAGATAGAGACACAACAAAGAAAGAAAACTTCAGGCCAATATCGCTGATGAACATAGACACTAGAATCCTCAATAAAATATTGGCAAATTGCATCCAACAATACATCAAAAAGATCACATAACACGACCAAGTGGGATTCATCCCAGGGATGCAAGGATGGTTCAATATTCATAAATCAGTAAATGTAATATGTCACATAAACAAAAGCAAAGACAAAAACCACATGATCATATCAATAGATGCAGAAAAAGCTTTTGATAAGGTAAAACACCCATTTATGATAAAGGTACTCAGCAATGTGGGAATAGAGGGAGCATTCCTCAATATAATAAAGGCCATATATGAAAGACCTACAGCCAACATCATACTCAATAGGCAAAAACTAAAAGCTTTTCCACTAAGATCAGGAACAAGACAAGGTTGCCCACTTTCACCACTTCTATTCAATATAGTGTTAGAAGTTCTAGCCACAGCAATCAGACAAGAAAAGGAAATAAAATGCATCCAAATCTGAAAGGAGGAAACAAAACTGTCATTGTTTGCAGATGACATGATAGTGTACATGGAAAACCCTATAGCCTCTACCAAAAAATTGCTTGAACTAATAAACGAATTTGGCAAAACAGCGGGATACAAAGTCAATATCCAGAAATCAAAGGCATTTTTGTATACTAACAATGAAACAGCAGAGGTAGAAATCAAGAAAAAAATCCTATTTGAGATAGCGAAAACAAAAATAAAATATCTGGGCCCTGGCTGGTGTAGCTCAGTGAATTGAGCATGGGCCTCCGTACCAGATGATCACAGTTCGATTCCCAGTCAGGGAACATGATTGGGTTGCAGGCCAGTTTCCAGCAGGGGCCAGTTCCCTGCAGGGGATGCACCAGAAGCAACCATACATTGATGTTTCCTTCCTCTCTTCTTCCCTTCCCCTCTAAAGATAAATAAATAAAACATTAAAAAATAAAAATAAAAAACATCTGGGAATAAACCTACCCAAGGAGGTTAAAGACCTGTATGCAGAAAACTATACAACACTGAAGAAAAAAATCAAGGAGGACACAAACAAATGGAAACATATACCATGCTCATGGATTAGAAGAATTAACATCATCAAAATGTCCATACTACCCAAAGCAATTTACAGATTCAATGCAGTACCTATTAAAGCTCTAATGGCATATTTCACAGACATAGAACAAACACTTCAAAAATTTATATGGAACCATAAAAGACCCCAACAGCAGCTGCAAGTTTGAGAAAGAAGAACAAAGTAGGAGGTATCACAATACCTGATATCAAATTGTATTACAAGGCTACTGTAATCAAAACAGCCTGGTACTGGCATAAAAAGAGGCACATAGACCAATGGAATAGAACAGAGATCCCAGAAATAAACCCAACTCTCTACAGTCAATTAATATTCATCAAAGGGGGCAGTAACATAAAATGGAGTAAAGATAGCCTCTTCAACAAATGGTGTTGGGAGAACTGGACAGCTACATGCAAAAAAATGAAACTTGAGCACCAACTTACACCATACACCAAAATAAATTCAAGGTGGATAAAAGACTTAAATATAAGCTGTGAAACCATTAAAGCCCTAGAGGAAAACATTGGCAGCAACATTTTTACTGATATGTCCCTTAGAGCAAGGGACATAAAGGAAAGAATAAACAAATGGGATCTCATCAAAATTAAAGGTTCTGCATGGCCAAGGAAAACAGTATCAAGATAAAAAGGAAGCAACAGTTTTGGAAAACATATTTGCCAATGATACCTCAGACAAAGGTTTAATCTCCAAAATATACAAAAAACTCACTCAACTCCACTCAAAGAAGACCAACAACCCAATTAAAAAAAATGGGCAAGGACTTGAACAGACATTTCTCCAAGGAGGTCATACAGAGGATCCAGAGACACATGAAAAGATGCTCAATATCGCTAGCTATCAGAGAGATGCAAATTAAAACCACAATGAGATACCTCTTTACACCAGTCAGAATGACTATCACAAACAAAGAAATAAACAACAAGTACTGGAGAGGTTGTGGGGAAAAGGGGACCCTAGTTCGCTGTTGGTGAGATTGCAGACTGGTATAACCACTATGGAAAGCAGTATGGAATTTTCTAAGAAAACTAAAAATGAATAGGAATTTTGACCCAGCAATTCCACTCTTAGGAGTATATCCTAAGAACCCTGAAGCACCAATCCAAAAGAACTTATGCACCCCAATTTTCATAGCAGCACAATTTACAATAGCCAAGAGTTGGAAGCATCCTAGATGCCCATAGGTAAATGACTGGATCAAAAAGCTATGGTACATTTACACAATGGAATTCTATGCTGCAGAAAGGAAGGAGCTCCTACCTTTTGCAACATCATGGATGGAACTGGAGAGCATTATGTTGAGCGAAATAAGCCAGGTGGTGAAAGACAAATACCATATGACCTCACCTTTAACAGGAATCTAAACAACAAAACACACAAGCAAGCAAAATATGACCAATGACACTCAAATATGGAACAGGCTGACAGGGTCCAGAGAGAGAGGGGAGAGAATCATAGGGGAAAAGGGGAGGGACTCACATGAATAAGTGTAAGGGACACATGGATAATAATTAAGGTGGGGGGCAGAAATGGGATGGAGGTGGGGAGCACTGGGGGGGAGCAGGGCAGGGAATATAAAACAGAAAACTGTACTTGAATAAGAATTTTAAAAAAAGATGGGTGCAAAGAGGCCCACTCCAAGACATGTCATAATTAAAATGCCAAAGGTTAAAGAGAGAATCTTAAAAGCATCGAGAGAAAAGCTGTTAGTTACCTACAGGGGAGTTTCTATAACACTGTCAACTGATTTCTCAAAAGAAACTTTGCAGTCTAGAAGGGATTAGCAAGAGATATTTAACGTCTTGAAAAGCAGTGACCTATAGCCAAGATTGCTCTACCCAGTAAAACTATCATTTAGAATCAAAGAGCAGACAAAGAATTTCTCAGACAAGAAAAAATTGAAGGAGTTCATCATCACCAAACCATTATTACGTGAAATGTTAAAGGGACTTATTCAAGAAATGGACTTATTGTCCATTTTATGAACAATAAAATGGTAATAAATATATATCTATCAACAGTTGAATGTAGAAAACAAACTGAGCAAACAAAAAGAACCATGGATATGGACAGTGTTTTGATGCTTGCCAGATGGGTGTGTGGGGGAATGGATAAAGAGATGAGGGGATTGACAAGTACAAATAGGGAGTTACAGAACATCCATGGGTATATAAAGTACAGTGTAGGACATGGAGTAGCCAAAGAAATTGATATGCATGACCCATGGACATGAACAAGCTGCATGGATCATGCATATAAATCATGAAAATCAGGAAAACTGTAATAGCATAATCAATAGAATATAATTTAGAAATAAATAAATAGGCTGCCTCACTATTGACTGCTTACCATAGTTCCCCCTACACCTGACAGCCACTTTCAGTCATTTTCTGTTTCCTTCTCTCCACAAGGCCATGAACAGAGTTAGAAACACATTGAAAACAATTTTCCCCCCTTCAGCCAGTGAAGACTGTGTAAATATCTGTACACCTGTTATGAATCAATGCACGGCATAGCTGTGCTCTGGTCTCTTCTAAACTAACAGACCCAGTAGTTTTTATTGCCTTTTCTCAGTTCTGTTCATGCTACAAGGTCAGCCTTATGCTACTCTGTAATTAGAAATTCTTCTTCAGCCTCTTTTTGTATCCTATATCATCTCCAAGATTTAAAAAGTATAAACTTATGTCAGCTGATGGTCGCTGGTACAAATTTAACAGCAACAGAAATCCCCAATTTGGGGTGCCCTATAAAGGGAAACTTTATTTGGTGTAAACAGTTCAATTATGGTAGAGCATGGTTGTAGAAAAGCTTAACAGTTTTTTTCCCCTAATGGAAAAGCTCAACAGTGTAGTTATGAAGCAGTATGGCTGTGGAAAATCATGACTTTGAGGAGGCAGCTATGGGGTATGGCCCTCAGCAAGGCCTCTCTCTGGTTAGACAACTCTGCTCTGTTCTGCTTCCACTCTCCTGTTCTGTCCTGCTTGGCTCCACTTTACTCAGCCTGCTCTGACTGCTATGTTCTGTTCTGCTCCACTCTGCTCTGGATCAGCAAAACATCTCTGGTGTTGGTGTTCCAGCTCCAGCCAGGGAAACTCAGCCTTCAGTCTTTGTGAAAGGGGAAACTGTGCTCTGAATTAAAGGGGAGGTGACTTATATCTAAAGAAATCCTTATCCCTGGTGCTTGATCAGTCTGTCTTCAGCATGATTGGTCCAAAAGGCACTGTCCTGATTGTCTAGAATGGAGCCACTCTGATTGATGAAGATATTGATGGGAATATAGTGTGTCACAGCTTCAGTTGGATGGGGAAAGCCTCAGTCCCATTGCTTGAAATAAGATTCCAAGTTCTCTTTTATAGGGGTTGGCTCAGACTGCAGCAACACAGTGCAGGCAGGTAGTTAGTTCAGTGCAGGAGGCAGACAATTCAGTGCTAGCTTCCCCCAAAGGACAGTTTGTGTACGAGGCCCTTGTGTAGAAATGCTTATGAAGCTCTGATTTTACAGTCTGAGCCCAGTGAGCCACCAGGAGCCCTTCTTGGTAGGTTCCTTCTTTCTCAGGGTCCATACACTAAGTGAAGATATATTCAAGCTACTGAGATTATATTTTCATTAATATAAATGCTAAATGAATGACAATATTATTTTCAGTAATCTTCTATCAATATGTGAAATATTTAGCTGATATATTAGGGACAAAGATAAGAGAAGTGACTGGTACCTGCTTACCTCTCTGGTCAGTGTTATCTGTTACATGAAGGAGGTTGAAATTGATACTTTGATGGTACAAGCATTGTTCAGTCCTACACACCAGAAGACCTCAACTGCTTGTAGTTCCCTAACCACACACACTCTCATTCCTCATAGCAAATGCTTATGCTTCTCCTTTACCTTATATATCCTCACTTCACTGAAGATGCCCTCTTTCAACTCTCCTAGCCCTACTCATCCTTTTACTACTCAGCCAAGATATTAAACCCTTCATGAACTTTTCCCACTTTCTCTCCTCCACCACAAGCATCTCCAGTCTGGATTTGGGCTAACTCTCATAATGCCCTAAGCACATTGTTATCATAACAGTTACGCCATTCTTTTTAATTGTCTACTTTCTCATCCCCTCCCCACCTGGCACTAGACTGTGACCATCTGTGCAGCAACTTTATATATCCTACACTCTCAGCACTTGGCAAACTTCCTGGAGAAAGGTAGGAACTCCGTAAATGTTAACTGGAGGAACTAAATGGAGGGCAATAGATGGAAAAAAGGTACAAGTCCTACTGTACCTATTTAAATGTTTTATTTAATGCTGGTCTTATTTAGAAATAAAAGAATTACTTTTATATGTTAGAACTGTGCCTGGTACATAGTAGGAAGTAATAAACATTTGTTTAGTTGGTGACAAAGTACTTTATTTTATAGTTGTTTGGGATGCTAACACTATAGTCTTCTCAGAAGAGAGAAGTATTTATATATATTTTACATGGACAAAGACTCTGCTTTGGCAAAGATCAAATTCAGCACTACCATTAACCCAAACAAGGTAAGGAAAATTTTCTTCAGGACAATTGTTCTGGGAAATCACCCCTCTTTCTGGTAGAAAAGGAGAGAAAGGGGAAAACCTAGCCATACTGCATAATAAAAATGGCCATTAGTTACTTATTGGTTATTGAGAAATTAAAATACTGCCTATGTAAATGAAAAACATCTCATGAATAATTTTTATATTTTTAAATATTGAAAATTTATATATTGGCTGAAACAAAATGTTTAATAAAATTAATTTCATTTTACTTTTTTCAATGTTGCTACTAGATACTTTTGAAATATATATGTGGCTCACGTTTCTATAGGATAGTGCTGATCTAGAACCTTTTAAAAATTCTCTTGCTACTATACTTTTTGTCTTTGGTAACAAAGTGTTGGAATTTATGACAATGAAATCATCTTATTCAAAGAAGCCTTTCTCTATTTCACCTTTCCAAGCCAAGTCAACCAAAACCTATTCATTCAAAACACTACCATCCCTGGCTGGTATAGCTCAGTGGATTGAGCACAGGCCTGTAAAGCAGAGGATTCTGGTTCAATTCCCAGTCAGGGTATATGCCTGGGTTGCAGGCCAGTTTCCAGTGGGGGACACAGGGAGGCAACCATACATTGATGTTTTTCTCTCACTTTCTCCTTCCTTTCCCCTCTAAAGATAAATAAATAAAAGCTTTTAAAAAATTTAAAAAAAAACACCATCTACTGAGACAAAGTAGTAATAGTTCTGGAAGCAATTTCACTGTTGGAGTTTTGGTGGAGTTTTGGCATAGGACTTTCTCTCCTGCTAATATTTACATTTAAGCAAAGATGCAGTGGCCCCAAAGGAAGATCACTGTGAGAGCTGCTATGTGTCACTTTCTGATGGTTCCACTCATACCACTGATTCTTCCCTCTCTCTTTGTCAACAGCACCAGATAGCATATCTTAGCTGTCTGAGCACCTTGCTGACAGTAAGGGGCACCTTGTAGCAAGAGTGCTCCCTGTGAGAGGCACTCTTTGCTATGGATCACCCCTATCCTCACAGATTCTCCTTTGGGGCATTACAGTGCTCATAGCCTGCCCTCATGCCTAAAGACATTTTAAATGCTTCCAAATGAAGTCTTCAAATCCTTAATATTCTTTTGTTTATTTTTTATTTTTTAAAATATTTTCTTTATTTATCTTTAGAGGGGAAGGGAAGGAGAGAGGGAGAGAATATCAATGTATTTTTGCCTCTTGTGTGTCCCCCACTGGTAACTGGCCTGCAACCCAGGCATGTGTCCTGACTGGGAATCAAACTGCAGTTCTTTGGTTTGCAGGCCCACGCTCAATCCACTGAGCTACACCAGCCAGAGCGCTTTATTTTCTTTTTAAAATAAGTTCACATTTGTTTTTATTAATCTTCATAGATTTTTTCAGATTTTGCTTCATATATTTTTATAGATGGCATATTTCTTTTTTTCTATTTTTTATTGTATTTTTCCATTACCATTTAGTCCATTTATACCTCCCTCTCTGCTGTATTCTACCTTTAAACACATTGTAAACGTCCTTTAACCCAAGTTTTCCAATGGCCTTATTGGAGCCGTTATTCATAGCCACACTAACAGAACCTGACTACTATAGGGGGAAGTGGGCAGTAGAGAAAGGAGACCAAAGATGACACAAACTAATCTCTGACAGAAATTTTGAAAACCTATTCACACCCACCCTCAAAACAATACTCAAAATGGAAAAAATACTCTATGGAAATATGTTTTCAGAAATTGTATCAGCTATTTTTACAAATGACACTAGTACTTCCCATTGGCTGTATCTTAAAAGAGAATTATTACTTAAGAATAACTCACTTAATTGTTTATAGGACACCAAATAGAACTGTACATAATTTGGGTAATTTCTATTTTTATTGTTTTTTTTTTTAATTTTATAAATGTTCTATAGGATAAGAAAAGTGTGGGGGCGACTTCTCATGAGTCCCCCCTAGGTGCCATGAATGGAGAGTAATCATGAGCAAGATATGATGGCGTTTCTGCTTAGGGCAGAGGAGTGAGCAGTGGCCAGTTTCTCTGAAGAGAAAAAGGCTCTGAGCCCCCTGCTCTATAGCCTTTTATTGGGTTCTCATACACAGGAATACAGGGTGACAAGGATCAAACAGTAGATAACATTTCAAAGAAATCTGAGGGCTTACTATGAGTCAGAGTCTGTCAGAAACAGAGTTTTAGGGTTTCCTCCTTGAACCCTTGACATATGAGTGAAAGCACTCTTAGCAGAGCAGATTTCACAGGTTTATCAGGAAGTCTTTGTGATGCCAGATTTTTCCCCAGGACATGCTCTAGAGCAAGGCAAGGAGCTGCAATTCTCCCCAACAGGTATTCAGGCATAAGAAGATTAGAGCCAGGAAGCACTTCTCCCAGAGAACATGGAGACTTGGGCTTTGTGAAAGCCAGGAAGGGTGGGGTGCTGAGAGTCCATTGCTCTTTGTTTCAGCCCCCACCCCCCACCGTGTCCTTCCATGAAGGCCTCCCAAGTGATCAAGTCTGTTTTAGGTTGCCTCCCGCTGTGTGGGGTCTTGCCCGTCATTGACTTCCAACCAAGCTTTGGGGGTAGGGAGAGGAAACTGAGGCAGTGTTTGCTACCAGAGACAGGCTTTGTCTCCTGTGGCTGACACTCCAAAGGTCGTCCCTCACCCTTAGCCACAAGGGATCAAGATAGAATTCCTAAAACCAGGCAGAGAGGTCTATAACAGAAAAGAAGTAGAAAAAGAATGAGAGATGGAGGAAGAGAAGGAAAAAAAGAGAGGGAGAGAAAATGCTATCTCAAAGCTATTCCTATTAAAAAAAAAGGAAGTCAGACTTCTGGCCAAGATGGAGGCATAGGTGGAAAAATTGTGCCCCCTCCCACAACTAAATTTAAAGACAGTGAAGTTTTAGAAACAAAAACACAGCCAAAACAGTGAAAATTGAACTGTATGGAAGTCTAACAACAACAAACCACTCAGCCAGACTGGTAAAAGGGGCAGAGGCAGCCGCGGAGCGGGGTCAGGCTGGAAAGCCCGTTCCCTCCGACTGACCATGGAGCAAAGGCGGAGGTGGTTGGTGGATCCCAAGCGTGGGGTGGCAACGGGTGGACCCAGTGAGAGTGTAAGGCGGCTGGCTGACTGCGGTCACACATTTGTGTGCAGGTAAACCAAGCAAAGGAGCAAACAGTGAGATAGACCACTCTGGCTAGGGCCCCAGCGACAGGAATTAGAGCCTGAAAGCACCAACTGGAAAGACTTTCTCTGGATCGAGGGGCCCGGAGAGGCTCTCAGGCTCACAGAGAGTAGGTTGGAAAGAACCACAGGGTCCTGGAGAGTACATGGGCCCACACACCTGGGACCTGGCACCAGAGGGGCCCAATTTGCTTGTGAGAAGCCGAAGAGGGGATAGAAATCTGAGAGAGAGCAGAGCAGAGCAAAGAGCCATTTTTTCCCTCTCTGACCCCGCCCCCACGTATAGCATCACAATCCATCGACTAGGTCTCCCAGCCCTGGTGAACACCTAAGGCTCCACCCCTCAAACCTAACAGGTGTGAACAGACCAAGCATTATGACTCAAGAACAGCTCAAAGCCCCAGAGCCAATACTTCTAAGGAATCAAGAGATAGCCAACCTATCAGATGCACAGTTCAAAATACTGGTGATCAGGATGCTCACAGAACAGGTTGATTTTGGTAACAAATTAGAGGAACAAATGGAGGCTAAACTAATTGAAATGAAGGGAAATGCACAGGAAACCAATGGTGATGGAAAGGAAACTGGGACTCAAATCAATGGAGTGGACCAGAAGGAAGGAAAAAAATGACCAAACAGAAAAGAATGAAGAAACAAGAATTCAAAAAAATGAGGAGAGCCTTAGGAACCTCCAGGACATCTTTAAACATTCCAACATCTGAATTATAGGCGTAGCAGAAGGGGAAGAGGAACAGCCATGAGTGGAAAACTTATTTGAACAAATAATAAAGGAGAACTTCCCCTGTCCGGAAAAGAAATAGACTTCCAGGAAATCCAGGAAGCTCAGAGAGTTCCAAAGAAGTTGGACCCAAGAAGGAACACACCAAGGCACATCATCATTACATTAGCCAAGATTAAAATGAAGGAGAGAATCCTAGAAACATCAAGAGATAAGGGGACAGTCACCTACAAAGGAGTACCCATTAAACTGTCAGCAGATCTCTCAACAGAGACCTTACAGGCAAGAGGGAGCTGAAATGAAGTATTTCAAGTCATGAAATCCAAAGACCTACATCCAACATTGCTCTATCCAACAAAGCTTTCATTTAGAATGGAAGGACAGATAAAGTACTTCTCAGATAAGATCAAATTCAAGGAGTTCATCATCACCAAGCCCTTATTATATGAATTATTAAAGGGACTTATCTAAGAAAAAGAAGATAAAAATATGAACAGTGAAAGGACAGCAAACTCACAGTTATTAACAACCACACCTAAAACAAAAGCAAACTAAGAAGACAGCTAAATAGGGAGCAGAACCATAGAAATGGAGATCACATGGAGGGTTAGCAACAGGGGTGTGGAAGGAGAAGAGGGGAGAAGGTACAGAGAATAAGTAGCACAGACAGTAGGTAGAAAATAGACAGGGGGAGGGCAGGGATACTATGGGAAATACAGAATCTAAAGAACTTGTGACACATGGACATGGACGAAAGGGGGGAATGGTGGGGGTGATGTGCCGGGTGAAGGGGAGTGAAGGGGGGAAATAGGACAACTGTAATGGCATAATCAATAAAATATATTTTAAAAAAGATGTCAGTCACAATAAAAACCCTTCTCTCAGATACCTTGGAGGAAACATCTAGGAAAATTCAATGATGCACTTTCCTGGTCATGCATTCCTCTCTTATAAGCAAACCAAAGTCATTTTCCCCAGAAGGAAAGGGTAGTACTGCATGCAGTAAAGTTCATTTTTTTCATTTACATTAATTCAAAACAAAAGATTTTTAAGATTCTTCTAAAATTGCCTAACCAAAGGTCCAGCTGGAGACCCTTTGTTAGTTTTTACTTTTATTTTTTGGCATTAATTTTAATGCTAATACTATATATCAATCTTCAGAGACTCAAAGGTAATAATTTTTAAAAGAACAACAAAATTAATAATGGAGCTCTGCATTATTTCTCCCTTCCAGTAAGTATATAAGGATTGTTCTATGGCCATTGAAAATCAATTCTTCCTAGAAGGATACTGGCCTGCTAACTAGTGCATAGCATTAGCACCGCTAATGGTAGCAGGAAACAGATCACTCTGAAAATTCAATTTGCATACAGGTATTTTAGGTTTAAAAAATGCACTTAATGTCAGACTTCCCACAGTTCCTCATGACCTGCTGCTTCTGGACTGGCCCCTCAGTATTAAAGACTGATTTGCATTCTGTAGATCTCACCAGCCTGTGACCCAGCACCAATTTATATTGATTGATGGCCTTTTGTTACTCTGCCTTACAGGCTGTGACCACTTGAAACTTCAAAATGAATGAAGTCAAACATAATGGGCACTTTTGTTCAATGAAGCAGAGAGACAGGACTGGGAAGCCAACCATTCTGTCAGAAAAAGAAAATGTTCTGTCCAGACTAATCTGTCAGGTTTTCAAAACTCTGACACACTGTGTTCTCAGTGCATACAAAAGTATCTGTGCTGAGTGTAGACAAAGCAACTGATGATGCTTCTTTTATATCTAAAACACAGTTTCTAAAGCACAGTTTTTTAAATATCAATAATATGTGTAATTTTTTCATTCAGTAATTATGCTTTAAACTACTTACTCTAAATACACTGAATTGTATTCTAAAATTAAGGAGCTCGTTAGAGTGTTGTTTACGAGTTCAGTGGGGATGGAGTGGGTGATAAGGGTGGAAAGAAGAAGAGTCTAGTTAAAGAATAACTACAAATGACCCATGGGAATGGACAACAGAGTGGGGATTCACTGTGTGCGTGCAGGGAGGTGGGAAAGGGGAGAACAATAGGGGAAAATTGGGACAACTGTAGTAGAACATCAATAACAATAAAAATTGAATTTAAAAAATTAATAAAAATAGCCATGGCTGCTGTGGCTTAGTGGATTGACTGCTGGCCTGCGAGCCAAAGGGTCACTGGATAGATCCCGAGTCAGGGCACATGCCTGGGTTGAGAGCCTAGTCCCCAGTAGGGGGCACTCAATAGGCAACCACACATTGATGTCTCTCTCCCTTTTTTTCTCCCTCCCTTCCCCTTTCTCTATAAATAAATAAATAAAAAATAGAGAATTGGCTAGCAAATTATAACTGATTGAATTAATGGGATGCCATAAATCAATAAAAATCGTACTTTAAATTATTTAAAATAAAGACAATATATTACATGAAAAAGTATTTCTAAATTGTATGATATCAATTTATATCAAATGTATATATCAATATAGATAAGATATATAAATTTAATGTTATTTAGGCAGAAATTTAGATATAGGTATATAAAAACACTAATTTTATACATACCAAAATGTTAATTATAAGTGGTTTATCATGAAATTAGGCCTGAATTTTTTTTAGTTTCCCTATGTGTTTTTATATTTTCCACAAATTTATAAATTAAAATGTTTATATAAGAAAAATATTCAGCCCTGGCTGGTGTAGCTCAGTGGATTGAGTGCGAGCCTGTGAACCAGAGGATAGCAGTTCGATTCCCAGTCAGGACACATGCCTGGGTTGCAGGCCAGTTCCCAGAAGGGGACGCAAGAGAGGCAGCCATACATTGATATTTCTCTCCCTCTCTCCTTCTCTTCCCCTCTAAAGATAAATAAATAAAATCATTAAAAAATAATAAAGTAGAAAGGACTTAAAAAAGGAAAATATTCATAATTACAAACTATATAAATCTCTCTCTCAGTATACACCTGTTCATTGACTATCAGCATCCACTGTTTAAAAAATAGTGACCATATTTTAACATATACCTTGTTATAACAATTCATTTTTTATGTCTTGGTGGCCTAAGTTTGAAAGGGCCATGGGATCAAGGCTTTGAATGGATGAAGTATTAGCAAAATCAACCTGGAGTTTCAAAAGAGTAGAAAGCATTGCAGGTAGAATGCCTGCAATGATTTTAAGTACTATCACTTAGAAGTTCCATGAGCTGACAGTGTTTATCAACATTATTGTCATTAGCAAGCAAATACTTCTTAATCACAATTTGATTAAGGATGAAAACTGGACACTTTCAGTAATATGATTTTCAGTGGGTGTAAATTTAAAGAGGTAGGAAAAGAAAGAAAGCACGAAGGTGAAAATTCCCTTGATACAACCACCTTTGTTGCTGCATCTCAGTGAGTTTACCAGAAACAAAAATGGAGGAAAATGCTGAAATTAATGGTTTTCCAATATATTGAGGGGTACATTGGAAAGTTTACAGCTGTGAGAATACCTTGTCCTACCTTTAGTTATGGCCATGAAGCAACAAAGATTTTCCTTGGTCAGAGAGCAACTTAACAAAAGACAAATTCCAAAAAACATTTCATGTTTAACAAATGAGAATTCACATTTATGAGCCTATAAGGTTTAACTACAGAATTATATTTATATTAATTTTTGGATTTTTTAAAATGAATTTCTATTTATTTTCCATTTGCATACCCCCTTTATAGAACATTCTACAACCTTTTCTATGTCACTCTATGTGATCCTCACAGAGGACATCCCCAGGGCTCCCAATGGCTCATTTGCAGTTAGTTTCAGCCAGTGAATGACATCACCCCAAAGTCAGAAGACAGAGGAGAGAGCGATAAAGGTATTTCTCCACTGCTCCCTCCTGTATGCAGGAAGTAGCCACACCCTTTCACAAGTAGAGTGGCCTCTAGGGGTTCCTTCTTCTATGACTTCACCCCTCACAGCAATTACCCTGTCCTTTTGCTTATGGTTGTTAATAGTTTTATTCTAGCACTAGTCTCTAGTTGTCTAATCACACCTCCAGGATCTATAACAGTAGGTATCATATGTAATTATCTACATATATACATACATATATATGTATTCTTATATATTCTAATACTTATGTACTCTATTATATTATAAAATTATATTTTATTATTTCTATTAATATCTTATATAAATCATGTGTAATATCTATTCTTACATAAATATCAAAAGCATTATAGAATATATTCAAAAGCTATTAAATCAAGCAGCACACTATTTAAAATTTATGTTAGTGCACACAGCAAAAACTAGTTCAATTGATCAATTGAAACCTGGATTCAATGGTAGCCCATAAAGCAATAGTTGAGATATAGAAACTTCTCTGTCATATTGTAATTAAAGGAAACTGGAGGTTTAAATAGATGAAAATGTAGGAGTTGACCTCTTATGTGCAAGATTCATAACTGCTTCCTGACCATGACAAAGCAAGAGGAAGCACATAGCAAGGGGCCCAGCACCCCCGAAGAGCTCTGTATGGCTGTCCAATATAGCCTTGAGATGATAAGAGATTTTGACACTGACTTGGATGCTCTTATTTCAACAGGAATAATGATCCCAGGGTGGCAGGGACCTAGTTGTGAGGCTCAGCTATCACAGGCAAAGTTGGCCCAATGGCATAATACACCATAGAAATGCAGTAGAGATCAGAGTTTATTGACACTTAGAACTATATAGGGTTTAATATTGGCTCCCTATTAGTGAAATAGATGAGTAACCTACTAAGGTATCCCTTGATTAATACAATTCAGAAATCACTATGTCCGATGACAAAAAAAAAAAAAAACAGACAAAACTAAGGTGCTAGCATAAATCCACACCCTGACCAAGGTCAGTTCACATAGTCTGAACCCCTTGAGTGAGGAAAACAGTCAGAGAATACCTAGAAAGGGACTCTCAGATATGCCCTCAAGAAAATACTGTAATTTCCCCCAATTTTTATACACAGAAAACTTTAGCCACTTTAAAGAGTGACTGTGAAGAACAGATGCTCAAATCTTTAGGGAATTACTGTCTATTAGCTCTGAACTGACACTAGCCCCAGGGAACACAAATGCCACTTGGGTTGAATGGCTGGAGTGGGGCTTGTGAAAAGGCATTTGATAAACAGAATCTTGATGTAAATTTGTCTCACAGTGGGTCCTGTGGGCTCACAGCCCATCCTGTACCTATTACCCTAGTTTCTACAAGAATAATTGGAGTAAATATACTTTGAACAGGCATAATTCCCACATTGCTCCCCTGACCTATACAATGAGGACTAGAACAGTGGAAGAGTCAAATGAAAGCCCCTGAAACTGCCTGCTTAACCTCTGGACAAAATGGTAGACTAAAACTAGCACTGCATTTCTGAGAGAAATAGCAGAGTTTAGTGTCACCATAGAAGATACTAAAGATGCAAGAATTGTGAAGCTAAATGGCACTTCTGAAATGACTATGAATTATTATCAATTTAATCAAACTGTGATAACCAATGAAATACATTAGTTGAGGTAACCAACAAACTCCTGACACTGAGTATGCAGATATTAATTTGTTATACAAATTTTTATTAAAACAAATTTTATTTTGTTTAAATAAAAGTAAATAATAATTCCAGTATAATGAATCAACCCAATGGACAATCTTACATCCTCCTAGAATATAAATACATACCACATTTTGGAGAAAACTGGTGTAGAGGGATATTTAGTGGTAGGGAGTTAATAAAAGTTTAGAAAAATTAAACAGAAGTGTGCTCCACTTGCAAATCTCCTGAGAAAAGGAGATTTCTCAGGAGGCCTGAGAAACTGAGTAACAAACTCCTTTCTCCAAGCATCATAAATGTCCTCCAGATCCTTGGAATGGAGGGTACGAAATTAAAAGCCCTGATTTCTATCTCTCTGTCTCTATCTTTTCCGTAAGTCTATACTAAGCTCACCATGTAGTCAAATGCTCAGTTAACAATCCTGTGGAAATCAGAGCTGCATCTGAGGAGCAAAGGTGCACAATCCTACTTTGTCACAAGTTATCCAGGTAACAGGGAAGAATGGTGGATTATATCCCAGCCTTAAGAATTTGTAGAGTAAGAACTTTACATGAAGTGTCTCTAATCATCACTGCATCCTTGCAGGTTATTACCATCTCCCTTTCTGCAGACTAGGAAATATTGGCTCAAAGGATTGAACTGAATATTCAAAGCTTGTTATACCATTCAATATATGTTTTTAAATGTCTTCTAATTGGTAATAATTAATCTTCTTATTTATTACTTTAAAAAATTACAGTACTCCCACCCTTATCTGTAGTTTTGTTTTCTGAAGTTTTAGTTACCCTCATTCAACTATAGTCTGAATATATAAGGGAAATTCAAAGAAATAAACATTTTATAAGTTTTTTATTTATTTTATTTTAACTGTTGTTCAAGTAGTTTTCTTTTACTCCTATCCCAGCCCACCCAGCCCACCCTCTCCCCCCTCTTCCACCCCCCTAGTTTTTGTCCATGTGTCTTTTATACTTGTTCTTGTAAACCCTTCCCCTTTTCCCCTGAAATTCTCTCCCCTCTCCCCTCTGGTCCCTGTCAGCCTGCTCTGCATTTCAGTGTCTTTGGTTATGTTTTGCTTGCTTCTTTCTTTTGTTGTTTAGATTCCTGTTAAAGGTGAGATCATATGGTATTTGTCTTTCACCACCTGGCTTATTTCACTCAGCATAATGCTTTCCAGTTCCATCCATGTTACAATGGGTAGGAGTTCCTTCTTCCTTTCTGCAGCATAGAATTCCATTATGTAAATGTACCATAGCTTTTTGACCCAGTCATTTACCTATGGGCATCTTGGTTGCTTCCAACTCTTGGCTATTGTAAATTGTGCTGCTATGAACATCAGGGTGCATACGTTCTTTTGGGTTGGTATTTCAGGGTTCTTAGGATATACTCCTAAGAGTGAAATTGCTGGATCAAAAGGCAGATCCATTTTTAGCTTTCTGAGTTTTAAATTGTCCAATGCTCTGAGTAATCTGATAAAATCCTGCATCATCACTCTCCATTATACCAAAAATGATAATCACCCCTTTGTCCAACATATCCACAGTATTTACAATACCTGCCCATTAGTCACTTAGTAGCACCTTGGTTATCAGATCAACCACTGTAATATCACAGTGCTTATGCTCAGGTAATCCTTATTTTACTTACGATGGCTTCATAGTCATTCACATTTTTTTTTGTTTTTTTTAAAGATGTTATTTTTTTTGCCCTGGTTGGTGTGTCTCAGTGGATTGAGCACCAGCCTGTGAACCAGAGGGTAACCAGTTCAATTCCCAGCCAGGGCACATGCCTGGGTTGCAGGGCAGTTCCCAGTAGGGGACACACGAGAGGGAACCATACACTAATATTTCTCTCCCTCTCTCCTTCCCTTCCCCTCTAAAGATAAATAAATAAATGTTGTTGTTTTTTATGTTTAGACACAGGGGAAAAGAGGAAGAGAAACATCAATATGTGGTTGCCTTTCGTGTGCCCCTTACTGGGGACCTGGTCTGCAACACAGGCACAGGTCCTGACTGGGAATCAAACCAGTGACCCTCTGGTTCACAGGCTGGTGCTCAATTCACTGAGCCACACCAGCCGGGGCTCACATAATTTTTATTAGAGTACATTGTTATAATCTTTCTATTTTGTTACTAGATATTTTTAATTGTTTACTGTGGCTAAATTATAAACTAAATTTTTTCATAGGTATGTATTATAGGAAAGAAAACATAGGAGTTGGTTTTATACATGGTATCCTCCACAGATAAGGGGAAACTACAGTAATATTAAAAGTGTATCTGGTAGCAGCCAATATAAATCCAAGCAGATATTGGTGTGATGACCAGACTGTGATCACACAGAAATAAACAGCAGAGATACAAATTGGAATTGAGCCTTTCGTTTCCTCTGTTGCACCATTCATGCATTCTACAAAATAATTTTGATGGGATCAGAAGCTTTGCATTGTTTCCCTTAGCATGTTGTGGGTATTCCCATACATCCTCTGTTTCTTAATTTAAAAATGACAATATCAGCAGCCTGTCTGTTTCTTGGACTAATGTTGTGAATAACATCACACCCTTGCAGCAAAGGCAAAATGCAAAAAACCCAAGTACCTGAAAGTGTGTATGAGGCAGTGTGGGAAGTTCAAACAGCATACACAACCCATCGGGGCACTGCTTGGCCCTGTAACCTTAACAACTTGATAACCCATAAATTTGAACACTAATGTCAGGATTCCATTAAACGGAAAAGCAGCATCACAGAGAGGTTAAAACAGTGGTCTCCTGAATCTATCTTTTGCTAGCTGTATAACCCTGGGCAGATTACTTAACCACATTTAAATTTCTTCATCTGTAAAATGTTCAATCATAGTATTTGCCTTTAAGGTTCTAGTGAAGATTATGTTAGTTGACACATAAAAACTAATACAGTGCCTGGCATATGACTAATGTTCAATAAATGTCAGCTACAAGGATATTGATGATGATCATGAACAACAACAAGTATTAAGTACTGTCAAAGTGCCAAGGATAATGAGATTCCATACTTGTATAATACTCCCCATAATTCAGTGACCCACATTAATAATTTCCCTTTAAGATTAAAACTTCAATTTAAGGTAAAATGACAGCCCATATACACAAATTTATAAAGACACTCCTATAGAAGCTATAGTCCCCTCAACTATAGCTCTGTCAGGATCTAAGAAGAGCTTCAGACTCATTTACATTCTTCCAGGGCCCATTAATGACTTAAATTTTAAGTCATTAAAATTTAAACTTAAACTCATCTCAAACGTTTCTAAAAATAATCCAACTATTCATTTTCTTTTTTTGTGGGACTGCTAGAAGCCCATTCAATGCTTTTATTATAAAGTGCTGTCCTAAATATCAAAATGCTTCAGGAGCTAAAACAGTACCAAGCACTTTTAGGGTCTGATGATAAGTGAGAAAGATCTGTCCAGAGATACCCATACAAAATAAACCACAAAATATTATACAATCTCAAAAAATTATTATTCTGTTAAATGTAACTGCTTTCATTCATTGCTCACATTATACCAGGGTGAAAGAAATCGACAGTTTTATGTAGTATGATTTAAAGATTCTCTATGATTTAAGGACTGTTGCTATTTTAAGGACTTGGTCATAAAACAGAAATTGCTTGGAACTTTCACATTATTTTTTATGTTATATTTTCAGAAAAAAATAACAAAATAGACAAAATATCCAGACCAAACAGTAATATCACACACACAACCCTTCTGCCTTCTCTGATGTATTTGTGTTTACATGTTTGGAGGAGCTAACAGTCCATCACAGCATCCAACCAATAACACTGAAACTGAGCATGTACTTGTATCTTCGTGATAAATCACAAGACAAGAGCAACTCTTTTAGTAGTAGGATCTAAGACTGATGAAATAAATATGTATTTGTCTTCTGAGAAAAAAATTATACCTATATATCTGCCTGCCTGCCTGCCTTGGTAAATATCAAAAGATCCCTGATTTCCTCTTCTTTCTGTATGTTTTCTTATATTCATGGATTTTTTACAACCCCGCCATATTCTGCTATGTGAGCCAATGTAATGAAAAGCAGTGCTTCTCAAATTTGATTATGCATCAGAGTCATCTAGGGAAAAAAAACTTTCTTTTCACACATATTTCTGCCCCTGACTCAAAAAATTTCTGATTCAGCAGGTCTGTGTAAACCTGGAACTAAATTTCTAACCACTTTCCAAGTGATTATCTTGCTCAGGTTGAAAGACCACAACTTGAGAACCGGTGGTATAAAAAATGATCACCAGCCTTACTTACATTCACAGAACCAGGCTTCTGGTCTCAGCTATGCTGTTCAACTGGAGACATGATATTTAATCTTTTTAGATCCCAGTCCCCCTATGATAAAATAAGGAGTTTGCACTGGGTGAATGTCAAGATCTTTGTCAACATCAATAATCCATGAGTTTTATGCTTTCTCTATAGCCTCTTCCCCAGAAAAGCTCCATGCCAGACTTGGTGTTAGGTCTTCATCACAGGATTTCTGTCCTCGACTCAGTCTCCAGCAGTGGTTTGCAAAGTCTGCCGGAAGTAGCAAAAACAATTAAATATATCTATTTCTATTTTCTATTCCTTAAAAGTAAATTGGTTCACAATTCTTTATCTCCTCTTCCCGTGCTTAATAGAAAGAGGGGATATACTGTAGGTTTTGTTTGAAAGAGGCCATCCTTCAAGAGGACTATAATAATAGAAAGGTTGACATAATAGTAACAACAAAAGCAATTAACATTTATTGAACAATTATTCTATGCCAGTCAGTACCATAAAGCCTTTTCATACATCATCATTTAATCCTCACAATAACCTCATAAAGTAAATCATATTGTCATATTTTTTAGGCAAGAGAATGCACACTCAGAATATGCTCTCAACTCAGCCATATTCCAACATTAAAAAGAACAGAGCTGGGCCCTGACCAGTATGTCTCAATTGGTTGGGCATCATCCCACAAAGCAAAGGGTCACTGGTTCGATTTCCTATTAGAGTACATGCCTGGGTTGTAGGTTTGGTCCTGAGTCAGGGAAGTTACAAATGATGTTCTCTCTCACATCAATGTTTCTCTCACTCTCTTTCCCCCCCCCCTTTCCCCTCTCTTTAAAAATAAATATATATATATTTAATTTTTTAAAAATTAACAAAGATAAGATGCAAAATCAATTTTGTTTGATTCTAGACCTTGGATCTTTGACCATAGTGATAATTAAGATCATATCACCAAATCTACCCCAGAGTGAGGATGGCTATGAGGTTTCAATAAAGGATTAGGTTAAGAAACAAGGTGTGGATAGAACTCTGTTTGGCACAGGAGATAATTTAAGCCAAAAGAATAAGGGTCTAACACCAGCATCAAGTCAATAATGGAAGAAAGGCCCAAGGGATGTGGCCAGGACTTATCGTTCAAAAGACACTAAAATAATGACAGACTGAAAACAGTGAAGCCATGAAAGCAGGTAAAAGTCAAACCCGGGGCAACTAAATGCAACTTGGAAGATACAGAAATCAGGAATTAGGGGGAGCTAACCCAGGATGGTTCCTTATTTTATGACACATGAGACCTGTTAGTGCAGTAGACAAAGTCTCAGTAGAGACTGCATTTGTCTCAAGAAACTATTGTCTGTCCTCAGAGCCTGACCCCAGTTTATCACTCCTCCCATTCCCACATGTGCAGCAAAATAAATACCAAGAAGAGGAAGGACAAGTGTCCATAGATATTATGCTAATTCTTCATGGATCATCTGTGAAAATTGTCTTAATTCTTAAATACCTAATATCAATATCATTCTAATTGCACCAATACATAGAATAAAATAGGATGTTATCAACTTGAGAGTGCTCAAAATGACTTTTTAGATATCCACCTATCCCCACAGCCCCCTAGCACATTATCAACAATATTCAAAATGTTAACCTCCTGCCTCAAAGGCCTTGAGCAGAAGTGACTCCAGAATTTCAAAGAAGGGCTATTCTGTCTGATGCAAGAAGGCGAAGTGATTCTTTAAACTGCATTTATGTGCCATGTTTGTGAGATTTCTACTTTCATTTGGGGTGCCTTGAAATAAATTTTCATGGCAATTAGTGTTTTTTTCTTTTATATTATGTTCATTATGTTTGAGGAGCAAAGGAAGCTATAGGGAAGTAAAGCCTCACCCTTAGGCTGCCTGCTTGAACCACGGTGATGTACCAAATACTTTACATTCCCAGCAGGCATTCCCCAAGGCTTTTCTCTATTCTGGAGGCTGTGAAAAGTGTTGTAGGAGAATGAGTCACTTCCTGACCCATCCAAGGGGTTTATAGATGTGTAGGACTGACAAACATAAAAAAATAGCTACATTAAAAGCAGAATTACATGAATTATTTTCTCCCAAAAGACTCTTGTGCAGTCTTCCTCATGTTATTAAAATATGAATGTAAATGTTTTTTTGCAATGTTCACAATATGTTCTACCTGCTTTTCATATACTAATTAATTAAATCATTACAACCTTACTACAAATAAATTATGTAGCTAATTCTATTTTGTAGATGAGGAAACTGAGGCATACAGAAGTATCAATAATCTGCTCACAGCTGCCCAAAGTAAACACCAGAACTAAGAAGCAGCAACCACAGGTATCCTGGCTCACAGGCAAGATCTTGATGCATATACTCCCTCTATGAATAGAAGCACTATTCTAGATTATTAGACCCAAATCCCTGTCTTTCTTTTTCTCCAACCTCAGAGCCTGTTTATATTCAAAATGGATCCAAAATTTGACCATGTTACTCCTCCCATTGTACCACCCCAGTACACAGTACCATTGTGCCTTATGTAAATTATCACAAAAACTTTATGATTGGTGTCCAAGTTTCTGCTCTTGACATTCTACACTTTCAACATGACAGCTAGAGTGATCCACTCCTATACTCAAAACCCTGCAATGACTTTAACCTCAGATTAAATGCTAATTTGTTATAATAGCCTCTAATGCTCTAGGGGATCTGTTACCAGCCACATATCACCAGTGGATACTCTAATCCACTTTATCCCCTGCTACTCTCCCCTAGCACTCTCTTCTTCAGCTACATGGATGGTCTCATGGTTCCCCAAACATGCAAAGCACACTTAGCTCAGGACTTTCATGCTGGCTAAATCAAAGATATCCACATAGGAAACAGTGAACTTTGACTTCTACCTCTCCTAATTATAAAGGCCTGAATGTCAGACAAACTCACACAAGGTACAAATGTTTCCCAACACTGAATTTACTTATACTTATCAAAGAATAGAAGAAAGGAACAGTGGCTACCAATACAGCCTCTGATTTGGGAAGCGCTGGACTATAGGAAACACTATCCTGAAGGTCCTTGCTTCTGTGCTAGGAGACATTTGGTGTTGGAGTAAGACCTGATCACTTTCTATGCAGTACAAACCAGCTCAGGGAAGGTGCTCAGTTTCAGGATCTCCAGGTTCTGTAGCTCGTTGATTGCATGACTGTATAGTCATAAATCTACAGGTTTACCTATACTAAGTAATTGAATCCAATCACCTGTTCTGATAAGTCATTTTAGAGAAAAATTTATTATGTAGAATCCTTCAACAGTCACCTTGGCTTTACCCAGCCAGAAAACCCCACCAGTGTGTTAACATAACACACTTTCACTGTGGTAAAATACAGCTTTAAAAGAATAAAGAGAGTGAATTACAGATGCACTGCTGCAAACTTTTTTTCTGTACATCATATTGTATACAAAATCAATTTCAGGTAAATTGTAGATCTAAATATGAAAAATGCAATATAAAATGTTTAGAAGACCTAAGCAAAGATTTCTTACACAAGATAGAAAAGCATTAATTATAATAGAAAATTTGATAATCTGTATTCAAGTTAACAACTTCCAATTTTCTAAAAAGATAATTCCAGAACAATGAAAGAAGCTACAGAGTGGGAAATAATATGGAAAAAAAACTTATTTTCAACAAAAGATGTCATGTCCAAGATATTTTTTAAAACTTCTATGATTCAACAGAAAAAGAAATGTTAAAACCTCAATTAAAAATACCAAAAAAGGGTGGGGAGGAGAAGCTAGAACAGGCTCTTCTTCAAAGGAAATATCAAACTGGCCAATAAATACACATAAAGGGAATTAATTTCATTAGTCTTCATGGAAATACAAATTAAAACTACATAAAATAGAACTAGAGATAAAAGATGGCAGTGGGATAAGTGGAAGTTACACTCATCTTCTTCCAAGACCAAACTAAAATATGGAACAGTCAACCTGCATAACCAATGGAGGACCAGAAGAACAGATGTCATACAACCAAGGAATTACAGAAGAAACCGCATTGCAACTGATAGGAAGGTAAGACCATCCACCCTCAGCAGAACCCCGCCCCCCAAATCTGGCCCCACTCCCAAAGATGGCAGCTGATATTCTGGGGGGATATCTGAGCTGCGAATGTTCCCCTTGAGTAGCATGGGTCTCAACTCCATGCCTGACTCCCCAGCAAAGAGAACCAGAGCTGGGAAGAGGTGCCCAGATAACATGTGGCTGTGAAAATCAGCAGAGATTCTGTCCACTAGGGACAAATGACAGTCTCCCAGAGACACAGGTGCCATCTTAAAGGACCAATGCACAAAATCTAGCTGTGGTTACTTACCCTGGGCTCCAGCTGAAGAGTGGCAGGAGTGGACAATAGTTATGTAATGAGAAACTGTGGTTTGTTGCTCCAGGGAGGGAGAGTGGGAAAGACAGCTGCTAGGGTCCCTGTGATGGTTCATTTTCCCACAAAGCAGACACCATATTTCTTGGGTGAAGCACTCTTCTCCATATGGCATCAACATGGGATAATGCACCACCCTCTGGACTCCTGGTCACCCCAACCTATGAAGTTAATGCCCTATGAAGGAGTCAGCTACCTGGGCCCAGGGTGTAGAGATTTGGACTGACCAAAGGGATATCAATGACTGAGCTGTATTGCTGAGGTGGGGCCCATTCCTCTTACCTTCCTACAAGCCTAATGGATGCCTCCCCCTCATAGGAGATCCACTCTGCTGTGAGCAGGGCAAAGCCACCAGACCTCCATTGTTTTGCCCTGCTGAGCTCAACTCTCCAGGTTGTCTGGGAAGAATCCAGGACAGACTTAATTGTGTGGCTCTGAGGTGGCGGCCATTTTTTTTTCTTGCATGCCCAACTGGTGCAGAACCCCATCTTCACACATTCAAATATAGATCTATTTGAGCCTGATAAACTATGCTGGGCTCACCTTAATGACTCCTTGAGACTCTGCCCAACTACACAAGTGTGCAGAACACCTGGCAGAGACAGCTAGACTTGGTATACCCTGGGACTTTTGATGAATCACTTCAGACCTAGCACTGGCAGAATTTAAACCTGTATCATTCTGGTGAACACCACTCACCCCTATCTGGTGACTCACTGTGAAATTACCTTATACAACTCATGAACTGCCAGAGTCCATTTCAGTGACTGAGCCTAACAGGCAGCCATGAGGCAACAGGCAGGCAAAGGATACCTTTGGCCTTTTGCTGAACTTCCCCTGGACTAGGTGCTGGTAGGAGCTGGCTTCTGTGCACAGCTTATTCTTTCCCATGCACACCCAGACAAAACAGAGGCAGCCACAAATGGTGGATTGTTTTATAGCTCCAAGCATATTATTCAGGGCCAGCCACAACAAGCAGAGCTCTTCCCAAGAAGCCCCAGAACAAACGCACCCAGTGGACACCTTCAGACAACATCAGAGAAGGATCTATTTAGCATGATCAGTAGCATATCCAAAGAAAGATCTCAGCATATACCAGACAATGCTGAGGAAAATATAAATTCATGTGGTCAGCACCTGAACAATAGCTCATATACTATGGTTGGGGCTGATCCCCACAGTCAGTCACCCTGGGGGTCAAGTCCATACATGAATGGGCCAATAGCAATCAAGACTCAAGTATAAGAGGAGAAATCACATAAACCACACGAGGGACATCCCTAGATTGTCCAGAGCAGGTGACCAAGGAAGAGGTGACCAAGGAGACTAGGTCTCACAGGACTCTACCATATAATGCCACCCTACAAAGATGGCATAGCATACCTGCCTAATACACAGACACAAACATGAAGAGGCAGCCAAAATGAAAGGGAAAAGAAACATTCCCCAAATAAAAAAATAGGAGACATCTCTATTATTAAAACATCTAAATAAAATGGAGGCAATCATTCTACAAAGTACAGACTTCAAAAAAAAAAAAAAAGAATGTTAGGATGCCCAAAGAACTAGTGAGAACTTCTATAGCATGAAAAAGAAAATAAACGCCATGAAAAAGAAGCAGTCAGAAATAAAGAATACTATATCTGAAATGAAAAAATACACTAGAAGGAATAGACAATAGGTTAGGTGAGACAGAAGATCAAATCAGTGAATTGGAAGAGGAGGTAGCAGAAAACACCTCATCATAGCAGCAAAAAGAAAAAGAATTAAAAAAATAAAATAGTATAAGGTACTTTGGGGACAACGTGAAACATAACAACATCTGTATCATAGAGGTACCAGAAAGAGAAAGAGCACAGGACTGAGAACCTATTTGAACAAATAATGACTAAAGAATGCCCTAGCCTGATGAAGAAAAAAGACACTTAAGCCCAGGACGTGCCAAGTCTGAAAAAAAGGTAAACCCAAAGCAACAAGAAAAAGACAGTTACCTACAAGAGAGATCCCACAAGACTGTCAGCTGATTCTCAACAGAAACATTTCAGAAAAGAAGAAATTTCCAAAAAATATTCAGTGATAAAAAGCAACAACCTACAACCAATACTACTTTACCTAGTAAGGCTATCATTTAAAATGGAAGGAGAAATAAAGAGCTTCCCAGACGAGAAAAAGCTAAGAGTGTTCATTACCACCAAGCCAGCAGGACAAAAAATTTTAAAGCATTTTATTTGAGAAAAAAAAAGAAAAAAGAACATAATTATAAAGAATAAAATAGCAAATAATGTATGCGTATCAATACCCACAAGTATAAATGGCTTAAATGCTTCATTCAAAAGACATAGGGTAGGTGAATGGATAAGAAAACAAGACCCATATATATGATGTCTACAAGGGAACCACCTCAGAACAAGACACACACAGACTACAAGTAAAGGAATAAAAAATGGTATTTCCTGCAAATGAAAATAAAAAAGAAAATTGGGGTAGCAACACACATCAGACAAAAGAGATATTAAAATAAAGGCTATAATAAGAGACAAAGAAAGACACTCCATAATAATAAAGAGATTGACCCAAAAAGAGGATCAAAAAGAGTACAAAAAATATGTACTCTTGTACATAGTCACATCATTGGAGAGATTTTTCCAGAGAGAAAATTGTGGGGGGCTCTGCCCACAGGGACCACCCCCCCACCCCAGCCATCATGTATGAGAATAAGCCTACCAAGATATGATCTGCTTGGGGAGGAAAGGTGGCTGATCTCTCAAAGGAGAAAGGCCAAGAGCCTTTTCCTCAATGGGCTTTTATTGTGTTCATTTTGCACAGGAATACAGGTAAAGCTCCTTAATCATTATCAGGCAGTAAGGATCAAACAATAGATAACACACAAAGAACTCTGAGGGCCTATTTTGAGTCAGGGTCAGATAGCTAAATTGCCATAAAACTTTGGGGAACAAACTCACTTCCTTCTTGGACTCTTATTTAATTGAGAGCATTCTAAACAAAGCAGGTTTCAAGAAAGAAATAAAATCAAGAAAGAAATAAAAAATAGCTTGAAACAAATAAAAATGAGGACACAATAACCTGAAATCTTTGGGACAAAGCAAAAGAAGAAAATTCAAAACAAGAACAACTAAAAAATAAACCAAAAAACAATTTAATCTTGCACTTAAAGGAACAAGGGCAAGAACAACAAACAAAGCCTGAAGTGAGCAAAAGAAAGGAAAGACCAGAAGACAAATAAATAAAATACAGTCTAAAACAAAATAAACACTACAAAAACTACAAAACAATAAGCAATACAATAAACTATGAAAAACAATACAAAAAATTAATGAAATTTTAATCTTTAAAGATTAATTAAAGAAATGGTTTTTTGAAACAATATACAAGATTGATAAACTTTTATCCAGATTCATTAAGAAAATGAATGAACTCAAATAAATTCAGAAATGAAAAAAGTAATAACTAATATAACATATATACAAACAATTGCAAACATATTATGAAAAACTATATGTCACAAATTGGACAATCTGGATAAAATGGTTAAATTCTTAGAAACATACAATCTCCTAAAAGTGAATTCCCAAAAAACTGAAAATCTGAACAGACTGATTACAATTAATAAAATTGAAGCAGTAATCAAAAACCTTCCAACAAATGAAAGTCATGACTAGATGGCTTCAAAGATGAGTTTTACCAAACATTCAAGGAAGAACTCATGTTTATCCTTCTCAAACTATTCAAAAAATTTCAAGAAAAGGGAAGACTCCCAAGTTCATTTCATGAGGCCAGCATATTATCATAATTCTAAAATCAGATACACCACAATGAAAGAAAATTATATGCCAATATCCCTGATAAACATAAATGCAAAAATCCTCAGCAAAATATTAGCAAACTGAAATTAGTAATATGTTGAAAATCTCATATATTATGATCAAATGAAACTTATTCCTGGTATACAAGGTTGGTACAATATATGCAAATAAATGTGATACAGCACATAAACATAATAAAGGACACTTGACACATCATAACATCAATAGATACATAAGAAGATTTTGACAAAATCTAGCACCCTTTTATGATAAAATGTCTCAGCAAAGTGGGAATAGAGGGAACCTCAATGTAATAAACACCGTATGTGACAAAACCACTGCCAACATCATGCTCAATGGGAAATAAACTAAAGTGTTTCCCTTTAGATCAGGATCAAGACAGTGGTGTCCATTTTCACCACAGTTGTGTCCTAGCCATAGCAACCAGACAAGAAACAGTAAAAAGCATCCAAATTGAAAAGGAAGAAGTAAAATGGTAATTTTTTACAGATGACATGATACTGTATGGAGAGGACCCTGAAGATTCCATCAACATACTGCTGAAACTGACAAATGAATTTAGTAAAGCAACAGGATATAAAATAAATACTAGAACATGGTCATATTTTTATAAAGCAATAATGAACTATCAGAAAGGGAAACCAAAAAAATTATCCCATTTACAATTATATTAAAAAAAAACTAAGAATAAATTTAACCAAGAAGATAAATGAGCTATACTCAGAAAACTATCAAGGAATAAACCTAACAAAAGAGGTAAAAGACCTGTATTCAGAAAACTATACAATACTGAAAAAAGTAATTAACAAAGACACAAATAAGTGGAAGCATATAACATGTTGATGGATTGAAAGAATTAACATCATTAAATGTCCATACTACCCAAAGCAATTTATACATTCAATGTAATCTCTATTAAAATACCAATGATATATTTCACAGATATAGAACATTTCCAAAATTTATATGGGGCCATAAATGACCCTGAATAGCAGCAGCAATTCTGAAAAAGAACAAAGTAGGAATGATTGCAATACTTGATATCAAACTATATTACAAGGCCATGGTAATCAAAACAGCCAGGTAGTGGCATAAGAACACACATATAGACAAACGGAACAGAATAGAGAGCACAGAAATAAACATACTTCTCTATGGACAATTAATATTCGACAAAGGGAGTAGAAGCATAAAATGGAGTACAAATAACCTCTTCACCAAATGGTGTAGGGAGATCCTGACAGCTACCTAAAAAAAAATGAAACTCAACCACCAATCACACCATACAAAAAAATAAACTCTAGATGAATAAAATACTTAAATATAAGTTGTGACATCATAAAAGTCCTACAGAAAAACATAGGCAGAAATATTTCAGATATTCCACACAGCAATATTTTCACTGATACATCATCTAGAGTGAGGGTCATAAAGAAAAACATAATCAAATGGGACTTCATCTAATTAAAAATTTTATGCATAGCTAAAGAAAACATCAGCAAAATGAAAAGAAAGCCAACAGTATGGGAAATATATTTGCAAATGATACCTCAGACAAGGGTTTGATATCCAAAATATATAAAAAACTCACACGATTCCACTCCAGGAAAACAACCCAACTAAAAAATGGGCAAAGGACCTGAACAGGCAGTTCTCCAAGACAGACATATGGAGGACTTACAGACATATGAAAGGATACTCAGCATCACCAGTCATCAGGAAGATGCAAATTAAAACCACAATGAGATACCACTTCATACCAGTCAAATGGCCATTACAAACAAATCAACAAACAAGTGCTTGTGAGGCTGTGGAGAAAAGGAAATCCTAGTATATTTTTGGTGGAAATGCAGACTGGTGAAGCCACTGTGGAAAACAGTATGGAATTTCTTCAAAAAACTAAAAAAGGTACTAAGAAACACCCTAAGAACAATCAAACACTGACTGTAAAGAACCTATGCACCCCAGTGTTCGAAGCAGCACAATTTACAATAGCCAAGTGTTGGAAGCAACCTAAGTGCCCATTAGTAAATGAGTGGATTGAAAAATTGTGGTACATTCATACAATGGAATACTACACAGCAGAAAGAAAGAAGGATCTCCTACCCTTCTCAATAGCACTGAAGGAACTGGAGAGCATTATGCTAAGTGAAATAATCCAGGCAGCGAAAGACAAATACCGTATGATCTCACCTATAAGTGGAACCTAATCAACAAAACAAATGAGCAAGTAGAATATAACCACAGACATTGAGATAAAAAACAAGCTGACAGGGACCACAGGAAGAGGCCAGGCAGATAATGGGATAAAAGGAGAAGGAACATTTATAAAAGATCAATGGACAAAGACAACATGGGGGTAGCACTCAGTGTGGCAGGTGGTGGTGGGTGGGGCAGGGGAGAAAGGTGGGGGCAAAATGGGGATAATTGTAGTTAAAAAACATTAAAATCAATCAATCAATCAATAAATAAATATCATTTTAAAAAAGTAAACTATAAACACTGAAGAAAAAAATGGTAGTGCAGATGTATCCTTTCATAGTTTTCATTGCTTCTGTCTGTTGATATGGTGCTATCATTTCTCTTTATTCTTCCCTTTGCTTTCCATCTGAACTTGGTGTATTAATCTTGGTCCTTCATCTAGGTGTTTTGCTCTAGGACCTGTTTTCTCATTCTCATCTTCTGATTCAATGCTTCCATAATAAGATCCCATAGCAAGTTAGTTCTCTTTTTTCTACAAATTTTGTTAAATGTCCTCATTTAAATTTATTGTTTACATTTTTACTTCTTTCTTATTTAATTTTTTTCTTAGTTTTGCCAAATGAATTTTATATTTTTGTTATCTATAACTTCACGTTTACTATTAGATTTTCTGCTTGGCCACCATTTTTCTCTTCAAGGCTACAACTAAAACAAAATATTCTTCATCTCTACTTTTCAGTCCAGTGGGGTGCATGTAGGGGTGGGGTTGAATATGAGAAGATTTTTCTATTTTTATACCTTCCAGCTCTAGTTGGAAATATCTGGTTATCTGACATGCAATAGGAAAAGTGGGGGGAAAGAAAAAAAATGGTAAGTAAAATAAGTGCTTCCCAGTTGCCCAAAGTGTCTTAATAGATTACTTTCCTTACAAATTTATTTAAGAAACCATCTGACCTGTGTTCTTTTATGAAACTATTTGACCTTGCTTTTGGGGGGGGGACTAAATCCTCTAGTCCTCTATTGGAGTCATTGAAGAAACAAAAGAGTTTTTATTTTTTTAAATCCATGTGAAGGTTTTGAGGTTTTGGCCACAAATTTTTCAAATATTGGAATAAATTTTTAATTTGGGCTTTGAGATCCTGACAAGCCCAGCTTGTAATTTTGGGTCTTTGTATCAAGAACAAGACTTCAAAGAGACACTGTTCTATGTCACAGCAGAGGCAGAGAAAAGCATTACACCAGCTATAGTGGTAGCAGTCAAAGGAAACCCTGAACTGCCAGCCAATCTGGCCAGTCAGCTACCTTGCCCTGGAAACAAACACACCCTATTCCATGGACCAGAAGCAAAGTTCCTCAGAGGAGGATAAGTGAGCATGTCATCCATCAGGGCCAGAAATGCTGGGGACATTGTATTCCCACCTAGGTACCCTGTCTGGAGCCCTTTAAATAACAGGATTCATATCTTGAAGGGAAATAGGCTAATAAACATTATTTTGTTTCATTTTTAAAAAGTTAAAAAGATACAAGTAAGTGGAAGCATACATCATGCTCCTGGATAGGAAGAATTAACATTTCTAAAATGGCCATACTTCCCAAATAATCTATAGACTCAATGCAAATTCTATCAAAATACCAATGACATATTTCACAGAACTAGAACAAATTTTTTTTAAAAGTGTATGAAACCAAAAAGAACCTGATTTGCCACAGCAATCTTGAGAAAGAACAAAATTGGAGGAATTTGGTTGTATGATATCAAACTATACTGCCAGGCCACTCTGACCAAAACAGCACAGTACTGGCATAAAAAAAGACACACAGATCAATGGAACAAAATAGAGAGCTAAAAAATAAACCCATGAATATATGGCCAGTTAATATTTGACAAAGGATATAAGAACATACAGTGGGCTAAAGACCGTCTATTCCATAAGTGGTGGGAAAATTTTCCATGCAAAAAGGGGGAAAAAAAACCTATACCACCTCCTTATACCATATACCAGAAAAAAACTCAAAATTGATTAGAGACTTAAATTAAAATACTCAAAGGCATGAAAACCATAGAAGAAAACATAGGCAGGAAAATATTAGACATTTCTCTTAGTAATTTATTTTTCTGATATGTCTTCTCAGGTAAAGGAAATAAGGAAAGAACCAACAACTGGGACTACATCAAACTAAAAAGGGTTTGCACAGCAAAGGAAACCATAAACAAAATAAAAAGACATTCCACTAAATTAGTGGTTCCCAAGCTTTCTGGCACCAGGAACTGGTTTCATGGAATACAATTTTTCCATGGGCTGGGGTGGGGGGACAGACTGGAAGCACTTGGGTGTCACCCAAGGCTCACCTCCTGCTGTGCAGTCCAGCTTTTAACAGGCCACGGATCAGTACAGGTCCATGCCCAGGGGTTTGAGGCCTTTGCACTAAATGAGAGTACATTCATCAATAATACATCTAAAAAGAAGTTAATATCCAAAATTTATGGAGAACTTACACAACTCAACACCAAAAACAAACAAACAATTCAATTTAAAAATGGGCAAAGACTCTGAATAGATACTTCTCTAAAGATGACATACAGATGGCTAAAAGACACACAAAAAGATGCTCAATGTCGCTAAACATCAGAGAAATGTAAATGAAAACCACAATGAGATATCACCTTGTGGGGGCAACTTTGCCTGCAAGTCTCCCCATCCGCCATGGATGAAAGTAACACTTACCAAGGCATGATCTGCTTGGGGAGGAGAGGTGGCCAACCTCTCAGAGGAGAAAGGCCAGGAACCCCTTCCTCAACAGCTTTATTGGGTTGTAATTAATACACAGGAATACAGGTGGTAAGGATCAAACAGCAGATAGCATTTCAAAGAAATCTGAGGGCTTAGTCTGAGTCAGTGTCTGTCAGGAAAGGGGGTGGCAAAAACTTTGGGAGACATACTCATTTCCTGCTTGGACCCTTAACATATGAATGAAAGCATTCCTAGCAAAGTAGGCTTCACAGGACTTTAGGAATTCTTTCTTATGCCTGATCACCCCAGATCCTGCTCTAGTTAGCAAAGGGCTGCACCACCTTCCTCATCGTAGGTTTTAGGCTTAAGTGGATTAGAGCCAGGAAGCACTTCTTCCAGAAGGAAATGGGGACTCAGGTAAAGGCTATGTCAGAATAGCTGGGGGGCGAGGGTCCATCACTCCCTCTTTGCTGCAGACCCCCGAGTTCTTCCTTGATGGCCTCCCAAGTGATTGTGTCTGGCTTAGGTTGCCCCTCCTCTGAGGGGTCGTACCTATCTCTGACTATCCAACCAGGCGTTAGGGGCAGAGGATGAAGCAGAAGCAGCACTGCTACCAGAGACAAGCTTTGTCTCCTTAGTGTCTCGCAACCCAGAGGTTGGTCACTCAGCCTCCATGAGGGGCAGTTACAACTGAAACCAGGCAGAGCAGTTCCCAATGCCACCTTACACCTGTCAGAATGATTATCATCAATAAATAAATAACAAGAGTTGGCAAGGATGTGGAGAAAAGGAAGCCATCATGCACTGTTTGTGAGAATGCAAACTGGTTCAGCCACTGTGAAAAACAGTGGGTCCTCAAAATATAAAAAACATGTAACTGCCTTGTGACCCAGTGATCCACTTCTGGGAATATATCTGAAGAAAACCAAAACATTGTTTCTAAATGGTATATGCACCCCTAGGTTCATTGGAGCACTATTTACAGTAGCCAAGAATTAGAAGCAGCCCAAGTGCCCATTAGTAAGTAGATGAGTGGATAAAAAGGCTGTGGTACATTTACATGATGGAATACTACTCAGCCACAAAAGAGAAAATCTTACCTTTCACAACAGCATGGATGGACCTGGAGAGTATTATGTTAAGTAAAATAAGCCAATCAGAGAAAGACAGATACCATATTATTTTACCTATGCATGGAATCTAATGAACAAAACAAACAAACAAAAAACAAACTGGACTCATAAATGGAGAACAGACTGACAGTTATCAGAAGACAGGGGGATTTGGGGACTGGATGAAAAAAGTGAAGGGATTAAGCACACAAAAATCTCATAGACACAGACAACATTATAGTGATTACCAGAGAGCAAAGGGGGAGGAGCAGATACAAGAGTATAAAAGAGAAATAAAAGTTGAGGGAACTGAATTTGGGTGGTGAATATACAACACAATATACAAATGAAGAATTATAGAGCTGTACACTTTAACCTATATAATTTTATTCACCAATGGAACCCCAATAAATATAATAAAATTATAAAAAAGAATTACAACTAAACATATTATAGATGAACCCCCCCACATATAAATTGAGTGAAAGAAGTAAAATATAAAAACTATTATGTATTTATCTAATTCAATTTCAAAAGGAGCAAAAAATGATCTATGGTCTGAGTACAGAATAGTGGTTATGCTTTGGAGGTAGGACAGCAGGGCAGGGAGGGTGTGACTTAAGGGGCTGAGGTGGGCTTCTTAACTGTTAGCAATGTTATATTTCTTGATCTGTATGTCAGTTACATGGAGATCTTCATTTTCAAATCCATCAAGTTACACATTTTTTGTTTATAAGTTATAATTCTACAATAATTTTCTAAAGGATGAAAACACTGACTGTTTTACATTTAAAAAGTGAGTTTAGTGGCAAGGGAATTGTTTTAAAGCATATACTATGTATTAATGTGCATATTTTGCTTTTATAAAATTAGTGAATTTTAATGCTAACTTAGGCACGGTGTATACTCTCTAAATCACTTGCCTTGGATCTGCCTTGCGGTTAGTTCATCGGCCTAAAGCATTTAAATTTGAGTCCCTGGTAACTTAGTTAAGTCTCCTCTCACTCCCTCCTCCATTCATTCTATATATGATTTTAGCAACAGGTTTACTTCTTAAAAACAAACAAATCAAAAGTGCTTTTCTTATCCTTGGGTCAAAAAGGCTATGAAATTGGACAGTTATCCTGATTGGGTGGAGCTTTGATTTAAACTTTGAGAAGGGATTCACATAAATGATGCTTCATCATACATATTTCTTTATCACATTATGTCAGACAAAAGTTCTAAAGTATAGACCAAAGATTTTCTAATCACCAGTCATTCCTGGAATCAATGTGCACATTCATGAAGATTTAATTTCAAAGAGATGAGATGAGATAGAATCAGATGTGTGTATGGTTGACTAAGAAAACATTGACATATGAAGTATTAGCACAGTGAAATACCAGATTGAGCATCAGACTCCATATGAATGTTCCAGAAAGGACTCCAAGACTTGGTAGCCCAAGCATGTCAAGCTCTCACTCTGCAGTAAGGGGGCTGAACATCTATCTGTAACTGTCCATTTATCTTTGCCTGGAATTTAACCCTGCCCTTAAAATCTCAGAGTTTTGCGTAAGTGGGAACATGGAGGCTCTTATATCAAAGAGAAAAAATATAAATCAAGCACTCTTAGTCTCATTTCTACACAGGTCACACAGCCTGGATCCCGGGGATTGTCCTTGCAACCCAGAGACCAAAAGAGCTACAGTCTTCTTATTCTACCTGAGATCACAGGATATGGGATGAATCAGCTGAGGTAAGATGGGTGAGAATTCAGCCCAAGACTAGGACTTGGATTGTTGCTGGACCAGCTGAGTTTGAGGAGTTAATTCTCTGGAGACCAGACCAACAGGTGTCACTTCACCATGCCTCATTTTCGGACAAGAAATTTTCAGGCATTTTGAAATGCTTCCCCAAACCATGCCATCTTAGCAGACAAGGAAGGGAACACAGTAATACAGGGACCCAATCTTCCTAGATATCCATTTGGTGGAGCCTAGGACAGCCAACTTTAAAAACCTAACAACTCATTCTTCAATTTCCAAGGAAAAAAGCTGTAGTTTTTTCCTCCCACTAGAATTACTCAGGAGCATCTAACTTTGCATTTTTAGTTTGTAGGAAAACTCTCAATGAGTTACCCATCTTCCAAACATTTTATTAACCCAGGACAGAAAAAAAAATACCTAAGTATAAAAGAAATTTATCAGAGGGCTGTCTGTGGCTCACAGAATTGAAGGAAAGAACAAAGAACCAGACAGAAAACAGGCAGTCATTCAATGAGGACCATCTGCCAAAAACCCTGTCTTCCTTGCCACCTCAGTGACTGCACCTCTCTGCACCCTGTACCACCCAGTACTCCACTCCTGATTCCATATAATTCAATGCCTTTAACAGAATAAAGGGAAAATATGTAATTATCCACACACCTTCATAAAAAATAATGTAATAAAATTCAAATGTTTTCTATTTTATTATATTTCATTGTCTACACTATTACCATTGTCTCCACAGTTTTCCCCTTTGCCTTACTCTACCCAGCCTCCCAAACATTTCCTAGGAATTAAAGGGAACTTGGTAACTTTATAACAGATAATTACCAAAAATCACTGACAAGCAGCACTCTTAAATAGCAAATCTTGCATTAAAAAATCAGGAATCAAAAACTTCCCAACAAAGAAAAATTCAAGCTTTACTGGTGCACTCTACCAAATTTTTTAAAAATTATACCAATTCCTCTCAAATTCTTCCAAAAGAAAACAGAAGAGAAGAGAGTACTTCCAAATGCATTTTACTGGCAGTACTCTGATACCAAAACCAGTCAAGGATGCCAGAAGAAAAGAAAATTATAGGCTATTTAAATTAAATGTAATAAACAAGAGGGCTTTAGGCAGATTCCTGTTAGTCTAGATACACGAGTGTCACATTGTTTGAGTTGCTTAGCATAAATTTTCCTGCCATGTTATGTTCTTCTCTTTCTCAACTACCTGTAAATCCACCATTCTCAATTCTAAAATCTAATACCCCATTCTCCTTACTCCTTTGTCCAAACTGTCTTATATATTTAATGCTGCTTCACTTATATGTATATATATATATTTGAATCTTCATGCCTATGTACATTTCCTATGTGCACATATTAAAACTTTATTTTCTACTGTTAAATATGAGAAAATTATAGGCTAAAAATCTCTGAAGGAAATCTTCAACTAATACGGGCAAACCAAATTCAATAGTACATTAAAAGGATAATACACCATGAACATGTTTATTCCAATGATGCAAGGATGGTTCAACATATGTCAATCAATCAGTGTAATAAACTACAGTAATAAAATAAAGGATAAAAACTGTATGATTGTACCCTGGCTGGTGTGGTTCAGTGGATTGAGCACTGGCCTGAGAACCAAAGAGTTGCCGACTTGATTTCTAGTCAGGGAGCTTGAGCTGTGGGCCAGGTCCCCAGTGGGGAGCATGTAAGAGGCAATTACACTGATGTTTCTCTCCTTCTCTTTCTCCCTCCCTTCTCCTCCCTCTAAAATAAATAAATTAAATATTATTTTTTAAAATTGTATGATTGTCTCAGTAGATAAAAAATATTCAACAACATTCAACATTCTTTCATGATAAAACCTCTCAACAAACTGGGTAATGAGAGAACATATCACAACCTAATGAAGGAAATGTATGAGGAGTTCCCAGTTAATATTATACTCATAATGAATATCTAAAAGCTTTACTTCCAACATCAAGAATAAGACAAGAATGCCCACTCTAGTTATTTCTATTCAAGATAATACTATAAGTACTAGCCAGAGCAATTAAGAAAAATTAATAAATACATCTAAATAAGAAGGTAAAATTTTCTTAGCAGATGACATCATCTTATATAGAAAACCCTAAAAATGTCTACACACACACAAAAAAAAACTATTAGAACTATGAAATTAATTGAGTAAAGTTGTGGGGTATAAAATTAATATATATAAATCAATTGTTTTATAATGTAACAACAAACTATCAGAAAGAGAAATATCTAGAAATAAACTTAAGAAAGTAAAAAGATCTGTACACTGAAAATCTGAAAGTAAAAAGATCTGTACAATAATAAAAGAAACTGAAAGAGTTACAAAGAAATGAAAAGATATTCCATGCTCGTTGATAAGAATAATTAATATTGTTAAATGTCCATACTACCAAAAGCAGTCTTCAGTTTAAATGCAATCCTTATCAAAATTACATTGGTGTTTATCACACAAATAGAAGAAATAATCCTAAAATTTATATGGACCCACAAAAAAACTCCCAAGCCAAAGAAATCTTGAGAGAGAATAACAAAGTAGGAAGAATCACACTTTCTGACTTAAAACTATATTGCAAGGCTATAGTAATCAAAACTGCATGGTACTGGCATAAAATAGATCAATGGAACAAAATAGACAACTTAGAAATAAACCCACACTTACATGATCAACTAATTTTCAACAAAGGAGCTAAGAATGTACAATGTACATTCTTAGAAAAGATAGTCTCTTCACTAAACAGTGTTGGGAAAACTGGATGGCTACATGCAAAAGAATTAAAATGGACCTCAGTGGCTCAGTGGGTTGGGTTTCATCCCACAAACTGAAAGGTCACTGGTTCAATTCCCAGTCAGGGCACATGTCTGTGTTGAAGCCCAGGTCCTAGGTTGGGAGCATGCAAGAGGAAACCAATTGATGTTTCTCTTCCCCTCCTTCTCCTTCCCTTCCCATTTCTATAAAAATAAATTTAAAATTATTTTTAAAAATGAATTTGAACTGGCCCTCAATCTTATACCACAAACAAAAATCAACTTATAACGGATTAAAGAATTGAAGGTAAGACAAAAAAAAAAACAACCTAGAATAAAATATAGGGAAAAAGTCATTGAGAATGGTCTTCGCAATGGTTTTGGGGATTTAACAAAAGCAAAGGCAACAAAAGCAGAAATAAAGTAGGACTAGATCAAACTGAAAACTTTCTGCACAGCAAAGGAAACCAAAAAAATGAAAAAGCAGCCTATGAAATGGGAGAAAATATTTGCAAACCACATATTTGATAAGGGGCTAACATCCAGAACAGGGGCTCATACACCCCAAAGCAAAAACAAACAAAAAAATTTAAAACTGAACAAAGGATCCAAATAGACATTTATTCCAAAGAGACATATAAATGGCCAACAGACAAATAAAAAATCCTTGGTATCACTAATTATCAGGAAAACGCAAGTCAAAACCACAAGGTGTTACTTCATATCTTTCAGAATTTCTATTATTAAAAAACAAGAGATTAAACATGCCAGTGAGGATACGGAAAAAAGGGAATTCTTGTGCATGCTGGTGGGAATGTAAACTGGTACAGCCACTATGGGAAAACAGTATAGAAAGCCCTCAAGAAATTAAAAATAAAACTATCATATAACATAGCAATCTTAGTTCTTGGTATATATTCAAAGGAAATTAAATCATTATCTCAAATACATATCTGAACATACATGTTCATTACAGCATTATCCATGGTACTCTAAGTATGGAAACAACCTAAGTATTCACTAATGGATGAACAAATAAAGAAAATGTAGTAGATAAATATGTGTATCAATGAAATATCATTCAGCATTAATAAACAAAGAAATCCTGCCATTTGCAACAACATGAATTAAGCTGGAAGGCATTATGATGAATGAGATAAGCCAGACAAAGACAAATACTGCATGGTACAATATACATTTATGATCTAAAAAATAAAACTCCTAGAAACAGAGTATGAAAGTGATTGTCAGAACTGGAAAATAGGCAGATCTTGATCAATAGGTACAAACTTTCTGTTATAAGATAAATAACTTCCAAAGACCGAAAAACATGGTAATTAGAGTTGATAACACTGTATTATATAATTTAAATTAGCTAATAAAATAGAATTTAAAGTTTCTCACCAAAAAAAGCAAATATCTGAGTGATGTGTTAACACAATAGATGAAATCCTTTCACAGTGTATATGTATATCAAAAAATCACTTTGTACACTTTAAACATTTTATAATTTTGCCCTCACCAGTGCAGCTCAGTTTGTTGGAGCATTGTCCCATAACCAAAAGGCTGTGGGTTCTATTCCTGGTTAGAGCATGTGCCTAGGTTGTGGGTTCTATCCCCTGTCTGGATATGTACAGGAGGCAACTATTCAAAGTTTCTCTCTCACATTAAGGTTTCTCTCTCTTCATTCCTCCCTCCCTTCCTCTCTGTAAAAAGTAATGAAAAATGTTCTCAGGTGAGGACAATAAGAAATAAATATCTTGCAACTTTATTAAGTTATAGCTCAATAAAACTGAAAAGGGCCGAGAATTGTGTGTTAAGGAATTTCTTTAAAGGCTTCTAAAAATCCTCAACCATGGGGAACAGGCTCTCTAAGGAACAAGAGCAATGTTTTAAAATAATCCAGCAGCTTTTGGGGGCTTCTGAATGTCTCCCTGATAAGGGACTCTTAGACTTAGTTATTTAGGAAAAAGTTGGGCAGAAGTTGAAATAATACCAGGTGGTGTGGGATAAGATTCTAAGGTAGTGTCTCACTCTCTCCTTTAGAGTTTTTAATTAGAAAATACTGGTTTGCTTGAATTTTGTTTTTGCTTTTGTTTTGAAAGGAACAGTTCAGTTTCAAAATATTTTTCTAAACCTCTGGTAAATAGAATAGAATCTCTAATGTTACATCATAAGGATTCTACTCAAAAAGAACTTAAATTGATTGTTTAAAGAGCAAACAAGGACTTCCAGCCAAGATGGAGGTGTAAGTGGAAACACTGTGCCTTTTTGCACAACCAAGTCTAAAGACAACAAAGTTTTAGTAACAAAAATGGAACCAAAACACAAAAAATTGAACTATACAGAAGTCCAACAACAACAAACCACTCGGCCAGATCAGTAAGAGGGGTGGAGTCAGTGACTGGCGGAGCAGGTAAAGGAGGAAAAAAAGTGGCCAAACCAACCCAGGTGCGCAGGTGGTGGTTGGCAGATCCCAGGTGTGGGGTGGCAACCGCGGATCCAGTGGGGGCGCAAGGTGGCTGGCTGACCACAGTCACACATTCACATAAACCAGGCCAAGGAGTTAGCAGTGAGACAGACTGCACAACCCAGTGACAGCAATTAAAGCCTAAAAGCACAAATTGGGAAAACTTTCAGGGTCAAGGTGCTGAGAGAAACTCCCAAACTCACAGAGAGTTTGTTGGAGAGACCCACAGGGTCCTGGAGGTTGCACAGGCCCACACACCTGGGAACCAGCACCAGAAGGGCCCAATTTGCTTGTGGGAAGTGGCAGAGGGGAACAAAATCTGAGAGAGAGCATGGAACAAGTGCCATTGCCCCTCTCTGACCCCACCCCCACATACAGCATCACCACCCAGTGACTGGGTCACCCCGCCCTGGTGAACACCTAAGGCTCTGCCCCTCATATGTAACAGGCACAAACAGATCAAAACATTATGGCTTATGAAGAAGAACAGCTCAAAGCCCCAGAGCCAATACTTCTAAGCAACCAAGAGATAGCCAACCTATCAGATGCACAGTTCAAAATACTGGTGATCAGGATGCTCACAGAACTGGTTGATTTTGGTAACAAATTAGAGGAACAAATGGAGGCTAAACTAATTGAAATGAAGGGAAATGCACAGGAAACCAATGGTGATGGAAAGGAAACTGGGACTCAAATCAATGGAGTGGACCAGAAGGAAGGAAAAAAATGACCAAACAGAAAAGAATGAAGAAACAAGAATTCAAAAAAATGAGGAGAGCCTTAGGAACCTCCAGGACATCTTTAAATGTTCCAACATCCGAATTATAGGTGTAGCAGAAGGGGAAGAGGAACAGCCATGAGTGGAAAACTTATTTGAACAAATAATAAAGGAGAAATCCCTCTGTCTGGAAAAGGAAATAGACTTCCAGGAAATCCAGGAAGCTCAGAGAGTTCCAAAGAAGTTGGACCCAAGAAGGAACACATCAATGCACATCATAATTACATTAGCCAAGATTAAAATGAAGGAGAGAATCCTAGAAGCAGCAAGAGATAAGGGTACAGTCACTTACAAAGGAGTTCCCATCAGACTGATTTCTCAAAAGAGACCTTACAGGCAAGAAGGAGCTGGAAAGAACTATTATTCTAAGTCATGTAAGGCAAGGACCTATATCCAAGACTGCTCTATCCAGCAAAGCTTTCATTTAGAAGGCAAGGGCAGGTAAAGTGCTCCTCAGATAAAGTCAAATTCAAGGAGTTCATCATCACCAAGCACGTATTTTATGAAGTGTTAAAGGGACTTATCTACAAAAAAGAATATAAAAATATGAACAGTGAAAGGACAGCAAACTCACAATTAACAACCACACCTAAAACAAAAGCAAACTAAGAGGACAGCTAGATTAGGAATGGAACCATAGAAATGGAGATCACATGAAGGGTTAGCAACAGGGGGGTGGAAGGAGAAGAAGGTACAGAGAACAAATAGCATAGACAGTAAGTAGAAAATAGACAGGGGGGAGGGCAAGAATAGTATGGGAAATGTAGAAGCTAAAAAACGTGTGACACACGGACCTAAACTAAAGGAGGGGAATGGTGGGGGAAGGGGGGAGGGGAATGAAGGGTGGGGAATGGGACAACTGTAATGGCATAATCAATAAAATATATTTTTTAAAAGAGAACGAAAAAGATCTCAGACAGTAAAAATTGTAGGAAGAAAAATAATGATAAAATGTGTCTTTTAACCACTCTGAATCCTCCTTATGGAGGTTCAGGGATGCTTCAGTCCTCAAAACAAGCTGTGGCAAGATTATTATCCTCCCTCCCTCTTCTCCAGCCCTCCTAAAGTCAAGGGCACTAGATAATGAGACAGCTCACTTTTGAGCACACTCAGGGAATACAGTAATCACTAAGAATTAAGAACAACAACAAAAAGTAAATGTATTTGCCAGTGGAGAAAAAACTGTTTCTAAAAGTTATGAATGTGTTCATAAATTGGTCAATCCTAAAACATGCAATGTGCTAAACAAATATTAAGAATCCTCCTCCCTTATGCCAAAGCCAAGACCCTCTATTGTAAAAATGAAATGTAGGTGTACTGTCTCCGGGGGAGAACTAGCCCTTCTCCATAGAAGACTAAGTTCCATTTTTTTCACTCAGTGCCTATAAACACTGATTGTTTCCTTGGGGAAGAACTGGCTATTCTTCCAGAGGAAACAGTTAGTCAATCGAGTCATAAAAGGCCCTTGGCATGCAACCATTTTAGTCTAAAATATATTTAGGCAGAGCACACCCCATCTTTCCCACTTTCCTTGAAAACTCTGAACCTAGGAGCTACCAGGTCCTGAGAACAACAAGGCAATTAACTTGCTGCTTAAACTCATTGCAGCTTGAAGAAACAGCAGGGGACCTGTAGCTCCCAAACTAAGCAAATTATTTAAGAATGTCCTGATTGCCAAGCCCTTAGCAAGGGACCCACAACTACAGGAGTTAATCCTCAAGAACTAAGTTCTCAAATAGTTTGGCAAACAGATGTCACTCATTACTCTCCCTTTGGAAAATTCAAATACATTCACATTTCTATTGATACTTATTCTGGTGCCCTACATGCATCTGCCTAAACAGGAGAATCTGCTAAAAATATACAAGCCCATTGGCTTGAGGTCTTTAGTCATTTAGGATGGCCTCAGAAAATAAAAATTGATAATTGCCCTGAATACTTTGCCCATTCTACTCAGGTTTTTCTTCGGCGTTGAAATATCCAACATAAAGCAGAAATATCTTACAATCCAACCAGTCAGGTAATTGTAGAATTGGCTCATCATACTTTTAAAAATCTTCTTAAAAAACAAAAAAGGGGGAGTCACAAATGTCCCCCCCAAAATTTGATTGTTAGCCATGTTTACCTATAACTTTCTAAACTACGATGAATTGCTCTGTACTCCAATTGAAAAACATTTTTAGACAAAAGAGTCAAAACCACCTTACTCTCAGGTTTCATATAGAGATCCATTAGGAAATGGAACTTGGCAGGGCCCAGTAGATATCTTAACTTGGGGAAGAGGGTATGCTTGTGTTTACTCTCCAGAATGACCTTTGGAACTGCCAGTGAAAAGCGTGAAGCCATATCACAGAAAAGGCTTCCTCGGTTGCATCCCACCTCCACCCATTGGAGTCTCTCAATCCAGACTTGTCCAAGCTGTATGTCACCCCCCCTAAAGCAGAATTCCAGCCAGCACTCCTGGACCAACATTCAACATCACCTAAGAGGGACTTTTTCTACCAATTAAAAAGGACAAATTGATAAATTACAGCTAGAGCTACATCAGCAGCTGCAGGACATTCAATGCTTAACCAAGCAGGAAGTGTTCTAGACCCTCCACAATAATCTATAATGACTGAACCCTAAAAACTGGTCTGATGGACTGAATTTACGAGTCTGGGCTATGACAGCCCTTGGATGCCTCCTTGTCTTAATCTTTATTTGTGCTTTTTGATGTACATGAAAGTTGTTTTCTTAAGATTGCATTCAAAAACAGCAAATAGTAGGTTTCACAGGCTTAACAACTAATTGATTTAAAAAACAAAAAAGGGGGAGATGTTGGGAACTGCCCTGCCTGGTTTCAGGAGCTGTAACACTGTTACAGAAAAGAAGTCCAAGGAGGGAGGCAATATTTGGCCCACCCAGGGATGCCAAAAACTGCTACAGAACAATAGGGACCCCTCCCAAGGAGAGTATACTAATACCTACTGGGCTTATCTGTCCACTGCCAGAGGAAAGACATCTCTCAATGCCAGAGATTTGTGAAAAGGAAAGGAAAGGTTTATTTAAAGCTATACAGACTTAAAATAGTGACCCAATATCCCCATAAAAATATCAAAGTCCTTTAGGATAACCACAGATGCCCACAGTGCTTCCTTACCCCCTACCCTAATTCCAGGTATCGTATCTCAGGAAAAGAAGCACATGTCTGTGTTTCCAGGCCACTGGCACCATCAGCTGTGTCGCTGTCAAGGCAGGATCTCCAATTAATCCAAAGTCATGTGGCACCTTCTCATGGCTTACTGGCAAAGAGGTCTTTCACCCTTCTTCCAGGCAAAGTCTCTCCTGCTTCCGAGGCCATGTGGCCAAAAGGAGCATCCCAAATCCATGTGGGCCTCTTCTACCAGAGCTGCAGGGGTCTGCATTCTGCCCAAAGCACATGGCTTTCTTCCTCACCTGGGCAAGAGGGGGTCTGCACTCTGCCAAAACCGCATGACTCTCCCTCCAATGGCTGCCGCATCTGTTTAAATCCTAGCGCCAGTCCTCCTTTGCAGCCCCATTTCCAACTCCTCCGACAATCAGTTACACCTGCCAGGGCTCTCATATCCTCCCAGCTTTACTGGGCTTCCATAGTGAGTCTGGGCAGGTGTGGCCCCATGGCATGGGGCCAATCAATTCCAATCTCTCATGCAGGCACTGTAACTCAGGGGACCAGCCCCCAGTTACATCCTGCATAAAAGTCACTTCCTTCTCCCTGACTCAAAGCATGGCCACAGCTATTTAACATATCTATGAAACAAGTTAAAGGTTATAGATATGTTAAGTTATCATTCCAGAGGTTAGCTGCGAAACTGCTGCCGGGCAAAACAGCTTTCAATGGCCCTGCTCCATTTCTCTCTTCCCCAACTGACACCTGGGGTGGGGGGTGAGGACATCTTAATATTTCCTGGACACCTTGAGTTCTGGACCCCATTCAAATTCCTTTTTGAGGGGCCGCCTCCTGGCTGCACCCTGTTACAATGCCACCATGGCTAAGGCTGAGTGAGTGACCTTCAGACCATAAGCTACTAAGGAGACAAAGCTTATGTCCTTGGCAAGGGTGCCACCTCTGCTCCTTTTACTTCACACTGCCTGGCCCCCAGTGCTTGATTGGTTAGCCAATGACAGGTAAGATTCCTCAAGGAAGGAATGACCTAAGACAGGCATGATCAGGCAATGACAGGAAGGACTTGGGGGGCTGTAGCAAAAGGGGATGATGGACCCTCACCCCTTGGCCTGAGTCCTCATTCTGTCTGCAATAAGTCTCCTAATTTCTTGGCTGCCTTACTTCCCCCACCTGACTTAAGCCTGAAACAATGCCTTAAGCCTGAAAAATGCCTGTGGTGAGTGCAGCCCTGTGCTGGGAAGGGCAGGTTCCCTAGGGTGATCAGGCCTAAGAAAGAACATGTAAAATCCTGTGAAACCTGCTTTGTTTAGAATGCTCTCAATTAAATAAGGGTCCAAGCAGGAAGTGAGTTTGTTCCCCAAAGTTTTATGGCCATTTAGCTATCTGACCCTGACTCAAAATAGGCCCTCAGAGTTCTTTGTGTGTTATCTATTGTTTGAACCTTACTGCCTGACAATGATTAATGAACTTTACGTATACACCCTGTATTCCTATGCAAATTGATCCATTAAAAGCCTCTCAGTACAAGGGTTGGGGCGTTCTCCTCTTGAGAGAGAAGTTGTCCCATCCCTTTTCCTCTACAGGACTCGGTAGTTCATGTGGATTTATTTTGTCTCATCCATAACACCATGGACACTGTAGGCAGGTGTCCACATCAATTGTGTCTAATAAATAAATTAATTGATTAAATAGGCAGAAGTAAAACAGATACTCATTATTACCACTTCTAAATCTATGATAAAAAATACAGAAAGACTAGAAAGAAAAATATATAACTAATACTTACAGATGATAAATTTATGTGTGAAATGCAAAGGAACTTATAGGTAAAATATTAGATTTGATGAGATATTTTAGCAAGATTCTGAATATTATATAATAATGTACAAAAATTTATTGCATGTCTATAAAGCTTTAACAAAGAGTTAGACAACATGATTCATAAATGATAACATTGATAATACTAGCAACAAATAGATGATGTATAGAGTAATTACACAAAAGGTGTAAAATCTTTATTCAAAGGCATCAAAGATAATGAAAATGAATGGATAGCTATATTACATTTGTATATAAGAAAGTTCAATAAAAGGAAGATGACAATTCTTCCAACATTCATGCATAAGCTTAAAATTCAGATTTAAAAAATAACTTCAAAATGTTTTTCAGGAGACAAGGATGAGCTCATTCTGAAATGTATGTGAGAAAGCATAGATTGTTTCATATTTACAAAATGGTTTCAAGCATTCAGACTTCTTTAGAAGAAAAAACCTTAGAACAGATATGTGTATGTGTGTGTGTGTGCATCACACACAACACTATTTGTTCATTTTCTTTCTGAGCACACATTTCTCAACCCCTTCCTATCTCTAGATGGGACCGTATGACAGAATTCTGGACAATTCCAGGGCTAGCTATAAAACCCCCTGTATAACCTTTCATTCTTGTTCTTTACTATACCCCCACTCTTCAAGCTCAACTCCATTCTCAAGCCCAGTCAGTCAGTGTGAATAGAAGAAAATAATCCAGAAATAGTAAATTATATGATAGGAGGCCATATCACAGAGGTCTCCCTAGAAGAAGAAGCATTCAGAAGAGCTTCACTACCAATAACATCTACATATGATATTTTGAGTTTTTGTGCTGTGGGCAGTATAATGTTGTGGCTGGGGACATGGATTTGAATGCCAGACTGCCAAAATTTAATCTTAGCTCTATCACTTAGTATAATCTTGACCATGTTATTGTATCTCTTTCTGGCTTAGTCTACTTACAAATAAAATGTAGATAATGATAACCCCAGTGCAAAAAGCTTATGTGAAGAACAAAAGGGTGAAGGTTGTAACAAGTTCTAGAAAATGTCAAGAAAACAAAAATGTAAAACATCACCATTATTAGTAGTATTAAGAGAATGAATTCATAGCCCTTAGTATTTTAAACTTATTAAAAACAATATATGTTCCACTTAAAGGTGAGATCATATAGTATTTATCCCTCACTGCCTGGCTTATTTCACTTAGCATAATGTTCTCCTGTTCCATCCATTCTGTCACAAAAGGTAGGAGCTCCTTCTTTCTTCCTGCCGCAAAACAAGCAAGCAAAATATAACCAGAGACATTTAAATTAAGAACAATCTGACAGTAACAAAAGAGGAGGTAGGAGGGGATAATGGTGTGGGGGAAGGAGGGAAGGAGGGAAGGAGGGAAGGGTTTTCAGGAGCAATTATAAAGGGCACATGGACACAACCAAGGAGAGCGGAAGCAGGAGAGAGGAGTGAGGGTGGCTGGAGTCGGGGAGGGGGTGGGGGTAAATGCAGACAACTGTACTTGAACAACAATAAAATTTAAAACAAAACATATGAGATTTAAATAGGAGAACATGGCAACAAGATAGGTGGGAGCAGAGTCCACTTCCCCCACATATCAGTGAAACACATAGCCAATCTTCTGAGGAATGGAGTGAACAGCAATGGTATCCAGGATACATGAAGACTAGAGACTGTGGCAGAGTCTGTCTAGCAGAGTCCGCCTGCTGTGGCTGATGGTGAGAATGAATGCACGGGTGACAACAATCCAGTAGAGAAAGAGGGAGCAGCATGACTACTCTCTCAAGGGGAGAGTGCCTATGGGTGCCTCAGCCACTCCCTCAAAGAGGAGTGCCCCAACCCTTCCCTAGACAACCTTTTATTGTTTTCCTGGGGTCTTACATCAAAGAAAGATTTATTATCTATCACATAGAATATTATTGTCTACATCATAGGTACAATCAATAAAATGAAAATAACATGCAGAGGGGAGTGGCAATGAGCTGATTAGCATTGTCCTTGGGAGAACTCGTATAGGCTTTGGACATTATCTTGAAGATAGACAATACACATTTGTTGTTTTAGACCAGGGTGCTAGAGTTTTAGCAAGAGTAAGCCGTAACAGTCTGTATGCATTTTCTAGGCCTGATTCCCATGGGAAAACTTGGTTTGAAGGTCTGGCTCCTGCCCACCACTTCACTTCTGTAGGTTTTCCATGTAGAGTTGAGTCACTTTTGCCAGACCAAAATAAAACTGGTCCCCTACAGTCCCCCCCTTTTTTTGTTAAGGCTGTTGTGGTGACAGATTTTACAAGACTTGCTACTTGCTGGTCTCTTTTGCCACCCTGGGCAAATAATTTGTAAATGCATCATAATATACAAAACATTATTAAAATCAGTAAACAACCAGTGGCTCTAGTGACCCACAATCTTAGGTTGAGTCCATCAAACTAGTCTTTTGGGTTTCACAAGCCAAGATTATCATTAAGGGTTTGAAAAATCTCTTGCTTAGTTAAGTGTTGAATATCCTGTAACTGTTTATGTAACTCTAGTTGCAATTTATTGATTTGTCTCTTTAAATTAGCAGAAAAAGCTCTTCTTAGATGATATTGAATATCACTCCAGGAATATTGGCTGGAGTTCTGTTGTAGTGGGGTAATACACAGTTTGGAGAAACTAGGATCACAGGTCAGCTGCTGACGGGTCACTAGCATATCCTGGAGTTCACCCATCCAGTTGAGCACTGATTTGACTGCAGAAAGTCGAGTCAGGATTTCTTGATCAATCTGGGCCTGCTGAAACATTTCTAAATTGGAATTGGTTAAGGGAATATCAACAGTATGAGTAGTTTGAATTGACCCAATGAGGGCCGTGGTTGTCGTGGCCACCATAGTCACAACAACTACAGCAGAAACAATAAATGCAATCAAAGTGTCAACAAACCTTCGGACTCTTAAAGAGGCCAGCGCATCATTGTTAGATGCTATTATGCCGTGGGGATCTTCCCATTCTCTGGTTACATTAACTGGCATCCATATCTGAGTTTGTCTTCTAGCTATATAAACTGTAGTGAGGCTTAGCTGAGTAATATTAAGATGAGTAAGACAGCTTGCATATATATGGAGTCTGCAGGAACAGGCAAAGAATAAATTTTTGCTAATTCACTATAAAAGACTTGAGTTGTCCCTGGAGTTGCCAAAAACAAGGAAGGGTTAGAGGTATAAACTGTGACCCAGTCTTGTTTTAGAGGGCCATTCTGATAGAGGTTTTTTTTAAAAAATTTTATACAGGCATTTTCTAGCAATAAAAGGCAAACCCAATTTCCATGAGTTGTAATGCCAAGGGCTTGTGTGGTTGGGAGAAAGAATTTTGATTATAGGTGCCCCAGTACTGGGCCCCTCCCACCACATATTAGTATATGGGATTTCAGGCAGAGCCGACACTATTGTGCCAAACTTAGCCAGTACTTTCCAATTAGCTCCCCAGTTCTCCACTACAAAAGGACTTTTGGGGAGAAAAGCAATAGTAGCATTAGGTCTTCTGCATAAAGACCAATAGACTGAGTCTTTGTGGCTTTTATCTAAAGTACAAAGTAGAACCAGAGGGGTATTGAGAGTATGATAAATCTCTTTCTGGGTACATAGACTAATTGTGGTTATCATAGACAGCTGATAGTAATCATTGTACTGCTCCTTATTTGCAGCATAGAATTTTTCTCTTATAGGTAAGCACAAAGTGTCAGTAAGAACAGAAAAACAAACTGGTACGTATTCGGCAACATAAATAGTATCTGTTGGCACTGACATCCAGTGCTTATTTCCTTCTAATGGGCCATCATGGGGCATCCATACTCCTCTAGTCCACTGAGTACCATTAGTGGAAAAGGGAAGTTCAACATCCCACCAGGTATGCAACTTAAATACTGGTGGGTCAATAATATGAGCCCAATAAATATGAGAGGAATTACTTTTAGTAGCCAGACCTTGCCCTAGGCAGAGTATAATGGCAATTAAAAGCAAAGTTTTAGCTGAAATGGCTGACAACACTGCAAAGTAAGCAATAAACCTACTTTCTGGAGTGTTTTCCACCTTATTTTCAACAAGAATTTTCTCATCTTGAGTATTAAAAGTCTTAATGTCCCCCCATGTGGTGGGGACACATCTAAGAGGAACATTATGAGGCACTGAAAGATTATTACTCCTTACTGGAAGCATCTGAGCTTTGGCCCCCATTATTGTGGTGGTCTGCATCCCCCTCTGTTGGCGAATCCAAAACTGTGTGTAATGTCGTGGGTGTCTGTGTTCCTTCTGGTTTTTCAATGTCAGCTGGGCCATCTGGTCTATCAGCTTATTGGCTTTTATCTCTAGGTGGTGAAGCTTGATGTCAGTTCTGTTCATGATAAGACTTTACCCTTTTAGCTGGAAACCAGACAGAACCAGTAAGGATGGAAACACATGCATACCCTCTTCCCCATGTTAAGAGGTCTACAGGACCCTGCCAAGTACTATTCCCCAGCAGATCTCTAGAACCTGAAGATAAGATGACTTTGATTTTTTCTTCTGAAAATGTTTCTCAATTGGAGTACAAAGTGATTTTCATCACACTTAAAAAAATTAAAGGTCAACATAGCTAACATAGTCAAATTTTAGGGGGTAGACTCCTGACTCCCCCTTTTTTGTTTTTCAAGAAGATTTTTAAGATATGATGCTCACAAAACATTATTATGTCCTGTAACTGAGTAACTTCACTTGCGTAAACATTGTAAATATATATGCACCCAATACAGGAGCACCCAAATACATATAGAAAATCTTGGAGTACTTCAAGAAAGATATTGAAAGCAATATAATTATAGTAGTAAATTTTAATACCCCACTGTCAAAAATGGACAGATCTTCCAAACAAAATATCAACAAAGATAATGTGGCATTTAACAATGCCCTAGATGAAATGGACTTAACTGGTATATAGAGAGCCTTTTATCCCAAAGAAGCAAAATGCACAGTCTTTTCAAATTCACATGGAACATTTTCAAAGATAGACCACATGAAATGACATAAAACAAGCCTCAACAAATTGAAGAAAATTTAAATTATACCAAGCATTTTCTCTGGCCACAAGGGACTGAAACTAGAAACCAACCCCAAGGAAAAAAACAAAAATACTCAATATCATGGACATTGAATAGCGTGCTATTAAACAACAAATGGGTCAAGAATGAAATTAGGGAAGAAATCAAAAAGTTTCTGGAAACAAGTGAAAATGAATTCACAACAACCCAAAACTTATGGGACACAGTGAAGGCAGTCCTGAGAGGGAAGTTCATAGCAATACAGGTCTACTTGAAAAAGATAGAAACATTTCAAAGAAACAACCTAACCCTACACCTACAAGAACTTGAGGAATAACAACAAAGACAAGTAGAAGAAAGAAATAGCCAAGATCAGAGCAGAATTAAAAAATATAAAGACTAAAGAAGCAATTCTAAGAATCAGTGAATCCAGGAGCTGGTTCTTTGAAAGGATAAACAAAGTCAATAAGCCTTTAAGCAGGCTTATCAATGAAAAAAGAGAGAGGGCCCAAGTAAACACAATCAGAAATGAAAGAGGAGAGATTACAACTAATACCACAGAAATACAAAGGATTGTAAGAAATTACTACAAGGAACTCTATGCCAGGAAATTTGAAAACCTGGGGAAAATTATCAAATTTTGAGAAAAATATAATCTTCCAAATCTCAATGAAGAAGAAGCAGAAAGTCTGAACAGACCAATAACAGCAGAAGAAATTGAAGCAGTAATCAAAAAACTCCCATCACACAAAAGCCCTTGACCACATGGTTTCACAAAAGAATTCTACAAAGCATTTAAGGAAGAACTAACCCCTATCCTCCACAGACTATTCCAAAAAATCCAAGAAGATGAAGGACCCCCAAACTTTTTTTATGAGGACAGCATCATCCTAATCCCAAAACCAGGTAAAGATATAACAAAGAAAGGAAACTTCAGACCAATATCTCTAATGAATATAGATGCTAAAATTCTCCACAATATATTGGCAAACTGCATCCAGTAATACATTAAAAAGATCATACACCATGACCAAGTTGGATTCATCCCAGAAATGCAACCATGGTATAATATTTGTATCAATAAATGTAATACATCATATAAACAAAAGGAAAAACAAAATCACATGATTAGAACAATATATGAGGAAAAAGCATTTGATAAGGTAGAGCACCCATTTATGATAAGAACACTCAGCAAAGAGGGAATACAGGGGGTATTCCTCAACATAATAAAGGCCATATATGAGAGACATATAGCCAACATCACATTCAGCTGGCAAAAAATAAAATCTTTCCCGCTAATATCAGGAACTAGACAAAGATGTCTGCTTTCACCACTTCTATTCAACATAGTATTGGAAGCCCTAGCCACTGCAATCAGACAAGAAAGGGAAATAAAAGGCATCCAAATTGGAAAAGAGGAAACAAAACTGTCATTGTTCGCAGATGACATGGTAGTCTACATAGAAAATCTTACAGACTCGACCAAAAAACTATTCAACCTAATAAACAAATGTGGAAAAACAGGGGGATACAAAGTCAATATCCAGAAATCAAAGGCATTTTTGTATACTAACAATGAAACATCAGAAGCAGAAATTAGAAAAAATATCTCATTTGATATAGTAAGAAAAATAAAATACCTAGGAATAAAGCTAACCAAGGAGGTAAAAGACCACACTCAGAAAACTACACAATGCTGGATAAAGAAATTAAGGAAGACAGAAACAAGTGGAAACATATACCGTGTTCATGAATCAAAAGAATAACATCATCAAAATATCCATTATTATCCATACTACCCAAAGCAATTTATAAATTCAATGCAATCCCCATTAAAACACCAATGACACATTTCACATATACAGAACTAACACTTCAAAAATTTCTATGGAACCATAAATGACCTCAAATAGCTGCTGCAATTTGAGAAAGAAGAAAAAAGTAGGGGGGATCACAATACCTGATACCAAACTTTATTACAAGGCTACTGTAATCAAAACACCCGGGTACTGGCATAAAAACTGACAGACAAATGGAACAGAACAGAGAGCCCAGAAATAAACCTGAGTCTCAATGTTCAATTAATATTTGACAAAGAGGAAAGCAGCATAAAATGAAGTAAACATAGCCTCTTCAACAAATGGTGTTGGGAGAACTGTACAGCTACATGCAAAAAAATGAAATTCAAGCACCAAGTTACACCATACACAAAAATAAATTCAAGGTGGATAAAAAATGTAACTATAAATTGTGACACTATGAAAGTCTTAGAGGAGAACATAGGCAGGAAAATCTCAGATATTTCATGCAGTAGTATTTTCACTATTATGTCCTCTAGAGCAAGGGACATAAAGGAAGGAATAAACAAATGGAATCTCATCAAAATAAAAACCTTCTGCACAGCTAAATGAAACAGTATTGAAATAAAAAGAGAACCAACCATATGGGAAAACATGTTTGCCAATGATTCCTTGGACAAGGGTTTAATCTCCAAAATAAATAAAGATCTTAGATGATTCCACTCTAAAACAAGAAACCCAATTTAAAAGTGGGCAAAGGACACTTCTCCAAGAAGGACATACAAAAGGTCCAGAGACATATGAAAAGATGCTCAGTAACCCTAACCATCAGAGAGATGCAAAATAAAACAACAATGAAATACCATCGCACACTGGTCAGAATGGCCATCATAAACAAAACAACAAAGAAGTGTTCGAGAGGTTGTGGAGAAAAGGGAACCATAGTGCACAGTTGGTGGGATTGCAAACTGGTACAACCACTATGGAAAACAGTATGGAATTTCCTCAGAAAACTGTAAATGGATCTGCCTTTTGACCCAGCAATTCCACTGCTAGGATTATATCCTAAGAACCCTGAAACACCAATCCAAAAAAACTTACGCACTCCAATGTTCATAGCAGCATGATTTACGATAGCCAAGGGGTGGAAGCAACCTAGGTGCCCATCAGTAAATGAGTGGGTGAAAAGACTATGGTACATTTACACAGTGGAATTCTGTCCAGCAGAAAGAAAGGAGCCCCTACCATTTGGGACAGCGTGGATAGAACTGGAAAGCATTATACTGAGACAAATAAGTTAGGCCATGAAAGACAAATACCATATGATCTCACCTTTAACAGGAACCTAATAAAAAAAAAGCAAGCAAAATATAACCAAATACACTGAAATTGAGAACAGGCTGACAGTGACCTGAGAGGAGAAAGGAGGGAATTTCAGGGGGAAAGGGGGAAAGGTTTGCAGGAACAATTATAAAGGACACATGAACAATAACGGGGGGGGGGGGGGGCGGGAATGGAGTGGAAATGGGAAGGTGTTGGGTAGGGATGGGGTGTTGGACTGGGGTGAAGGGGAAGGCAGAAAACTGTACTTGAACAACAATAAAATATATTTAAATATAATACAAAAATAAAAATATCTACAAAATAAATTAATCAATTTAATTTATACACTAGTTTATACATGCAGGTTCACACATCAGATTTGTGCAAATGTGGTTATGAGGAACTACCTTAAGCTGAACTTGTGAGACTGTAAAGCTGGGAACAGGCTTTGAGAAAAGTTACTGTAATCAATGTGCTGCCATGAAGGGAGGCTCTGAATAAGTAGATACCTCAGCTTCCTAGAGATCATCTTACCTATTTAAAACAATGAAAGGAAAAAAATCAGTACATGAATTTCAAAGCCAAGTTGAGCAATTTTAATTTCTCTTGAGAAAATAAATTTCAGTCCTATGTTGACTAGATAATTGTCTCAAATTTCTGAGTCTTATCACCTGTATAGGTCCACACAGAACAATGACAATGAAGCAGCAAATAACCCAGAGACCAGCCCGGAGGTAAATATTAAATCAGATTTATTTCAACATCTGGAAACCTAAAAACCATTTTCATATTTTTTTATTTTTGTACATTAAAGGAGCCCACAATCTTTTTGGATATTTACTTCCTATCAAAGAAGTAAAGGTACTTTTCAAAAATTTTATTACAGTTGCCATTGAATATTGTTTTATATTAATTTCAGCATAGTGATTAGACATTTATAAAATTTAGAAAGTTGTTTCACTGATAATTCTAGTACCTACCGGGCACCATACATAGTGATTACAATATTATTGACTATAATTCCCATGCTGTACTATATATCTCCATGAATATTTTGTAACTACGAATTTGTACTTTTTAATTCCTTCACCTTTTTGACCCAGCTCCCACCAACCTCCCTCTTATCTGGCAAATATCATTTTGTTCTTTGTAACTATGAGTCTGTTTCTGTTTTGTTTATTCATTTATCATCTTTAGATTCTTCTTGTAAGCACCATATTTTTGGACTATAAGATGCACCCCCCAAATTTGGGAGGAATAATGGTTGTTAATGCTGCTGTTGAGTTCTGTTTTAAATTTACATTGGTGAAATATTATGTTATCTATGTTATTAAATATTTTACCAGCTTTGGGCTTCATTTTTTCCCTATTTTCCTCCTCTAAAACCTAGGTGTGTCTTATGGTAAAAAAAATATGGTAAAATTATATAGTATTTGACTTTCCCCAACTGACTTACTTCAGTTAGCATAATACCCTCTAAGTTCATCCATGTTATTGCTAATGGAGGGATTTCATTTATTTTTGTGGCCAAGAAATATTTCATTTTATAGATAAAAGAAATATTTCACATATATATGTATATATGTGTGTGTAGATATCTATATCTATATCTATATCTATATCTATATCTATATATATGTGTGTAGATATCTATATCTATATCTATATCTGTATCTATATCTATATATCTCCACTTTTTATCCACTCATCCATTGTGGTCACTTAGGTTGCTTCTATATATTGGCTATTATAAATAATGTTGCAATGAACATAGTGGTGCATATACCTTGTCAAGTTTGTGTTTTGGATTACCTTGAGTATATGAGGTCTGTCCAGAAGATATCTGGCCATGCAATATGAAAAGTAAAGACATTTATTGAAGAAGATACTAGATTCAAGGCATTGTCAATAGGACAATGATGCCTCAGTCCCCTTAAAGTAGGCACCCTGGGACCTGACACAGTTCTCCGAATCACCATCAGCTGCCCTGTCATATTTTTCTGAATTTCATTGATGGTCTGGAATATCTTTCCTTTCAAAGGGATTTTAGTTTTGGGAAAAGCAGAAGTCACAGGGCACCAAATCTGGTATGTAGGGGATCTGAGTCACCTGGGTGATTTGATGTTCTACCAAAAATCTCAGCACATGACATGATCATGAGTGGATGCAATGTCATGATGAAACTGTCAATCACTAGTTGCCCATAGCTGTGTCCTTCTGAATTATCTGAATAATTCCTGTGGAGGAATGTTCAAGTTTAATGCAAAATAGGATACAGATTCATTGCTCTACTTGCTCAGTCGTTTTGAATATGATGGCCATACAATACACATGCTCACTTACTGGCATCTACCACCACCACTGACTGGAACAGTAAAGTCATCATTGTTCATGCATGTGCATTTCAGTCCATGCTCCTTGGCATAAAGTTACATCAATGTCATGCATACCATTCTCATTATATTAACAATGGCTGCTCTTTTTCAAGAAGGATCTTATATACCCAAAAGTGGAATAGCTGGGTCATAAGGTAATTCTGTTTTTAATTTTTTGAGGTAATTCCTCAAAAGTGATTTCCATGGCACTGCACCAATCTGCATTCCCACCATCAGTGAGTGAGGGTCCTCTTTTCTCCACATCCTCACCAACACTTGTTTAGTGATTCATTGATGACAGTCATTCTGACATATGTAAAGTTACAGTTCATGGTGTTTTTTAACTTGCATTTTTCTGACAATTATATGAAAAAATGCTCAATGTTATTAATCTATTAACCATCTGTATGTACTCTTTGGAGAAATGTTTATTCGGGTTCTTGAACAATTTTTAATTGAATTATTTGTTTGTTTTTCATATGTTGAGTTCTATGAATCATTTATAAATTTTGAATACTAACCCTTTATCAGATATTCCATTGGCAAATATCACCTCTCATTCAGCAGATTGTCTTTTCATTTTATTGATGGTTTCCTATGCTGTTAAAAAGACTTTTTCAATTTGATGTAGTTCCAGTTGTCTATGTTTTTGCTTAGGAAGTAAAACTACTATTTAGATAAAAATAAAAATATTTAATCTTTTTGTTTCTGAAAATAAAGTATCAAACAAATATCAGTTTTGAATTTTTGTTTAAGTATATTTTATTAACTATGCTGTTATAGTTGTCCCAATTTTTTCTCTTTGCTCTTCTCTACCTGATAGCCCTCTTCCCTCCAGCAATTATCCCCCTTAGTTCATGTCCATTGGTCATACGTTCTTGAGCATCCCATTTCTTACACTATTCTTAATATCCCTCTCTTTTGTACCTACCAACTATGTTTCTTAATCCCAATCTTTTTATAAATTTATTTTATTCTCTCTTTGTTTGCCATTATATTTATTATTTAATTTATCATTAAAAGCAATGAGTTATCATAATAACATTAGTAAGTAATAATAATGTGTTTTTCTTAATTATTGAAACAAATTAAAATGCCCATATCTAAACATAACCTTAGAATGGTTCATGTTTTCTCATATTTGTAAATATATTATTAAAGATATATTAGTATTGGCTAATATGACAATTCTAACATTGTGTACTGTTAAGTTTGATATTGGGTTCTTACAAAGGCTGTGGTTTAAATCACAAATTAAACTTTTTTCAAATGGGAAAGAAAGACTAAATTTGGAATAAATGTGACTTCTGTTAGAGTTTTAAGAGTTTGTTCCCTGGTCAAACACTTCGTATAGATAGCCAGATATGAAAGCTTGTCCACTGAAAACCTCTGTCTTTGCCCTTTTATGTCATACCCAGCATTTAACCAAATCCCCGAAAACAAATAAACATGCAAAAAAGAAAAAAATAATTTATCAGATTTTACAGTGCATTAGTACTAGGGTGACTTTAATTAAATGTTTGGTCATAGATTCGTAAGATGGTGTACACTTCATGCCATGCAACAATCTGTTCATAAAACCCCGTTACCTGTTTGTGTTCCTGCCCCACAGTTCTTCACTCTCAACCTGCCTCTTGTATTGCTTTTCCTCCTTTCCCTGACGCCTTTAAACCTCTGAAATTTGCTCCCTGTCCCTGTTATCTAAAGAAAGTCTCTTCTGGCTCCATTTAGCACAGTAAAATGTTCTTTGATAGCAATGTTGAAACCATCTATACAAGATTTCTCTGCCTGGAACCCTGTCCTTCTGGCCAGATGGAAAACCAGGCACTTCACACACCTGACTGACTCCAACCAACCTGTCAACAGAGACCACTTCTGCACAAGATCATATGTTCCAGACAGAGAGATAGCTATTTCATCTAACTCACAGAAACAAACACAGAAAGTAAAACAAAAAACATGGAAAAGACAAGACAGCATGTTTAACAACTTTTCTGGGACAGAGACCTACTCATCAGCAGTGCCAGGTGTGTGCAGAATATGTGTTTCCAGAAGGAATTGACCACTGTTTGGGAATGATGATAGTTTTAAAAGGTCTGTTCCATGGATATTCAGTGCATTTCTCCCCATGTCATTGGAGGTTGAACTGAGGAAAAGGGACACCTACACAAGTCAGAGACCTTGCAGGGTCTGTTCAGTGCCAGGATTCTACACATAACAGTCCATTAGTGACATTGGTCAACGCAGTATTTGGTGGCATAGAGGCACTTGTCTGCTGCTAGCTGACACCAAGGCATTGCATAAAGTCTGAAGATGGAAAGAGTTTTAAACCCACACAGGCTGTGCTTTCTTCAAACTGAAACTTGGCAAAGTCTACAAACTTTTTATCTCAGTGCCTCCTCCAAGTATTACTTACTCTGAACTTTACCCTTCAAATTAACTTCTGAAATTACGATGTTTTAACCAGGGAAATTAATTTTACCACCAATGAAATCAATAAACATTACAAAAAAATAAGAACCAAAAAGAGAGAAAAGAACAAAAAGAGTATGGGGATTTCCCAAGATATTAAAAATGAAACAACTATTGAATCTGAGATCTCACTTCTTGGTATTTACTTGAAGGGAAAAAAAACATGTCAAAGAACTAGCTGTACCCCATGTTCATGGTAACATTATTTACAGTAGCTGAGACATGGAACCAAACTAAATGTCCATTGACAGGTAAGAGGATAAAGAAAAGGTTCTCCACATATTTAGTATAATTTTATTTAGCTATAAAAAAAAGAAGAAACTTCTACCATTTTGACAACATGGACAGACCTCGAGGGCATTATTTTAAGTGAAATAAGTCAGAGAAAGACAAATTAATATATAATCTCATTTTTATGTAAAATCTAAAATTAAGAAAACAACTCAATGAAAGAGATCAGATTTATGATTACCAGAGACTAGCCATGGGAAAACTGAATAAAGGTGGTCAAAAAAGTACAAACTTTCTGTTACTACATAAACAAGTACTAAGAATATAATGTACAACATGACTATAGTTCACACTGTTGTATGTCACATATAAAATTGTTAAGGAAGTAAATTCTATGAGTTCTCATCATAAGAAAGAAAGAAAATACATTATTTTCTTTTTCCTTTTTTATATCTGTATGAGATGATGGATGTTAACTAAACTTGCTGTGATAATCGTTTTATTATGTAAGTACATCTTAAACTTATACAGTACTATATGTCAATTATATCTCAATAAAACTAGGGTTAAAAATACAATATTAATCTCTAGAAGTTATAATAGTGGCTCTCCTTGAATGCATGGTCAGAAGGGAGTAGTGGCAGGAAGGGGACTTTAGGGGGTCTTCTGAGGAGACAGTAATAGACTCTTTTTTGCAATATAATAACTTCTTACTATAATCCCTTTTTGAGTTTCACATTTTTACATGTCAAGATTACTGATAATAGGATAAACCAGATTGGGAGCTTACAATTAATTATGATAGCATGCTATTCTTCAGAAAGAACTACCCCTCTTTCTATGGTTTCCCTGATGATCTCTCTCCCTTTCTCAATCCTCCTTACACACACACACACACACACACACACACACACAGTTTTTCCCTTGTGTTCTAACTTAAATGTCAAATTTGATAGATTCTTAATCAGTGATGGTTACAACTGTGTGTTTATAAAATTTAATCAAATTGTGTACTCGTACTAGTATACTTTCTGTCTGTATGCTTTCTTTCAATAAAAATTATTTTTAAAAATTAGTAACACATATAAAAATTGCAAAGGAAATGAAAGACTAGTAAAACAGTAGAAAAAATTTACATTACTCATCCTAGAAACATAAAATATCATTTGTTGTTATATATATAAGAATAAGATCCAGTATAATAAAAGAAGCACTGATTTTGAGTGAGACAGAAATCTGTTTTCATCCTATCTGAGTCACAAACTAGGATGTGAAACTTAATCCCAAACCCACATTCCTGGGCAAGGACTCTGATTGGCTCATCTTTTTAAAGGTGCTTTTGTCTAGAGAGCAAAATCCGGTTTTATAATCACTGCTGCTCCTGCTGGAAGCAAGTGAAATTTTGCAAGGCAATTGCCAAGGAAAAAAGCAGGGCAGGAATTCGTGGCTAGATAGTAAATTCACTTGGGTTACAATGATCATAACTTGATTCCTTTATTTGTGGACCTAAGTGGTGATGTTCAGAATGTTCAGGAGCCCACTTGCTCATACCCCCAGTATGAATTTTCAGCTTATCTTCTGACAAGTGACGTGAACATTCAACAGAATCTTAGCTGGTGTGAATTTTTGAAGCCAAACAGTACAAAGGAAGATACGCACCAGCCAGTAAGAGATTTTATACATTGAAGGGGAAATACACTGTGTGAGGATCCTGCAGCAGAGAAGAGAAATGCAACTTAGTAGCTCCTTCCCATCGCAGAGCATGGGTCCCGTCCTGCACAGGGAACCCCCAAACCTAATCAGGAGAGACTTGGGAGGATATACGGAGTCTGAGAGGCTCAGGCTGCACACACAGTAAGCAGTACATCCATAGCTCCAACCAGGAAAGTCCCAGAGAAAAACTCTTATCTCCTAAAACTGTCAGAGGTACCAGCAGGCTGTGGACAGCTCTGACTGAGAGAGACTTTTTTTTATTGTTGTTCAAGTACAGTTGCCTCCATTTTCCCACCACCACTTTCCCCTACCCCAACCAATTCTACCTCCCACCCTCACTCTTTCCCCACTTTGGCTTTGTGATGTCACCTATAAGTGGAACCTAATCAACAAAACAAACAAGAAAGCAAAATATAATTAGATAAATTGATATAAACAAAAAACTGACCATAACTAGAGGGGAGAGGACGGGGGAAAGAAGGGGAAGGGTCATCAAGGAACATGTATGAGAGAGACATTTTTCCTTCTGGGGAGGTGGAGTACACAAAGAGCCAGGCAGTGCCTCAAAGCTGCAAGGGGACTTGTTTTAAGAGAGGAACAGAGGCATGGCTGGTCAATGACTCCATGTGCATGCACAGCTGTCCTGCAGCAAGGAGGCCAGACTGAAAATGCAATTTGTGCCCACTGAACCCACAGGCCCGGAAGAGTAGAAGGCTGCATGGTGAATGGTTTGCACAATCCTACCCAGTGCAGCTGGTGAGCAGGGGTCTGCCCACAAAATGAAGTGTTTGGGTCTTAGCCTCCTGCAAGAGCAGTGAACTAAGAGCTGGATAGGCAAAAGCTGAGCACCTGAGGTTCTTTGCAGCAAGGCAGAGCCACTCAAACCATGGACAACAAACCTCTGGGAAGGAGGCATGCCCATCCCTCACCTACAGGGTTGTAAACTCCAGGAAATTGTAAAGACAGGCTCAAAAACTCCCTGCTGTGTGCATAGTCACAAGGGAAAGAAAGAGAAACTCCAAAGGAGCCTTCTTGTGAACTTTCACCACACAACATGCTGGCTCCCTCTTGAGCCCTATTGCACTGAAAACAGCAGAGCAGAGAGATTAGAAATTGTTTCAGAAAAAGTTGTTCAGAGCCCCATCCATCCTTGGCTCTCACACAGAGCTGCCATCAGTGCCAAGCAGAAAAGAGCTGACCTTTTTATACAAATTGGCCCCTCACATGAAACAGGGAGCTAATTCATCAGGAACCATACATTATTGGAAATAATCTGGGACAGACCAAGACATGTGACATGGGGCAAGGGAACATACCCACCATCTTCCCTGAAGATTGAACAGCACCTCCCAAGGGGCAATCCAGGAAGCCAACCCTCCTGATTGTACCACAGGCTTCTTCTGGAGCCAGATGGAGGTGGAACATCTGTTGCTGTTGGACTTTAGATGAACTACCCCCAGAGCTTGTGCTGATAAAAAGCCAGTAAGGCGGAACAGCAAAGACCAGCCAAGCCTGAAGGAGACAGCCACAGCCTCAAACAGGCTGCCTAAAGCAAGACTGGGGCACCGGCTGACATCACTGATGAATCCTGAAGGATAAAACACTAGGAAAACAAACACTAGACTCAGCTTAGATGAATCCCACCTCATTCATTTTCATTATTTGTGTTATTTTTTTCTCCTGCATGGATTTTTAACATTGTGTCTTGGTCTTCAATTCTGTTCCTATTACACTATTTTTATTTAATTCTATATACATATACTTATTTTCATTTTTATTTTTATTGTAGCTTTAATTCAAATCTCAGATTTTACTCTTCCCTTTTCTTACTTAATTTTTCCTTCATTCTTCTTTTTCTTATTTTTGTTTTAAATTCTATTTTTCCCTTTCTATGCCTTGTTTCTATTTCTCACTCTTACTATTTCTCCTCCCTCCTTGATCTCAAAAACCATTTTCTTTTCATTAGTCACCTCACATTCTTTTTCTCTTTCTTATCCTTATTGTCATACCACCCTTATTAATATTTTCTAGATTGTAATTGATATTGGGTTCTTGTTTCATTTCTTCAATTTTATCACTAGTTTTTTTTACTGTTTTTTATTTTAAATCTTATATTTTACAGTTCCCCAGGGCTACCCCATTTTGCTTTCCTTCTGCCCTGTCTTATTTTCATTTTAAGTTTTATTTTCTCCATTTCTTAGCATGGTTTCTAACAATTATGCTGATTATTTCTCCACCTGCCCATCCTCTCAAAATCATTTCTCTTTTCCTCTAGACATCTCACAATATTTTTCTTCTTTTTTCTTATAATATTATAACTTTCTTTACATTTTATTAAACTTTGCTAATTTGTCATGGGTATCAGTGCAGTGATTGTTTTTCTTCAATTTGGTTCCTATTTTTCACTATTCTTTCTCCAAACCTCATACTGTACTCTTCTCTCATCTTACTCCAGTTTGCTTTATTCCCCCCTATTTTATATACATTGTATATTTTATTTTCTCCTTTTCTTTGGCTTGTTTCTATACCATACTTTTATTATTTCTCCTCCCTCAACCTCTTAAAGTCATCCTTCTTTCTGTTTGTCACCTCATGTTCTTTTCTTTCATATAATATTCTTATTCTCTTTCCACCTTTATTAATTTTAGCTCACTTGTTGCTTATATCACAGTAGTGGTTAGAAGGTATTTCTTCTGGTGTAGGTAGTGTTTGCTAGGTTGTTCAGTGTTGTTCTGGAAGCTCCTGTACAAAAACATATAAGATGTGGTGGGGGTTGTGACTCTTATTCAGCCAGCTAGAAGGAAGAACCCACCAATAAATAAACCAACAACAACCAAAATCCAATTAAAACAAGAGAGCCCACACAAACTACATAAAGGGCATCCCTAGAGTATCTATCTCAGGTGTTCAAGGACACTGTACACTGAGTCCCACAGTACTCCTACCACAGAAAGCCACCCTCAAAGACAGAAGGCCAAGGCAGATCAATCAAATAAGCAGAAACAAACAAAAAGAGTCACCAAAAATAGGAAAACAAATAAACAACCCCCGTCAAATGGAAAGAAGGAATAGCCAGGATGAGTGCTAAATGAAATTGAGGAAAACAGTTTATCATACATGAATTTTTAAGTAATGGTTATAAGGATACTGAAGGAAATCAACGAGAACTACAAGGAACTTGGTGGGAACTAAATCGTCATGAAAAAGACATAGAAACTATACAAAACAGGGGGGAATGTATCATGCAATACCTGAAATGAAAATACACTAAAAGGAATTAAAAGCAAGCTAGATAAAGCAGAGGAAAGATCAGTAAGTAGGAAAACAAGGTAGGAAAAAACACCCAGTCAGAGCAACAAAATTAAAAAAAAAAGACTCAAAAAGAAAGAAGGAAATTTAAGGTAGCTGTAGGACAACATGAAATGGAACAGAGGAAGGAGAAAATGAGCAAGGAATAAAAACCTGTTTGAACAAATAATGAGAGAAAAATTCCCTAACTTGGTGATGGAAAAAGTCATAGAATTTCAGGAATGGCAGAAGACCTCCAAGAAAGATAAACCCAAATAGGCATACTCCAAGACATATCATAATTAAAATGGCAAAATTTAAGACAAAGAGGGAATCTTATAGGCAACAATGGAGAAACAACTAGTAACAAAAGGGAGCTCCAAAAAGGCTATCAGCTGATTTCCCAATTGAGACACTACAGCCAGAAGGGAATGGTGTAAAATACTCCAAATAATGAAAACAAAGGCCTGCAATCAAGACTACTCTACCCAACAAGGCTCCCAACTAAAATGGAAGGGGAAATAAGAAGTTTCTCAGACAAAAGAAGGCTCAAAGAATACACCTCCTCCAAACCAGCACTGCAAAATATGCTAAAGGGACTGCTTTAAGAAAAGGAATAAAAAGAGTGAAAGAGGAAAATGGTACAGTGAGTAAAATGGCAATGAATCAGTACCTATCAGTAATAATGTTAAATGTAAGTAGATTAAATGCTGCAATCAAAACACTAAGAGTAGCTGAATGGATAACATGACCTGCACATATGCTGCCAACAAAAGACCCACCACAGAACAAAAGACCTACACAGAGACAAAGTAAAGGGTTGGAAAAAAAATATTCCTAGCAAATGGACAGGAAAAAATCTGGGGAAGTTATATCAGATAAAAAAGACTTCAAAACAAAGGCCATAAAAAGAGACCAAGAAGGACATTTCATAATACTCAAGGGAACAATTTATCAAGTACATTTATATCTTCTTGATAAACATACATGCACATTATAAACATAGGAGCACCCAAATATATGAGGAAAATCTCAAGAAAGATATTGACAGCAACACAATTATAATAGGGGATTTCAACACCCCACTGTCAACAATGAATAGATCTTCCAATCAAAGCATCAAGAAGGATATTGTGGCACTGAACAATGTCCTAGGTGAAATGGACTTAAATGATATATGTAGAATCTTTCATCCCAAAGAAGAAAAATACATATTCTTTCCAAATGCACATGGAACATTGTCAAAGATAGACCACATAATAGGACACAAAACAAGCCTCAACAAATTTAATAAAATTGAAATCATATCAAGAATTTTCTCTGGCCACGAGGGACTGAAACTAGAAACCAACCTCAAAGAAAAGATTCAAAACACTCAAGCTCATAGAGATTGAATAACATACTATTAAACAATGAATAGGTCAAGAATGAGATTAAGGAAGAAATCCAAAAGTTTCTGGAAACAAACATAAAGAACCCAAAACAATCCAAAACTTATTGGACACAATGAAGGCAGTCCTGAGGAATAGTTCATAGTGATACGGGCCCACCTAAAAAAGATAGAAACATTTCAAATAAGCAACCTAACACTACACCTATAAGAACTCAAGGAACAACAACAAAGACAGCTCAGAGCAAGTAGAAGAAAGAAAATTACCAAGATCAGAGCAAAATTAAATGACATAAAGACTAAAAGCATAATTCTAAAGATCAATAAATCCAGGAGCTGGTTCTTTGAAAAGATAAACAAAATTGACAAGTCTTTAAGCAGGCTGATCAAAAAAAAAGAGAGAGGACCCAAACAAAAACAATCAGAAATGAAGGAGGATAAATTACAAATGATACCACAGAAATACAAAGGGCTGTAAGACATTACTCCAAACAAATATATGGCAAGAAATTTGAAAACCTATGTAAACTGGACAAACTTCTAAAAAATATAATCTTCCAAAACTGAATCAAGAAGAATTATAAAGCCTTAACAGACCAATAACAGCTGGCAAAAATCAAAGCGATAATCAAAAAATTTCTAGCACACAAAACTCCCAGACTAGATGATTTCACAGGAAAATTTTACAAAACGTTTAAGGAAGAACTAACCCCTATCCTTCACAGACTATTCCAAAAAAATTCAGAAAGAGGGAAGACATCCAAACTATTTTTACAAAGTCAATATTATCTTAATCCTAAAACCAGATAAAGACACAACAAAGAAAGAAAACTACATGCCAATATTGCTGATGAACATAGATGCTAAAATCCTCCACAATATGTTGGCATACCACATCCAACAAAAAATCATACACCATGACCAAGTGCAATTCATGCCAGAGATTAACAATACAATATTTGCAAATCAATATATGTAATACTTCACATAAACAAAAGAAAGGTAAAAATCATTTGGTCATATCAATAGATGCAGAAAAAGCATGTGATAAGGTCCAGCACCCATTTATGATGAAAACACTTAGCAAAGTAGAAACAGAGGAAACATACCTCAACATAATAAAGGCCACACCAGAGTAATCTACAGCCAACATCATACTCAATGGGAAAAAAAACTAAAAGTTTTCTCACTAAGATCAGAAACAAGATAAGGATGTCTGTTTTCCCTTCTATTCAACATAGAATAGAAAATTGAAACCACAGCAATCAGATGAGAAAAATATGAAAAGCTCCAAATTGGAAAGGAGGAAGCAAAATTGTCAGTGTTCGCAGACAACATGATAGTGTACATAGAAAATCCTATAGACTCCACCAAAAAACTACTCCAGCTAATAAGTGAATTTGGCATAACAGTGGGGTACAAAGTCAATATCCAGAAGTCAAAGGCATTTTTGTACACCAACAATGAAATATAAGAAACAGAAATCAGGGGGAGGGGGAATCCCATTTGATATAGCAACAAGAAAAATAAGTACCTAACCACGGAGGTAAAAGACCTGCACTCAAAAAACTACTTAATGCTGAAGAAAGAAATTAAAGAAGATGCAAACAAATGGAAGAATGTACCATGTTCATGGATTAGAAGAATTAACATCATCAAAATGTCCATACTACTAAAAGCAATTTACAGATTCAATGCAATACCTATTAAAATGCCAATGACACATTTCACACATATAGAACAAACACTTCAAAAAATTTTGTGGGATCATAAATGACCCTAAATAGCCTCAGTAATTTTGAGAAAGAAGAACAAAGTAGGACAGTCACAATTACCTCATATAAAACTATTTTATAGGGCCACTGTACTTAAAACAGCCTGGTAGTGACATAAAAACAGGCACATAGATAAATGGAACAGAATAGGGGGCCCAGAAATAGACCTATGTCTCAATGACAAATTAATATTTGACAAAGGGGGAGGAAGCATAAAATGAAGTAAAAATCGAGTGGTGTTGGGAGATTGGATAGCTGCCTACGAAAACATGTAACTCAACCACCAACTTATACCATACACAAAAATAAACTCAAGATGGATAAAAGATTTAAATATAAGTTGTGACTCCATAAAAGTTCTAGAGAAGAACTTACAAAGAAAATCTCAGATTCCCCGCTGCGATATTTTCACCAATATGTCCCCTAGAGCACAGATGGCAAACATAAGGCCCACAGGCAAAATCCAGCCCTCCACCTTTGCTAACTTGCCTGGCACCTTGTTTCTACCCTGCGGCAGCACCTAGCTCCTTTCCTCTAGTTAAGGAGTAGTTACATTTAGACAATTCTAAAATTACATTACTTGACCAGGGGCAAGGAGTTCTACATTTAGCCCTTTGAAGGCAACCACAAGGCTGATGTAGCCTCAGGTGAAAATGAGCTTGACACCTCTACCCTAGAGCAAGGGACATTAAAAAAGAATAAGCAAATGGGGCTTCATCAAAATTAAAAGCTTCTGCATGGCTAAAGAAAACATTAGCAAAATGAAAAGGGAACCAACCATATGGGAAAACATATTTGCAAACAATACCTCAGACAAGGGCTTGATCTCTAAAATATATAAATTACTCACAGGTCTCCACTCCAGAAACACAAACAGCCCAATTAAAAATGGGCACAGGACCTGAACAGACACTTCTCTAAGGAGGGCATACAGAGGGCTCAGAGACATATGAAAATATACCCAGCATCACTAGCCATCAGACAGATGCACATTAAAACCACAATACGATACCACTTGAGACTGGTCAGAATGGTCATCATAAACAAATCACTAAAAAAAAAAAAACAAAAAAAAAAAAACCAAATCACTAAACAACAAGTGCTGGTGAGGTTGTAGAGAAATGGGAAGTGTAGTGTACTGTTGGTGGGAATGCAGACTGGTGCAGCCACTGTGAAAAACAGTATGAAATTTCCTCAGAAAACTAAAGGTAGAACTGCCTTTTGACCCAGCAGTTCCACTGCTGGGACAATATTCTAATAATCCTGAAACACCAATTCAGGATAAGCTATGCTCCCCAATGTTCATAGCAGCACAATTTACGATAGTCAAGTGCTGTAAGCAACCTAAGTGTCCATCAGTAAATGAGTGGATCAAAAAGCTATGGTACATTCACATGATGAAATAATACCCAGGAGAAAGAAGGAGCTCCTACCTTTTGTGACAGGATGGATAGATCTGAAGAGCATTATGCTAAGTGAAATAAGCCAGGGAGTGAAAGACAAATACCATATGACCTCACCTATAAGTGGAACCTAATCAGCAAAACAAATAAACAATCAAAATATAACCAGAGACATTGAAATTAAGAATAAATGTAAGGTGACCAGAGTGGAGGTGGGAGGGGTTGTCTGGAACATGTGTAAAGGACATCTGGACAAAGCCAAAAGGCATTGGATCAAAGGTGGAAAGTGGAGGTAGCTGGGGTGGGGTGTAGGGGGGATGGAGACAACTTTACTTGAATAACAATAAAAATAAAGAACTCATAGGACTCAACACCAGGAAGATAAACAATCCAACTAAAAATATGCAAAGGACCTATATAGACACTTTTCCAAGGAGGCCATACAGATGGCCTATAGACATATAAAAACATGCTCAACATCACTAGCCACCAGAGAGATGCAAATTAAAACCACAATGAGATATCACCTCACTCCTGTAAGAATGCCTAATTAATAAATCAACAAATAACAAGAGCTGGTGAGGATGTGGAGAAAAGGGAACCCTCGTGCACTGTTGGTGGTAATGCAGACTGGTGCAGCCACTGTGGAAAAAATAATGTTTTTAGTTTCAAAAAACTAAAAGTGGAACTTCATTTGATCCAGTGATTCCAGTGCTTGGGATATATGCTAAAAATCCAGAAACACCAACTCAAAAGAACTTTATGCAACCCGTGTTCATAGCAGCACTATTTAAAATAGTCAATTTCTGGAAACAGCATTAAGTGCCCATCAGTAGCTGAGTGGATCAAAAGACTTTGGTACATTTATACAATGGAATACTAGGCAGCAAAAAGAAGGAAATCTTCTCTTTTGTGACAGCATGCGTGGAACTAGATATCATTATGCCGAGTGAAGTAAGTCAGTCAGAGAAAGACAAATACCATATTATCTCACTTATAAGAGGAATCTAATGAACAAAATAAACTAATGATCAAAATAGAACCAGAGACATGGAAACATGGAACAGACTGACAATGGCCAAAGGGAACAGTGGAGGAGGATAATGACAGAAAAGAGAAGAAGTGACCAGTCAAAGAACATGTATGAATGACCCATGGACATGGACAATGGCTGGATGTCCTATGGGTTCAGGACAAGGGCCTGGGGGACAATGGGGGGGGGGGGAATTGGGACAATTGTAATAGAATAAACAAGAATAAAATTTTTTCAGTAAAAAAAAGTTCAATATATTTGAAACACAGTACACTTTCCCCAGGTATTTAAAATAATTAGCATATATTTTAAGTGTTCTAATGCCATAATCCAAGCAATCAGACTGATTCCAGGACAATGAAGCTGATGCCTTTTCTTTTTTCTTCATTACCTCTCTTAGCCTGCATTTCTGAAAAAGCTGAGCCTAGAGTATTGATGAACTATTATTTTATTAAAATTATAATCCCATGCTGCCAAAGTGAAGGACAAGTCAACAAGGCAGGGAAGACACGAGAGCCAATCAAGAATATGTTACCCAACCAGTCCTTCCTAAATGAGACTGATTGTTCCATCCCTGCAAATGCAATGAAAAAGAAAAAAGCCATAGAAACAGTATTTCAGGATTGTGTCTCAAAGGAGGTAAAGGAACAGTAATTTGCACATTAATTTACCAGTCTCTTTGGCCAGAGGTTCACCTCTAGAATATTAACTCCCAGTATTTCTGGGCTGCACAGGCCTGGGCACAGATACAAAGCCCTTGAGGAAATCAAGGAAAATTTTAATGGTCAGTACCATTTACTATGTCTTGTTCTATAAAATTAATATCAAATCAATCTGGATTTATCTCAAATTTAGAGCAAGTGTTCACTTGGGCACTCTTTGTCAGTTTGTGAAAATTATATATATTTATATATTTATTTTTAGAGAAAGGGGAGTTGAGGAATAGAAACATCAGTGTGTGGTTGCCCCTCATGTGCCTCCAGCTGGAGACTGGCCTGCAACCCAGGCATGTGCCCTGACTGGGAATCAAACAAGCAACCCTCGGATTTGCAAACCCATGCTCAATCCACCGAGCTACACCAGCCAGGGTTATATTTTTAAATTAAAGTCTCCCTCTAGTGTCCAACCTGCTGGTTTACAATTCTGTTGGATATTGCATTAGTAAATTCATAGGAAAAAATATTGAAGTTTTTATATGATACCAAGTTGTTTAATGCAAGGCAACAGCCAGCATTTTCTGTAAAGGACATATGGTAAATATGTTAAGTAGTACAGAGAACATACAGTCTGTTACATATTTTGCCAGTTTTTTGTTTTTCTTCATATTCTTTTAATAGCCTTTTGAAAATATAAAAACCATCTTATTTAATTGACCTCACCAAACTGACCAGTCCCAGGTTATAGTTTGCTGTACATAGTTTGGGAGGGATTCCATCTATTATGAAAAATATGTAATTTTTATTTGTATTTTATATCTGTTTGTAATATTAATTAATTAATTATATGTACATACCCTGACACATACGCTGAAAACTTTGATAAGCTTTCCCTAAAGGTAAATAATAATGCCAAGTGTTTACAAATATTTATAATGTTTATGTTTAGGTTAGCATTCTGAAGAATTGTGGCTTTTGGGGGAAATACTAAAATTTATTACAGAAGAATCTCTCAGTGCAAAAATTCTTCATACAAGATCCCTAAAAGAGGTTCTTTTAGCTTCTGCTCATAATGTTTCCATTACACTTCTTATTAAGACTTCCTGACTAATACCCAGATGAAAACAGCTACTCAAAAATTTCTTCACATGTTTTTATAGCAGCCCTATATACATTAGCCAAAAAGTGAAAACAAGCCAAATGTCTGTCAATATTAATGGATAAACAAATGTTGTATATACATAAAATAGAATATTTTTCAACCATAGAAGGAAGGAAATACTGATACCTGTTGCAATTTGGATGAACCTCAAAACATTATGCTAAACAAAAGAAGCCAGACCCAAAAGTCACATGGAACTGTATGATTCTATTTATATGAAATGCCCAGAGTAGTTAAATATATAGAAGCAGAAAGAAAATTGGTGTTTACCAGGAGCTGCTGGAAGGGGGGAATAGGGAATGACAATTTAATTGATGCAGAGTTTCCTTCTGAGGTGGTCAAATTACTCTGGAACTCACCAGTGGTGATGTTGCACAGCAGCTGGAATGTACTAAATACCACTAAATTGTACATGTTAAAATTGTGACTTTTATGTTATATAAGTTTCTATTTAAAATTTTTATTTTAATTAAAAATTTTTAAACTAAAAAATTTAATTTAAAAATTAAAAGGGAAAATGACATATGTCTGAAAAAAAAAGGTAAATACATTCCCAGCAAAAGCACTTTCTGCCCCCTGTGACCCCAGGATCTACACATTTTCCCTCCTAGTTTGTTCTCAGTTGCTACATCTCTAAGCTTATTGGAAAATTAAAAAGTTTAAAAAATAAACAAGCTCAATGTTATACCCATGCTTTTTTTTTTAACCATTGCCAAGTTAATTCATAGTAACAACTTGTAGAGAACACAAAAAGAAGTGTCATGTAGAAGTCTGCAGGTTGGGAAAGGGATAACACAAATGACAAAATTCCAGTTTTATCAAACAAGAGCATACTCTTTTCCTAGAAATGTATCATAGAAAAAATTACTACAAATTGGTCCTACCTCCCAAAGCACATGTTGGTCTTTTGAAATAAAAAATGAATCTTGGCCTTTAGGCTGGGCAGTTAACATTTGTTAAGTAACTGGAAATTTGAGCACCAACCCATACATACTAAAAAGGATACTAATAGCTTCGTCTTTTAGAACATATATGAAGAAAGGGGAAACTGAGTAGAGAATCAATCTATTTCAGCAAATGACTATAATTAAAATTTTCAAAAATAGAAATATTTTATTATGATACTTTACTTAGGCCTCTTTTTCCTTCTTTGGGCTCTCAATCTTGTGTCTCTAACATTTTAACTAACTACTCTAGAAAAAATGCTTGACTCAGAAGAATATACAGTCAAAATTAAGTAAAAAATAAATAGGCTTAATTTTTACAAACTGTCTTTAAAAATCTCCCTCTCTGACTTTAATAATTCAAAGGTAACTACAGTTTAGCAATGAACTACAATTAAAAAAATCAGAGGCAAATGGTTAAAATTTTAAATAATAACAGATTCCACTACACTAAGATTTTACTGGGTTCACTGGTAAACAATGCAAGCAATATACTACTAAAAAACTGATTTTTAACCATGATTAAATAATATTGTAACCAAGATGCACAATACCTATATACCCTGAGTTAGTTTCCTCTAATAGCACCATGTGCTTCTTGCCAAAATTGTTAAGTTCTTTCTGGGGCAAAGTTCCAGCCAAAAGACATAATGACATTACTAATGTAACTCATGTTTCTACTGTATCACACCACCCCAAATCACATCTGTCAAAAAATAAGAATCCTATTGAATGAAACAAATGCAACTTCAACTTTAGTTAAGCAGCTACTACTAAATGTAAAAATAGCCCATATCATCTTATTTTTGTCAGAGATTAAGATACTTTCTAGGTTTTGACTTATTTAATTAAAGAATTAGGGCACTGAGATGAAGTCTACTTGAAGTTCTTCAGATCTATGAAAGTATTTCATCCTGTCCAAGGTTGAAAGAAATCTTCGCCTCCATGCAAACATGTAAGTATAATTCTTACAGCAAAAAGATGAATCAGGTTACATTATGGCCTTAATTTAAAAAATCAAGAAAAATATTAAGGTAACTTATGGCCGTTTTCTCATCTATAAAATTGGGATAAAATAGCAGTTATTTCATGGTTAACATGAAGCTGAAATGAAGTAATTAAATACTTAGGAAAGTGCCTGAAACTTGATATGCAAGCAATACACCAGGATCTTTCAGAATTATTGAATGGTAAACTACCACACAGGGCCATAAAAATTACCTGATTCAACTCTTTCTCTCTATCTTCACATCATAGGAGAGAAGCCTACAGAACAGAATCCCTTGTCTCTTACCTACCTATGTCTCTGCTCTTTCCACTACACTATATAAATCCTCATAAATTAGACTGATTTGTTTAATGTCTGAAAAATCTCATAGTCTTTCAGCTGCACTAACCATGAACAGGAGGTAAACAAAAAGTTAGCTTTTTTTCATACCTGGAAATTTAAAGGGAAAATAAATGGGTGACTGTGTAAATTAAAAGTGAGATTCCTTGGAGAAAGGTGTTTTGTGGGTTTTTTTTAAATAGGCCACCTCTCTCCCCACGCAAAAGTTTTCCAGTTCATCACCCTTTCCCTCTTCAGGGAGTCTGCTAGCCAAGTATCTGCTTCTTCTCAGATTTCCAGGCTCCAGAGGTTGCTGGTGAAGCCACCCCATTTTGAACCGGATCCTGCAAAAAAGGCTCAACCCAGGGGGTCAAAAGAACTCTTTCCCTACTCTGGAACAAAATGCGGAAACTTGGGGGACAAAACCCCTTCCATGGAATTAAGTGGAGGAAACCTTTAATGTGAGAAAGAGACCTGGGAGAGGTAGGGGTCTGTCCCAATGGCAAATCATGTATAACTGGCTCCCAGGATTAAGAAGGACCAGCGGGGAGGTTGTAGCCCAGGAGCCCAGTCTGCTGCTCTGGCGGCCACTCCCTCCTTCTCAACTACCTCTGATTTATCCTGGATTGAAGGTCAAAATTGGCGCTCCTCTGACCCCCACCCTGCAGGCTCCATAACTACCGACTCGACCCTATGGTGCTTGCAGCCCTGCAAACACAACCATGCAGTGGCTTTAGACCATTGGAAGGGAACAGAGCAGAGCCCAGTCAGAAAGAAATGATGCTGGAGTCCAGATCAATTTATGGTGAGTGAGCCAGTTATCATTGGGATTTACTGTTACTTGTAATGCTGTTACACATTACTAGTAAATAATATTCAGGTTTTTAATGATTCAGGTAATTTTATTATACACTGTATTTTTCAAAATATAAGATGCACCTTCGCCCCACCCCCACAAATTTGAGAATAATGATTGTTAATGCTGCTGTTGAGTTCTGTTTATATTTACATTGGTGAAATAGTATATTTATGTTATTAAATATTTTACCACATTTTTGGCTTCAAAGTTTTTTTCTATTTTCCTCCTCTAAAACCTAGGTGTGATTTATGCTCAGAAAAATTTGGCACATTTAATTTTTTTGTTTAATTATTGTTCAAGTCTTTTACTCCCATCCCAGTCCACCCCACCCCACCCCCAGTGCTCCCCACCTCTGTCCTGTTTCCACACCTGTTAGTTTTTGTCCATGTGTCCTTTATATTTGGTCCTGTGAATCCTTCCCCTTTCCCCTGAAATTTCCTCCCCACTCGCCTCTGGTCCCTGTCTGCCTATTCTGTATTTCAGTGTCTTTGGTTAGATTTTACTTGCTTGTTTGTTTTGTTGTTCAGGTTCCTGTTAAAGGTGAGATCATATGGTATTTGTCTTTCAATGCCTGACTTATTTCACTCAGCGCAATGCTATCCAGTTCCATCATGCTGTTGCAAACAGTAGGAGCTCCTTCCTTCTTTCAGCTGCATAGAATTCCACTGTGTAAATCTACCCTAGTTTTTGGATCCACTCATTTCTTGATGGGCACCTAGGTTGCTTCCAACTCTTGGCTATTGTAAATTGTGCTGCTATGAACATTGGGGTGCAGAGGTTCTTTTGGATTGGTGTTTCAGGGTTCTTAGGATATACTCCTCAGAGTGGAATTGCTGAGTCAAAAGGCATATTCATTTTTAATTTTCATAGAAAATTCCATACTGTTTTCCATAATGGCTGTACCTGTCTGCAATCCCACTAACAGTGAACTAGGGTCCCTTTTTCCCCAGAACCTGTTCAACATTTGTTGTTTGTTGCTTTGATTATGGTGGCCATTCTGACTGGTTTAAAGTGGTATCTCATTGTACTTTTAATTTGCATCTCTCTGATAGCTAGCGACATTGAGCATCTTTTCATGTGTCTCTGGATCCTCTGTATGACCTCCTTGGAGAAGTGTCTGTTCAAGTCCTTTGCCCATTTTTTAATTGGGTTGCTTGTCTTCTTAGAGTGGAGTTGAGTAAGTTCTTTGTATATTTTGGATATTAAACCTTTGTCTGAAGTATCATTGGCAAATATGTTTTCCCAAACAGTTGGTTCTCTTTTTATCTTAATGCTATTTTTTTTAGCTGTGCAGAAGCTTTTTTATTTTGATGAGATCCCATTTGTTTATTCTTTCCTTTATATTCCTTGTTCTAGGGGACTTTTCGGTAAAAATGTTGCTGCGTGAAATATCTGAGATTTTCCTGCCAATGTTCTCCTCTAGGGCTTTAATGTTTTCACAGCTTATATTTAAGTCTTTTAGTCACCATGAATTTATTTTGGTGTATGGTGTAAGTTGGTGCTCAAGTTTCATTTTTTTGCACGTAGCTGTCCAGTTCTCCCAGCACCATTTGTTGAAGAGGCTATTTTTACTATACTTTATGTTATTGCCCCCTTTGTCGAATATTAATTGACTATAGAGACTTGGGCTTAATTCTGGACTTTCTGTTCTATTCCATTGGTCTGTGTGCCTGTTTTTATGCCAGTACCAGGCTGTTTTGATTACAGTGGCCTTGTAATACAGTTTGATGTCAGGTATTATGATCCCTCCTACTTTGTCCTTCTTTCTCAAAATTTCAGCTAATATTCAGGGTCGTTTTTGGATCCATATAGATTTTTGAAGTGTTTGTTCTATGTCTGTGAAGTATGCCATTGGTACTTTAATCGGTATTGCATTGAATCTGTAAATTGCTTTGGGTAGTATGGACATTTTGATGATGTTAATTCTTCCAATCCATGAACATGGTATTTGTTTCCATTTGTTTGTGTCCTCCTTGATTTCTTTCTTCAGTGTTGTGTAGTTTTCAGGTCTTTTACCTCCTTGGTTAGGTTTATTCCCAGATATTTTATTTTTGTTTTTGCTATATTGAATGAGAGTTTTGTTCTTGATTTCTGCTCCTGCTGATTCATTGTTAGTATATAAAGATGCCTTTGATTTATGAATATTGACTTTGTATCCCGCTGTTTTGCCAAATTCATTTATTAGTTCAAGTGGGTTTTTGGTATAGCCTATAGGATTTTCCATGTACACTATCATGTCATCTGCAAACAATGACAGTTTTGTTTCCTTCTTTCCGATTTGGATGCCTTTTATTTCCTTTTCTTGTCTGATTGCTGTGGCTAAAGCTTCTGATACTATATTGAATAGAAGTGGTGAAAGTGGACAACCTTGTCTTGTTCCTGATCTTAGTGGAAAAGCTTTTAGTTTTTGCCCATTGACTATAATGTTGGCTGTAGGTCTCTCATATATGGCCATTACTATATTGAGGAATGCTCCCTCTATTCCCACTATGCTGAGTGTTTTTACCATAAACGGGTGTTGTATCTTATCAAAACCTTTTTCTGCGTCTATTGATATGTTCATGTGGTTTTTGTCTTTGCTTTTATTTATATGATGTATTACATTTTCTAATTTGCAAATATTGAACCATCCTTGCTTCCTTGGGATGAATCCCACTTGGTCATGGTGTATGATCTTTATAATGTGTTGTTGGATGTGATTTGTCAATATTTTATTGAGGATTTTAGCGTCTATGATCATCAGCAATATTGGCCCAAAGTTTTCTTTCTTTGTTGTGTCTCTGTCTGGCTTTGGAATTAGAATGATGCTGGTTTCATAAAAAGAGTTTGGGAGTTTTTCATCATTTTGGATTTTTTGGAATAGTCTGTGAAGAATAGGGGTTAGCTCTTCCTTAAATGCTTTGTAGAATTCTCCTGCGAAACCGTCTGGTTCAGGGCTTTTGTGTGACAGCAGTTTTTTGATTACTGCTTCAACTTCATCTGCTGTTATTGGTCTCTTCAGGCTTTCTATTTCTTCTTCACTGAGTTTGGAAGATTATATTTTTCTAGAAATTTGTCCATTTCACCTAGGTTTTCAAATTTCTTGGCATACAATCTTCATAGTAATTTCTTACAATCCCTTCTATTTCTGTGATGTCAGTTGTAATCTCTCCTCTTCCATTTCTGATTGTGTTTATTTGGGTCCTCTCTCTTCTTTTCTCAATGAGTTTACTTAAAGGTTTGTCTATTTTGTTTATCTTAAAAAAAAACAGCTGCTGGATTCATTGATCCTTAGAATTGTGCTCTTAGTCTCTATGTCATTTAATTCTGCCCTGATCTTGGTTATTTCCTTCCTTGTACTTGCTCTGGGCTGTCTTTGTTGTTGTTACTTGAGTTCTTGCAGGCATCAGGTTAGGCTGTTTGTTTGAAATATTTCTATATTCTTTAGGTAAGCCTGTATTGCTATGAACTTCCCTCTCAGGACTTCCTTCGCTGTGTCCCATAAGTTTTGGGTTGTTGTGAGTTCATTTTCATTTGTTTCCAGAAACTTTTTGATTTCTTCCCTAATAGCATACCATTCAGTCTCCATGATTTTGGTTGTTTTGGGTTTTTTCCTTTGGGGTTGGTTCTCCAATTTCAGTCCCTTGTGATCAGAGAAAATGCTTGGTATGATTTCAATTTTCCTGAATTTGTTGAGACTCGTTTTGTGTCCTATTATTGGTCTATCTTTGAAAATGTTTCCTGTTCATTTGAAAAGAATATGTATTTAGCTTCTTTGGGATAAAGGGCTTTCTATATATCAGTTAAGTCCATTTCATCTAGGGCATTGTTCAATGCCACAATATCTTTGTTGATGTTTTGTTTGGAAGATTTGTCCATTTTTGACAGTGGGGTGTTAAAAATCCTCTACTATAATTGTTTGCTCTCAATATCTTTCTTGAGGTCCTCTAAGATTTTCTTTATATATTTGGGTGCCCCTATTTTGGGTGCGTATATATTTACGATGTTAATGTCTTCTTGGTAGATTCTTCCCTTGAGTATTATGAAGTTACCTTCTGGGTCTCTCTTTATGGCTTTTTTTTTTTGAAGTCTATTTTGTCTGATATGAGTATTGCTCTCCTAGCTCTTTTTTCTTGTCCATTTGCTTGGAAAATTTGTTTCCACCCATTCACTTTTAGTCTGTGGTGGTCTTTTGTCCTGAGGTGGGTCACTTGTAGGCAGCATAGGTGTGGGTCATTCTTTCTTATCCATTCAGCTATTCTATGTCTTTTTATTGGAGCATTTAATCTATTTATATTTAAGGTTATTATTGATAGGTACTTATTCATTGTCATTTTTGTACCTGTGTTCCTCTCTATCTCTCTGTTTTCCTTCCTTTTCTTAAAGCACTCCTTTTAGCATCTCTTGCAGAACTGGTTTGGTGGAGGCATATTCTTTTAGACCTCTTTTGTCTTGGAGTCTCTTTATTTGGCCTCTATCTTGATTGAGAGCCTTGCTGGGTAAAATGGCCTTGGTTGCAGGCCTCTGGTTCTCATTACTTGGAATATTTCCTGCCATTCTCTTCTTGCTTTGAGTGTTTCTATTGAGAAGTCAGTAGCTAACGTTATTGGAGCTCCCTTGTATGTTATTTCCTGTTTGTGTTTTGCTGCCCTTAAGAATCTCTCTTTGTCTTGGAATTTTGCCATTTTAATGATGATGTGTCTTGAAGTGGGCCTCTTTGGTTTCCTCTTGATTGGGACTCTCTGTGTTTCCTGGAGTTGTGTGGCTTTTTCTCTCATCAAATTAGGGAAGTTTTCTCTCATTACTTCTTCAAAGAGGTTTTTTATTTCTTGTCCTTCTTCTTCTCCTTCTGGTATCCCTATTATTTGGATATGATTATGTTTCATATTGTCTTGCATTTCTCTTAATCCCTCTTCATTCTTTCTCAGCATCTTTTCTTTTTCTTGCTCTTTCTGGGAGTTTTTTCTACTTGGTCCTCCAACTCACTGATCCAAATCCTGCTTTTGATTCCTTCTATTGTAAAATGTGGTACATTTTATAAATGAGAACATTGAGAGGTTGGAGAACTCGCACAGGTTTATAAATCTAGTAGTGGTGATTTTCTAATCAAGGAGAGAAAATTTGACTTTTGAATCTTATGATAGGTATTGAAAATGTATCATTTTTTAATTTTAGCTAAAAGTCACTAGCACTATAAACTTTGCTTTTGTTTGGATGCATATTTTATTATTTACCTTTTAAACTTCAAATAAAATTGAAACTTGCTTAAATTGTATTAAACGCCATGAGACCCCTGTGACTAAAAAATTTCAATTTCTTGTACTGAGAGAAAAATAGTATCATTAAAACTTTTATGGACCTAGCATTATATGGTTATTACCATTGTATCTATGTTTCCTAAGAAAATAATAGGGAATGAGTATTTAGAAAAATCATTTTTAATTGTATTTTTTAATTACAATTTACAGCATAGTGGTTAGATGTACAGTGTAGTGGTTAGATGTTAGGAACCACCCTGCCTTGTTTCCAAAGCTGTAACGCAACTTGGCTTAGGCTGAATAAAAAGACCTTGGGACCATAAGCCACTAAGGAGATAAAACTTACCCTCCCAGCAGGGGCACAGCCTCTGACACCTTTACTTTACCTTGCTTGGCCCCTGGAGGATGGATAGTCAATGGTGGGTAAGAATCCTCAAGGGAGGAACAACCTACGACAGGCACAATTGTGAAGGGGCCGCCAGGGAAAGACTTAGGGTACTATAGAAAAGGGGTGATGGTCCATCACCCCTCAGCTTTGTCATAGCCTGAGTTCTCATTCTATGTGTAAGAAGTATCCTAATCTCTTGGATGCCTTACTTCCCCCACCTGACTTAAGTCTGAAACAATGCAAGAGGCAGATGTGGCCCTGTGCTGAAATGGGCGGTTCCTCAGGGTGGTCAGTCCTATAAAAGAATGCATAAAATCCTGTGAAATCTTCTTTGCTAAGCATACTCTCAATTTAAATGGTAAGGGTTCAAGAATAAAATGAGTTTGTTTTCCAAAGTTTTATGGCCCTTGAGCATCACTTTGTCTATCTGACCCTGACTTAGAATAAGCCCTTATAGTTCTTTGAATGTTGTCTATTCCTTGACCATTACTGCCTGACAATGGTTGATGAGCTTTACATATATATCCTGTATTCCTGTGCAAACTAAACCCAATAAAAGCCCATTGAGAAAGAGGGGCAAGACCTTTCTCCTCTGAGAGACTGGTCAGCCTTTCCTCCCCAAGCAGATCATATCTTGGCAGACTTATTCTCATCCACAGCAGCCAGGAGAGCTCTGCTGGACAAAGCTCCCCCACAGTTAGACAATAATTTACTTTACACAGTGACTACCCTACTATTTCAATTACCAGCCTGACACCATACATTGTTATTACAATATTGTTGTCTATATTTTCTATACTGTCCTTTGCCTATCTTGTGACTTCTAAATAGTACTTCTTAATCTCTTCACCTTTTTCACCCAGCTTCCCAACACACTTCTCAAGTGGCAACCATTAGTTTGATGTCTGTATCCATCAGTCTGTTTCTATTTTGTTTGTGTGTTTTGCTTTTTAGATTCCACACTTAAGTGAAATCATATGGTATTAGTCTTTCTCTCTCTGATTTACTTCATTTACCATAATACCTTCTAGGTCCACCCATGCTGCACCAAATAATAAGATTTAAGTCTTTTTTTATATCTAAGTAATACTCTGTTGTATATATAAGGTACCACCGCCTTTTTTAAAATCCACTTATGGGTTGCTTTCATAGCTTGGCTATTGTAAATTATGCTGCAATGAACATAGGAATGCATATATCTTTTAAATTAGTGTTTTGGGTTTCTGTGGATATATAGCCAGAAGAAGAATCACTGGGTCATATGGCAGTTCCATTTTCAATCTTTTGAAGTACCTCCAGAATGTTTTCTGTAGTGGCTGCACCAGTTTGCTTCTTCACCAACAATGCATGAGGGTTCCCTTTTCTTGGCATCCTTGCCAACACTTGCTATTTGTTGATTTGTTGATAATAGATAGCTCTGCTGACAGGTGTGAAGTTATATCTCATTATGATTTTAATTTGCATTTCTCTGATGATTAGTAAAGTTGAGTATCTTTTCATATGTTTATTGGTCATCTGTATGTCCTCTATGGAGAAGTGTCTATTCAGGTCCTTTGCCTACTTCTTAATTAAATTGTTTGTTTTTTTATGTTGAATTGCATAAGTTACTTACAAATTTTGGATATTAAACCCTTCCTAGGTATATTGGTGAATATGTTCTCCCATTCAGCAGGTCATCTTTTCACTTTGTTGATGATTTCTTTTGCTGTGCAAAAACTTTTTAGCTTCATGTAGTTCCATTTGTCCATTTTTCCTCTGTTTCCCATCCTGGAGTGATATATTATAAAATAATATTGCTACAAGAAATGTTTGAGATATTAGTGCTATATATTTTTTTAAGATTCTTATTGTCTCAGGTCTAACATTTTTAGTTTCTTTTCCTCATTTTCTATCCTCACCCAAGACATTTTGTTCATTGCTTCTAGAGAGGGAGAAGGGGAGAGAGAGAAAAACATCAATGGGGGAAACAAAAGTCAGTTGGTTGCCTCCTGCACATACCCATACAGGGAACTGAAACCACAATCTATGTACCTGCCCTAACTGGGAATTGAACCCACCACCTTTGGGTACAGGACAACACTCCAACCAACTGAGCCACCCTGGCTAGGGATTGAGCCTATTCTTGTAAATAGTATAAGAAAGTGGTCTAGTTTCATCTTTTCTGTATGTATATGTCAAATTTTTCCAACACCACTTATTCAATAGACTGTCTTTACCCATTTTTATAATGCCCCACTGAAAGAGACATTGAGCTGACAACTGGATTGGAGGAATACCAATCATTCAATAAATAAGAAATACTCTCATATTAATATAAAAATATTACCATCAAGGATTTCAACAGAAGTTTTCCTGTGTCATAGCTAGAAATTAGTGTTATTTGAGATGAACCAGGGCCTGGGGTTCTTTTTCTGTTTGAACCAGTTAGTTTAACTCCTAAAAGGGGTGTCCAACCTGTGTCCCACAGGCTGCATGTGGCCCAGGATGGTTTTGAATGTGGTCCAACACAAAATTGTGTTTACTTGAAACCTTTTTTTGCTCATCAGTTTTCATTAGTGTTTGTGTAGCTAACATGTGGCCCAAGCCAAGTCTTCTTACAGCATGGCCAAGACACCAAAGGGTTGGACACCCCTGTCAGCTGATTGTCCTTAAAAAGAACAAGAGAGGAAGTATATTTTAAACCTTTTCTAAATGAACATTACCAACAATATGAATAGAATGGACTAGCTTTCTAAAAGGACTTTCTTAAGCATTTACTTTGTTTTACCACAACACTTAGAAGTATAGAGATAGCTTAAGTACACTTAATTTGAATTAATAACATTATTTTAAGCTAAATGGTGTGTTGGTAGAAAAATGCATCTTTTTGTTTAGAAGTTTGGAAAATATGTGTCTATGACTTTGAGGTTATATCCTTAGGGGAGAATAACATAATTTATTCCATCTTCTTCCTCTAATAAAATACTCCCATTAGCTGTTTAGTTGTCCCTGGCCAAGAATAAGTTTAACTTCTTATTCTGTGTAATGAAATGGCTGGCTTTATGGAAGGCACCATCTGCTGATTATAGGAGGTACAAGTTGTAGAAAGACTGCTTTTTAAAGTTAACCAGATTCTCAAAAAATTTTTTTCACTTCTAATGCCACCTCACTCTTGGAGTAAAATCTCAGGAGGGAATACATTTTATTTTAAATAAACATGGCCAGGTTTGAACTCCAGTAGTGGTGTCACTTGATTTCTGTGACTCTCAACTTGTTACATATTAGATTTTAAGAAAAATCTTCATGAAAATTACAGATCCCTGTCTCTATTTCTTACCAGACCAATAAAAAAATACAATTAATGGCCCTGACTGGTGTAGCTCAGTGGATTGAGTGCCAACATGTGAACCAAAAGGTTGCTGGTTCAATTCCGAGTCAGGACACATGCCTGGGTTGCAGGACAGGTTTTATAGTAGTGGGCACTTGAGAGACAACCACATATTGATGTTTCCCTGCCTCTCTTTCTCCCTCCCTTCCTCTCTTTCTAAAAATAAATAAATAAAATCTTCAAAACTAAATTAAAAATGTGATTAATGCTACTGCTCTTGACCTTGCTTTTTAATACAGTTAATGCTTTGTTTTTCTTTTCTATTCCTTGAAACAATTGTAAATATTTTTAACTACTGCTTCTTGTTTAGTTTTACTTATGAACATTTACTTACATCTGATAATATTAGAGTGAAAAATGATTTCCTGATGTTTTTCTTCTTAGTGCTATTAGTATTATGTAAAAAAAACCAATGTTTCCTTTAATTAATGACCATGTTATTTGAACTTATTCAAAGATCATATAAACTCTTTAATATAGGATAGTTTCTTGTTTTATTTACTGTTCATATGGACATAAAATGTAGACATTTATAACAGTATGCATAAAATATTTTTTAAATTAACTGCTTTCTGAATATATTTGTTTCAAATTATCCTTTAAAATTGAGGAAATTCTAGACTGTTATTGTTTTACTATAAATTGGTGGTAAATTAAAAAAATACACTTAAAAAATTGTCATTGTAGTTTTCCTTTACCATTTAACCCCCTTATACACCCCTCACCCTTCAATCACTACACTGTTGTGCATGTCCATGAGTCCTTTTTCCTTTCAAAATAGGGAAAGAAGTTAAATAGCATGCTATTCTATAGTATATATAAAATGCAAAATAGATCCTGTCACAGGTCAGTTTTATATAGATTATTCCTAAGTACAATTAATTATTATTTTCTAATTTTCATTGTATCATCTCTACATTAAATGTGAATAATTGAACTTCCACAAAGATTAAAGGAATTAGGTCAAACAATTTTTGACACTTGTTTCACCTCACAGGAGCAGGTACATGTCAAAAAATTTTTCTCATTGATTTCTAGTCACAGTTGAAGATCCTATTTTTTTCTGCTACACCTCCTTTCTTTCTCTGCATTGATCCCTTTCTTCTGCCTTTCTCTACTTCCCACCCTTTTTCTCTGACATTGCAATTTGGTGTTTATTCATGTTTTCCTCTGGAAACTTCTTTCTTAAAGATAACCATACCAAGACCAAGGAATTATTTGCTGAAGTCATTTTTATATGTTTTAGTGATATGTATTCCTGAAGTAATTAGTCTATGTAACATCCTTCCATCTTTAAACATTATTTCAGATTTTTTAAAACTATATTCTTATTTTTCTGCTTTGCTAGTTCTCTATTGCTTTCAAACTGAATTTAAAATATATATATTTTGTCCAGCTTTGTCATTTGTTCCAGTAAGAAGTTAGGTCCAAGAAAACCTATTCAGCTCTTATTAGAAACAGAACTCTGTTGGGAACTGCTCTGCCTCGTTTCAGGAGTTGTAACTGCCCCCCATGGCTAAGGCCGAGTGAGTGACCTCTAGAATGTGGGCCACTAAGGAGACAAAGCTTTTCCCCTACCCCCAGTGCTTGATCAGTTAGTCTGTGATGGGCACAACCCCTCAGAGAAGGGGCAGCCTAAGCCAGACATGATCATTTGAGAGGCCTTCATGGAAGGACTTGGGGGGCTGCAACAAAGAGCGACCAATGGACCCTCACCCCCTGGCTATTCTGACATAGCTTGAGTCCCCATTTCTATCTGGGAGAAGTACTTCCTGGCTCTAATTCACTTAAGTCTAAAAACCTATGATGGGAAAGGTGGTGCAGCCTATTCCCTAGGGATCCAGGGTGATCAGACCTAAGAAAGAATATGTAAAATCCTGTGAAACCTGCTTTTTTTAGAATGTTCTCATTTAAATGATAAGGGTCCAAGCAAGGAGTTTGTTCCTCAAAGTTTTATGGCTCTTTAGCTATCTGACCCTGACTGAGAATAAGCTCTCATAGTTCTCTGAATGCTATCTATTGTTTGATCCTTACCTGTATTCTTGTGCAAACAAACCCAATAAAAGCCCCTTGAGGAAGGAGCTCTTGGCCCTTCTTTTCTGAGGGATCAACCACCTTTCTTCCCCAAGCAGATCATGTCTTGGTAATTTCACTTTCATCCATGGTGGATGGGGGGACTTTGTGGGCAAAGTTGCCCCCACAGAACTCCCTTTTCAAATTTTTAACCCATTAATTGGCCTTTTTGATGATATTTGATATGTACAAAGATATATACATATATAACATTTATATAACTTGTTCTATAATACAGTGAACACCCATGAACTGTTAGCTCTTAGTAAAACTGACATTATTTGCAAATGACATGATACTATATGTAGAGAACACTAAAGTTTCCACAAAAAAAACTACAAAAACTGATCGATGAATTTGGTAAATTAACAGGACACAGATATAAGTTGCATTTTTATACACCATAAATGAATGATCAGAAAGAGAAATTAAGAAAACCATTTCATGTACAATTGCATGAAAAAATGAAATACCTAGGAAGAATAATCAAGGACATAAAAGACCCATACTCAGAAAATTATAAAATACTGAAGAAAGAAATTAAAGAATACACAAATAAATAGAATAATACTTTATAATCATCAGTAAGATTAATTAACAGCATTAAAATGTCCATACTGTCCAGAACAATCTATAGATTCAATGCAATTTCTATAAAAATACTAGTGGCATATTTCATGGAACTAGAACAAAAAATTCAAAAATTTACATGGAACAACAAATGACCTTGAATAGCCACAGTAATCTGGAGAAAAAAGAAGAAAGTTAGGGGTATCATTCTGCCTGATATTAAACTGTACAGCAAGGCCATAGTAATCAAAACAACATGTTGCTTGCTCTAAAAGAGACAAAGATCAATGGAACAGAATAGAGAATTCAGAAATAAACACAGGCCTATATGGTCAATCAATACTTGACATAGGAGGCAAGAACACACAATAGGGTGAAGATAGTCTATTGAATAAATGATGTTGTGAAAATTGGACAGACACATGTCAAAAGGAGATAAACTAGAGCACTTTCTTATACCACATACAAGAATAGCCAGCTTGTGGAGAAAAAAGAACCAAAGTACATTGTTGGTGGAATAGAGACTGGTTAAGTCAATGGGGAAAATAGTGTGGAATTTCCTCAGAAAACTAAAAATGGAGCTGCCTTTTTACCCAGCAATTTCACTGCTTGGACTATACCCTAAGAGCCCTGAAACACCAATTCAAAAGAACCCATGCACCACAATGTTCATAGCAGCACAATTTACAACAGCCAGGTGTTGGAAGCAACCTAAATGTCCATCTGTAAACGAGTGGATAAAAGAACTAGTACATTTACACAACAGAATACTACACAGCAGAAAGAAGGAACTCCTAGCCTTCATGACAGGATGGATGGACCTGGAGATAATTATTCTAAGTAAAATAAGCCAGGTGGTGAAAGACAAATACTGCATGATTTTACCTACAAGTGAAACCTGATCAACAAAACAAGCAAAATGTAAACATACATTGAAATAGAGAACATACTGCCAGTAACCAGAGGGGACAGGGGTGGGGGGTAACATGGGGAAGAAGGGTAAGGTTCATGAAGGAACGTGTATAAAGGACCCATGGAAAAAGTCAAATGGGAGTAGGATTGAGGGTGGGAGGTAGAGGTGGGTGAGGTGTAGGGAAGGGAAAGAGGGAAAATGGATACAACTGTACTTGAAAAACAGTAAAAATAAATATATAAATAGGGGATTTTTCTGCCAAGATGGAGGCATGGGTAGATATAATTTGCCTCCTCGGACAACCAAAAGAGGACAATGATAAATTTAAAAACAAACAAAAAAATAACCAGAATTGCCAGAAAATTGAACTGTATGGAGGTCTGACAACAAAGCAGTTAAAGAAGAAACGGTCATCCAGATTGGTAGAAGGGGTCGAGATAGGCAGCCAGGGTAGAGAGGACTCATGGTAAGGTGTTGGCTGGAAGACTGGGTGGTCCCACATCTGTGTGCAGATAAACCGAGAAGAACAACTGGGCAGCAAGACAAACCATGCAACCGAGGGTTCCAGCAAGGGGAAATAAAGCCTCAAAATCTCTGATTGAAAAAAATATGTGGGGGTTGTGGTAGAAGGAGAAATTCCCAGCTGCACAGGAGAGTTCATTGGAGAGACCCACAGGGTCCTAGAACATACACAAACCAGCCCACCTGGGAATCAGCACTAGAAGGGCCCAATTTGCTTGTGGGTAGAAGGGGAAGTGCAATAACCCAGCAAGAGGCACCGGTCCCTCTTGAACCCCTCCCCCACAAACAGCACCACAATGCAGCACCACAACACAGCAATGTGGGTTGCCCTGCCCTGGCAAGTATCCAAAGCCCCATCCGTTAGAATGTAACAGACACTCTAAGACAAAAAATATAGCTCCAAAATATAACTTAGCAATTAAGAGATAGCCAACTATCAAATGCAGAGTACAAAACTTTCATAATCATGATACTCATAGAAATGGTTGAGTATGGTTGCAAAATAGAGGAAAAAGTGAAGGCTATGAAAAATGAAATAAAGGAAAATGTACAGGGAGTCAATGGTGAAGGGAAGGAAACTGGGACTCAAATGATTGGTTTGGAGAAGAGGGAAGAAATAAACATTCAACCAGAACAGAATAAAGGAACAAGAATTCAAAAAAAAAATGAGGAAAGACTTAGGTACCACCAGGACAACTTTAAATGTTCCAACATCTGAATCATAGGGTGCCAGAAGGAGATGAAAAAAAGCAAGAAATCAAAAACTTATTTGAAAAAAATAATGGAAAACTTTCATAATCTAGCAAAAGAAATAGACTTCCAGGAAGCTCAGATAGTCCCAAAGAAGTTGGACCCAAGGAAGCACACAGCAAGGCACATCATAACTAAATCACCCAAGATGAAAGATAAGGACAGAATCTTAAAAGCAGCAAGAGAAAAGGAGACAGTTACCTACAAAAGAGTTCCCATTAGACTATTAGCTGATTTCTCAAAAGAAACCTTGCAGGCAAGAAGGCACTGGAAAGAAGTATTTGAAGTCATGAAAGATAAGGACCTGCATCCAAGATTACTCTATCCAGCAAAGCAATCATTTAGATTGGAAGAACAGATAAAGTGCTTCCCAGATAAAGTCAAGTTAAAGGAGTTCATTATCACCAAGCCCTTATTATATGAAATGTTAAAGGGACTTATCTAAGAAAAAGATGATTAAAAAATTAACAGTAAAATGACAACACACTCACAACTATCAACAACTGAACCTAAAAAAACCTAACTAACTAACTAAGCAAACAATTAGAACAGGAACACATTCACAGAAATGGAGATTACATGGAGGGTTATCAGCAGGGATTGGGAGGGGGAAGAATGGGAGAAAAAAGTATGGGGAATAAGAAGCATAAATGGTAGATACAAAATAGAGGGAGGTTAAGAATAGTATGGGAAATGGAGAAAGAAAAGAACTTATATGTATAACTCAAGGTCATGAACTAAGGTGGGGGAATGCTTGTAAGGAGGATGATGCAAGGTGAAAGGAAATAAAAGGGAAAATGGGACAACTATAATTGCATTATCAACAACATTTATTTAAAATAAATAAATTAATTAAAAAATAAATAAAAATTTGAAGAAAAAATAGTAAAACTGAGTATAAGCTTAAAAAAAAAGAATAGACCTAAAATGGATTAAAATGTTAAATGTAAGACTAGGATCATAAAAATCCTAAAAGAAAAAATAGGCAGTAAACTCTGACATTTCTCTTAGTAATATTTTTAATCTATCTCCTCAGGCAAGGGAAACAAACAAAATAAATAATCAACTGGGACTATATCAAATTAAAATGTTTTTGAACAGCAAAGAAAACAAAACAAAAAGACAACATGCTGAATGAGAGAACATATTCACCAGTTATACATCTGATAAAGGGTTAATATCCAAAATTTACACAGAATTTATACAGTTGATCACCATATAAACATTCAATTAAAAGTTGGCAGAAGACCTGAATAGACCCTTCTCCTAAAAGGACATAGTGATAGCCAATAGACATATCATAATATGGTCAAAGACACTAATCATCTGTGAAATGCAAATTAAAATCACATTGAAACATCACCTCACATCTCTCATAATGGCTACCAGCAATAAATCTGCAAACAAGTATTGGTGAAGATGTAGAGAAAAGGGAACCCTCATGGACTGTTGGTGGATTGCAGATTGTTGCCGCCATTACAGAAAAAAGTACAAGAGTACAAAAGTCCTCAAAAAATTAATAATGTAACTACCTTATTACCCAGCAATTTTAATTGAGTGTTTATGTAAAGATGTAAAACACAAATTTGAAAGAAAGTATGCATCCCTATGTTTACTGCATCATTATTTACAATAGCCAGGATATGGAAGCAACCTGAGTGCCCATCAATTGATGAATGTGTAAAAAGTGGTGGTACACAGATATAGAACAAACATTTCAAAAATTTATATGGAACCACAAATGACCTTGAGTAGCTGCAGAAATTTTGAGAAAGAACAATGTAGGAGGGATCACAATACCTGATATCAAATTGTATTACACGGCCACTGTAATCAAAAGAGCCTGGTACTGACATAAGAACAGACATATAAATCAATGGAACATAGCAGAGAGCCCAGAAACAAACCCATGTCTCTATGGTCAATTAATATTCAACAAAAGGGGCTGAAGAATAAAATGGAGTAAAAATAGCCTCTTCTACAAATGGTGTTGGGAAAACTGGACAGCTACATACAAAAAAATAAAACTTGACCACCAGATTACACCATACACAAAAATAAATGCAAGGTGGATAAAAGACTTAAATATAAGTCATGGCACTATAAAAGTCCTAGAGGAAAACATAGGCAGGAAAATCTCAGATATTCCATGTGGCAATATTTTCACCAATCTGTGCCCTAGAGCAAGGGACATAGAGGAAAGAATAAACAAATGGGATCTCATCAAAATAAAAAAACTTCTGCACAGTCAAAGAAAACAGCATTAAAATGAAAAGAGAACCCACTGTATGGGAAAACATATTTGCCAATGACACTTCAGACAAGGGTTTGATCTCCAAAATATATAAATAACTCACACAACTCCACTCCAGGAAGACAAACAACCCAATTTTAAAAAATGGGCAAAAGATTTGAACAGACACTTCTCCAAGGAGGACATACAGAGGGCCCAGAGATGTATGAAAAGATGCTCAATATCACTAGCCATGAGAGAGATGCAAATTAAAACTACAATGAGATATTGCTTCACACAGGTCAGAATGATCATCATAAACAAATCAACAAACAAGTGTTGGCAAGGTTGTGGAGAAATGGGAACCTTAGTACACTGTTGGTGGGAATGCAGACTGTTTCAGTCACTGTGGAAAACAGCATGGAATTTCTTCAGAAAACTAAAAATAAAACTGCCTTTTGACCAGGCAACTCCACTGCTGGGATTATACCCTTAGAACCTTGAAACACCAATTCAAAAAAACCTATGCACCCCAATGTTCATAGCAACACAATTTGCCATAGCCAAGTGTTGGAAACAATCTAAGTGTTCAGTAGTAAATGAGTGGATCAAAAAACTGTCGTATATTTACTCGATGGAATAATACCCAGTGAAAATAGGGAAGGAGCTCTTACCTTTTGCCACAGCATACATGGAACTGGAGAGCATCATGCTAAGGGAAATAAGCCAGACAGTGAAAGAGAAATACAATATGATCTCACCTATATGTGCAATCTGATTGACAAAACAAACAAGCAAGCAAAATATAACCAGAGACATTGAAATTAAGAACAAACTTCTAGTAACCAGAGGCAAGGGAAGAGGTAGATAACAGGATAGAAGGGAAAGGGCTATCAAAGAACTTGTATAAAGGACCAATGGACAAAGCCAAAGAGAGTAGGATTGAGGGTGGGAGTTGGGGGTGGGTGCGGCAGGGGAAAGTGGTGGCTGGAAAATGGAGACAACTGTACCAGAACAACAATAAAAAAATCTTTAAAAAAAAAGAAAAAACTTCATAGACACAGACAATAGTATGGTGATTACCAGAGGAAAAGGCATGGGCAGAGATAGAAGAGAGTAAAGGAGTAACAAATAGTGATTAAAATATTCTTGACTTGGGGTAGTAAACACACCATACACTATATAGATAATGTATTATAATACTGTGCACCTAAAACCTATATAATTTTATTAAACAATATCACTCGCAGTTATCTCAATAAAAATAAAAAAACTAAAACTATTTCTGCATGTCACTAATATAAATATTGAGATACCTTACATTCTTTTTACAAACAAAGTTCGCTGGACATAAGCTTTTCGTTAATATTGATGAGTGATTGTGTCACATAAAAATTACAATTAAAAAAGTAAACAATAATTAGTTATAAGGATTTACCACTGCCACTTTTTAAATTGTTCGTAGATCCACTATTTCTTGACTCTTATTCTACTATCTTTTTTAATGTGCTTTGTTGTCCCGTTATATCATTATGCTTTGACTTTGTTATCATGTTCATCTTCATAATTACTACAGGTGTTTCTCTTGAGGCTTACATAAAATATCTTAAAAATGTAGCATCATATTGTAAGTAATGATAAATTAATTTCAGTAGAACTCCTAAGTTTTACACTTTCACTTTTCCTCCCTCGTATTTTAGATCATTGATATTATAATTTACATATTTAGAATTGTATAATTAATAACATTATTATAGTTATGTTTATTTTTTCTATTTTGGTTTTTAAAGTTTTAGAGACCTAAGAATCACACACAATTACCATATTACAGAATCTAACATGACTGTATAGTTTCCATTACCCTGTCTTCTTATGTTTTCATGGTGTTCATTAGTATAATTTTGACTGAAAATTTTTATTTTAGCATTTCTTCTAAGGCAGGTGAAGTAGTGAAGAATATCCTCAGCTCCTTTTATTGGGTAAAATATTTATCCCTCCTTCATTTCTGTAGGGCAATTTTTCTGGAATAGTATTCTTGGTTGATGGTATTTTTTTTTAATTTTGACTATGTCATTTCATTCTCCTCTGCCCTGAAATTTCTGTGTTGAGAAAATCATCTATAGTTTTATGAGGGTTCTCTTAAATATAACTCTCTTGTTTTTCTCACTGCTTTTAATTCTTTTTGTTGTTGTTCTTGACTTGTGACTAATTATGATGGGTCTTAGTGTAGGTTAAAACTATTTGCAAATCTTAGGCCTCTTGAATCTGGATGTCTATTTTCTTTCCCCAGTTTGGGGAAGTTTTCTAGCCATTATTGCTTTAAATATACTTTCTGTCTTTTTCTTTTTCTTTCTCCTTCTGGACTTCCCAAAATTTATGTATTATTTCTTTTCACTGTATCCCATACATCTTACAGGCTTTCTTCACCCTTTTTAAAATTATGTTTTCTTTTTGTTTCTATGACTTCTTGTTTTCTTATTCATTGTTTTCCTAATTTTTTAAAATATTTTATTTATTTATCTCTAGAGAGGAAGGGAAGGAGAGAAGGAGTGAAATATCAATGTATGGTTGCCTCTTGTGAGTCCCCTGCTGGGAACTGGCCTGCAACCCAGGCATGTGCCCTGACTGGGAATCGAACCCTGATCGGTGTGGTTTGCAGGCCTGCACTCAATCCACTGAGCTACACCAGCCAGGGCTGTTTTCCTAATTTTGTTTAATTGTGTATCTGTGTATTCTTACAGTTTATGAAACTTCTTTTAGATGATTATTCTGGTTTCCTTTTCTGTCTATTAATAGATCTCCATTTCTAAAGGGTCAGCTATTAGAGCTTAATTAGTTTTACTTGGTGGCATGTTTACCTCATTTTTCATAATCCTTGATTCTTTACATTGGTATCTAAACATTTGAGTAAATGATCTGTTCTTTCAGATAGTGCTTCTTCGCTTTGGTAAAGACAGTTCTTCACCTGTCAGTTCGGTTTTGGCTTCTGGACATGATTATTAGTAATGTCCTTGGGCCGGTGAAGTCTGCTATCAGGGTCTACTCTGGGGTGAAGGGTCTTGCCATTTTTACCATATGTCCAGTGAAATATTTTCTTTAATAATTTAATAGATATGTATTGAAACTGGAATTTGTATCACACTTTTTTCTGGACATATGAAACAGTTGAAATAATTTTATCTCAAAGTTTAGCAAATATAAAATATTTTATGTTTTTTAATTTTTCTTAAATTCTTGCAAAATATACATAACATAAACGGTAGCATCTTCAATTTTTATGTGGACACTACTGTAGTGCACATTGACATTGTAGTATAACTGCTACTACCACCATCCAATTTCATTACACTTCACATCTTGCAAAACTAAAACTCTATATTTATGAAAAACTACCCACATTTCCCCATCTCTTACTCTCTGCCAACCACTATTCAAATTTTGTCTCTATAAATTGGACTCCTCTAGTAAGTGCCAGGGAGTTCATGAGAAACACCTGGAAAATCTGACTTCCACAGAAGCCCTATATACCATCCTGGCAGAGGGCCAGCAAAGATCTGGCCCACGTGATCTTCCCTAATATCCACAAAGAGTGCAATATGTGAAACTGCTGGGTCTGAGAAGATGGCCTTTAGGACTTGGGTGGCCCCTCTTCCTAGCCATAGAGTTCCTGGATGCCTAACAGCAGCTGTACTGGGAGCAACTGCACATGCACCTGCTGTACAGACTCAGCATCCAGCTCTCCCTAAAATTGTTCCCTGGGTCTTGGGCTATTAGTGATGGGCCCAGACATTTATGAACTTCAGGGGCATACCCACATGTGCCAGACAAAATCCAACTTTAAAAAAGAGAGTTGCTAGTTACTCTGAAGCCAAATCTTGCAGGACCTTCCAGGCTTGTCCAACCAGTGGCCCACAGGCCATACGTTGCCCAGGATGGCTATGAATGCAGCCCAACACAAAATCATAAATTTACTTAAAACCCTTTTTTATCATCAGTTTTCATTAGTGTTTGTGTATTTCATGTGTAGCCCAAGACAACTCTTCTTCTTCCAGTGTGGCCCAGAGACACCAAAACGTTGGACACCCCTGATTGCCATTCCATGTCAGACCAGTGATGTATGGGATGGTAGACACCTGGAAATTTGTCAGACAGGACTCAAGGCCTATAAGAATAGAAGGGCTTTATTCAGTCTGACAGCAACTACTACCAACCCTCCTCATCAGTACCACACTTTAAGAAACTGCTGGTTCCAGGTACATGACCTGGTGGGCTAAATTGGCCCCATCAATCAGGCTAGGAGGGCCTCATAACCTGAGGACAGGTGTATGGGTAGGAAGTGCATATGCATTGACATTCAGCCTTCTTGGGATAAGTCTCTGGAACCAGGCCATGTGAAAAAAACACCAAGCCATAGACAGAGACGTCTGGGGAAAACTCTTCATTGCCACGCCCCAGCCTTTTGTAAAACAGAGCTGCCTATTCCCCTGAAGTCAGATCTCACTGACACTTTTTAGCCTTGCCAGATTTCCACTCACAAGGGACACCTGGGAGACCTGATAGCCAGAGAGACCCTCCATATCTTCCCAGCACAAAGCCATAGACGTCTTGGTCAAACTACCTTCTCTGTTCCTCATGTGGAGTACAGTGTGGGGTCATACTATACCCAGGAATATGGTCTGCTGTAAGTACCAGCTCCTATTCACACAAGCCAGATTACTTAATGCCCAAAAGCAGGTGCACAGAAGCAAATTATGCATGCACATGCCTAGAGACTCAGCATCCAGGCTCCCTGGGGCTAGTCCCTGGATCCAGCCATGCAGCGATGAACCTGGCCACAGGCAAGGACTTCTGTGGGTAACACTGCACTGCCAAAGTCCAGAGATGGACAAAACAGGGATGCTTATTTCCCTGAAGCCAAATTTCATGGGAACTCCTTGGCCTTACCATCCTGGGCAGTGTGGTAGAGTCAGCTCCTGAGATATACCTGGGGATCTGACTCACATGGATCACCTGCATAACTTCCCAGCACAGAGCCATAAAAGTTCTGGCTCAACAACCTCTCCTGCACCATATCAGAGTCCAGTGGGGAAATTGCTGTCCCCCAAAAGATGGCCTGCTTCACTGAAGCAGCCCCTGTTCCCACAACCCTGGAGATCCTGAATGCCTCAGGCAGGTGCAGCTGGACCAAAGTACTCATGTGCCTGCAGCACCATCTCAGCATCAAGGCTCCATGGGAACTGTCCCTGGGTCTAGGGCTGGTAAAGATAGATTCAGCCATAGGCAGGTGCTTCTGGAAAATATTCAGGGCTGCCAGTGTTCAGCCAGTCCAAAAGCAGATTTACTAATTCCCAGGAGCTAGATGTTGCCAATCTTGGAGTAAGATCTATGGCATCTCACAAAACTTTCTCAATCTGACCAGTGTTCCAAGGGATGGGAGAGACATAGGAATTGTAAAAAAGACAGAAGAGCCTTATGCGGTCTGAGGGTTAGCATAATTCAAACCTCCTCTTCAATGGCACAATGCAGGAAACTGCTGTACCTAAGAGAATGCCTGCAGGCTAAGGCAAACCCTATACAACATGCCTGCAGAGCCTGAAGATTGAGGGCAGGTGCTTGGGTTTGAACTGTCTTCGCATGGGATGGTAAGAATAAACATCTGACTCCCTTGGGTCTTTCTGTGGATTTGAACCATGTAGGGAGGGACTGGCCACAGGTAGGGACTTCTGGATGATACATCAAGCTATAGAGGTCTATACCATTCCAGAAAAAAAAAGATCATGTTTCTCAAAAGATGCCAGCTCTCATGGGATTTCTTATTCTTGCAAGCCTGGACGATACCAGGAGTCAGCTTTTAAAAAACAACTGGGAGATCCCACATCCATCAATGCCCTGTGTATTTTACCCCTAACAGTGCCATAAAGGGTCTGGCTTAATCACCTACCTCATTCACCATCAATAGTGCAGGGCAGGGGATTATGAATCCCAGGATAAGGTTTCTCAGCCTGAGTAGCCCTGTTCCACAGACATACAGGTCACCAATGCCTGAAGACAGATCTGTGCATGTGCTTGCTTCACTGGCTAGCTGTCCAGGCCCCCCCAGTATTGGTCCTTTGGTGTGGGACATGTAGGAAGAGTCAGGGACACAGCTGGCTGTTTCTGGGGGACAACTTGGGCTGCCAAGGTCCATTGAGATCCAAGGCAGAGTTACTAGTTCCCCTGAAGCCGTATCTCACAATCTCAAGGGCAGATCTCCTTGGACCTTGGAACCCATTCCAGACCTGACCAGGATTCCATGGGATAAGTTGCAACTGGGAATCCTAATTATCTGACAGACCTCCAGGGCTTTATGGGGTCTGACCATAACCACCATTTAAACCTCATTAATGTTGAAGTGCTGATGTTGGGGACTGCTCTGCCTGGTTTCAGGAATTGTAACTACTTCCCGTGGCTAAGGATAAGCGAGTGACCTCTGGAATTCCAGCCACAGGAGACAAAGGCTTGTCTCTGGTAGCAAATTCTGCCTCAGTTTCTTCTTCCTGCCACCAAAGCATGGTCGGAAATCAGAGATGGGTAAGACTCCTCACAGCAAGGGGCAACCTAAGCCAGACTCGATTACTTGGAAGGCCATTATGGAAGGACTCCGGGGCTGTAACAAAGAGCAATGGACCCTTGCCCCCAGGCTATGTGACATAGCCCAAGTCCCCATGTCCTCTGGGAGAAGGGCTTCCTGGCTCAAATCCACTTAAGCCTGAAAACCTGATGGTAAGGGGTGCAGCTCCTTGCCTTGCTAGAGAGGATCTGGGGTAAATCTGGCATAAGAAAGAATTCCTAAAAATCCTGTGAAACCTGCTTTGCTAAGAGTGTTTTCATTCATATGTTAAGGGTCTGAGCAGGAAATGAGTATGTCTCCCAAAGTTTCTGCAAACCCCCCTTCGTGACAGACTCTGACTCAGACTAAGCCCTCAGATTTCTTTGAAAGGGTATCTACTGTTTGATCCTTGCCGCCCTGAATTCCTGTGTATGACAATCCAATAAAAGGCCCTGGAGAAAGGGGCTCGAGGTCTTTTTTCTCTGAGAAACTGGCCACCTCTCCTCCCCAAGCAGATCATGTCTTGGTAGTGTTTACTCTCATCCGTGTTGGACAGGGGGGACTTGAGGGCAAAGTTGCCCTCACATGCTGGGAACTACTGCCACTAGGACAATGCCTGATAGATTAGGATAGGCCTTAGCCAACAAGCCTGGATGGCCTGATGAGTAACAGCAGGTGCATGGTATGGTCTGAGTATGCATGGGCTCCCGTGATGGCATCCAGGCTCCCTGGGATCTCCCTGGGATCAGTCCACAGTCCCTGGCCTTTTAGAGACAGACCTGGCCAGAGGCAGGGACTTGTGTTGGCACACACAGCACTACCAAGGTCCAGCTGATTCCAGAAGAGAGATGTTTGTCCCCTTGAAGCCTAACTCATGGAAACACCTTAGAGTTGCCATCCTGAGAAATCCTGATAAGTCACATCACAAGAGACACTTGGGTAACACTCTCAGTATCAAAGAGTCCTGTGTACCTCCCAGGTGGAAGTTCATAAAATTTCTGGCCGAAAAGACCTTCCCTGCTCCTTATCAGGAGTACAGTGTGAAAACTGTGGCCCTACAAAGACAGCCCCTGTACACAGGCCCAGATATCTTAAGGCCTGAGAGTCAGTGGGGTGGGAGCCAATTGCCAAGGCAAGTCCTACACTGAATGAGCACCCAGACTCTCTAACATTGGTCCCCAAGTCTGGGCCACACAGGGAAACGTATGGCCAAAACCAGGAGCATTTGTGGAGGACACATTAGAATGCCTAGATCCATTCAATTCCAAAACAGAGCTGTTAATGCCCCTGAGCCAAATCTCCTGAGAGTGCCAAACCAGATCTCATGGGATTTGGTCTGACCAGGGCTTCATTGGATGAGAAGCAGCTGAAAATTATGATTGCCAGATAGGCCCCAGGGCAAAAGGACACCAGGGCCTTATGGAGTCTGCCTGTTAACTACAATTTAAACCTTCTAATTAATGTGGAAGTACAGGGGAGTGCTGGCCTCAGATAATGCCTGGTGAAAGAGGGTAGGCCTAGAGGACCTGATTGAGGGCAGCTAGATGCAACCAGCTCAGGGGGACACAACATGCTGCCAAGGCCCAGCCTACTCCTAAACAGAGGTGCCATTTTTCATGGAGACAGATCTTACAGGAACTCCTTCGCCTTCATATACAAGACAGTGCAAGGAAGTCAGCTCATGAGGTACACGTGGGAGGCATCACTCCCACAGAGGCCCTGGAGAGCTTCCTGATACAGGGCCTTAAAGGGTCTGGTTGAAAGAACCTTCCCTACTCCATGTCAGGAGTGCAATGGAGGAACTGCTGGCTATAGGAAGATGGCTGCTAAGCTGCAGTAGCACTCGTTTCACAGGCCTAGAAGTGCTGAATGCCTAGAAGCCAGTGGCCGGAGCCATCTGCACGTGTGTGCTGTGCTGACTGGACTCCCCAGTATTGGTCCCCTGGTCAGGGCCAAAAAGGGATATTTGGGGCCACAGGCAGGATATTTGGGAACTCTTCAGTCTGCCAAAGTTTATCTGCCTTCGAAGCAGAGTTACTAAATCTGAAGCCATAGCATTCAAAATTTTAGAGCCAGATCCTATGGGATCTCGGAAGACATTCAGATTGATCAGTGCTCCAAGGGATGCCAGACATCTGGGAATCCTCATTACAAAACAGGTCCCTGGGCGAAAAACAGCAGGGTGTATGGGGTCGAAGGGTAAGCATGACTCACTTGCAGATTAATGGCACAATGAAGAGAATCACTGACTCCAGAGGTGGGCTAGGGCAGACCTTGTTCAGCACACCCTGAAGACAAGGGTGGGTGTGCCAGTGTGAACTATGCATGTGTGGGCCATTGTACATAATTCAACATTCAGTTTCCCTAGAATCAATCACTGGGTCCTGTCTCAAGAACAGACCTGGCTGCGAGCAGGGACTGTCCACACACACTGCTGCTGCATCCTGTCTATTTCAGAGGCTGGTTCCTAGTCACCATTCATGAGGAAATTAAAGATGAAAATGTATGAGTTTGGAGAGAAACTATTCCTGGCTGCCAATTTCAACTACCAATGCCTAGCATGGAGAAATAATGACATTGTGTTGCCTGAAACATATTACTAGACTTGAAGCCCTCTTTCTTTCTTTCTGGCAACAGCATGCTCAGGGTGTTGTTCCCAGCTCATACACACATACATATACACATACATATACTTAGCATAAATGTCATTAAAATCTCAAGTATTCATTGATCATCTGTTATGTGCCAAGCATTGTGAGAAGTTCTGTGGACAGTACAAAAATTGGAACAAATAAGGCACATGCCCATAAAGAATTTTAAAACTCATAGGAAAGGTAGAAAAGTATGCAAGGCAGGGCATGTAAGTGCAGGTGAAATTTCACAGAAAGGAAATTTGTAAAGATGAAACCATGACACTTTGGTCATCTCACTTAGCTTTTAGTGTTTTCATCTCCTCATCTGGAAATTGGTGGTAAAGATACATAAGTGGATCCAAGAGGTGCTTAAAATTTCCTCTAAAAAGTTAGGCAAATATAAGGAATAAGTAAACATGTATTCTGCAGGAGTCACTTAAACCTAATTGTAGAGGCTATGGCTGAGACAGGTCCTGAATTCCAGAAGTCAGATTGCCGCAGACAAAGTGCTGAGAATGTATCACAGGCAAATGGGAGGACAGGAGCAGAATTAGATGGCACAGTGCCACCTGCTCGGAGAAAGAGATAGTAGCAGAGTTCAACAGTAATGTGGAAGGATATATGAGGGAAGAAGAAACTGAGAAGGCAAGTGGGGACCAGACATTTTAGGACCATGTGTGTCAAGATTCCAGAGAAATCTGGATTTTTCCATATAAATATGCAGAAGACATTGAAGACTTTTGAGAGAATTCATGACATTATCCCTAGCAGAGGCACAAACTCACAGACCACAGCCTGCAATCAATATACAAATGTTTTCTTTGCTTAGGAATGTGTTTTATTATAAATTAAAAAATAATTTATTCTCTATGAAGAGGGCCTGCTCAGCTCCAGTTTGCTACAAGAATTACCCATCCTTCTTGCAAAACAAGAATAAAACCGGAGGTATCACACCTCCTGATATCAGATTATACTGTAAGGACACTGTAATAAAAACAGTCTGGTACTGGCATAAGGACAGATATATAGATCAATGGAACAGAACAGAGAGCCCAGGAGTAAACCCACCCTGTATGAGCAATTGATATTTGACAAAGGTGTCAAGAGAATACAGTGGAGTAAAAATAGTCTCTTCAATAAATGGTACTGGGAAAACTGGACTGATACATGCAGAAAAAAATAAAACTAGACCACCAACTTATACCATACACAATAATAAACTCAAAATGAATAAAAATACTTACATGTTAGTAGTGAAACCTTAAAAATCATAGAAAAAAACATCAGCAATAAAGTCTCAGATATCCTACATAGCAACATTTTTGCCAATATGTCTCCTATGAAATGATAACAAAGAAAAAATTAACAACTGGGACTACATCAAGTTAAAAATCTTCTGCACAACTAAAGAAACCACCAGCAACATGAATAGTGAACCCATTGTATGGGAAAACATTTTCACCAATGATATATCTGATAAGGATTTAATCCCTGAAATATACAAATAACTAATACAGCTCAACACCAGGAAGTCAAATAATCCAACAAAGAAATGGGCAAAAGATCTGAATAGACACTTCTTTAAAAAGGACATGCAGAGGGCCTATAGACATATGAGAAAATCATCAAATTCACTAATGAAATTCATAAAAGAAAATCATCAAATTCACTAATCATCAAAGAAAAGCAAATTAAAACATCAATGAGATATCACCTTACACCTGTCAGAACAGCTACTATTAATTAATAAGAAACAAGTGCTGGTGAGGATGTGGAGAAAAAGGAACTCTTTTACATTGTTGGTGGGAATGCAGATTAATGCAGCCACTGTGGAAAGCAGTGTGGAGTTACCTAAACTATTAAAAAATGGAACTGCCTTATTACCCAATAATTCCACTTCTGGGAATTTATCCAAAGAAACCCAAAACACTGATCCAAAAGAATATGTGCAACCCTATGTTCATAACAGCATTGTTTACAATAGCTAAGATTTATAAACAACCTAAGTGCCCATCAGTAGATGAGTGGATAAAAAAGCTATGGTGCATTTACATAGTGAAATACTATGCAGTAGAAAGAAGGAAAAAACTTACATTTTGCAATAGCATGAATAGACCTGGAGAGTATTATGGTAACTGAATTAAGCCAGTCAATGAAAGAAAAATACCACATGATCCCACTTATATGTGGAATCCAATGAACACAATAAAGTAACAAAGTAGTAACAGAAGCTTAGAAACATAAAACATACTGCCAGCTGCAGAAAAGGGAGGTGAGATGAAAATGGTAAAGGGATTACTCAAAGAACATTTATGCACATGGACACATGGACAACATACTGATTGATTTAGGGAGGGAGAGAGTGGTGCAGGGTCATGGTCAGATCCCAATAAGTGGGACAACTGTAATAGAATAAACAATAAAAATACATAAATTAAAAAAACAAAGAATTATTCATCCTATTGTTTTATGACCATGGATTTACACATTTATGTCATCTATCTATCCATGTAAATTACATGGGGTTTTAACATCTAATTAAGGCTTTGCAAAAAATTAACCTGGTAACAGAATAGAGGATGCTATAAAGATTGAAAGAGGAAAGACAAGTTAGGAGGAGTGAATTCTATACGCGTATAATTGGACTTCTGAGTACCATCCTTCTGGATATAACCTGGAATGTTGTGCTACAGCCTTGAGGCTGAAAGTTCCAGGTATGAGGGTTGTAAAGCCCAGAACTCTACTATCACTTATCCCAGTGCAAGTCCTACATGGGGTACAGAGACATCTAAGGAGAAATGATTCCAGGTGTTCAGCCCAAGTTTCCTGCAGAGAATAAAATCAAAGGAATAAACACCCCCCACCCCACTACTCTTAGTAAGCCACATGAAGGATTTGGGGAAATTACAAAAATACATTCCCAGTGGCAGGTAACCAGCCAGTCAGAGTACCATATTCTTTAAGAGCAGTAACCTGGCCAACAGTGGTGTCCACTCTGTCAGCTCCTGCTGCCCTTTGGCTTACCCCCTGTTTCCCTATCTATTGCTGTGTCCATAGGACTAATAGAATGGCAAGGATTCCATCTACGTCAAACCATGTAACAAGGACACTGTGGGAAAATATCTGGCATCAAAGGGAGCATGTAGAGAACAACTTGAGAGGAACATGTTTATTTTGTATTGAATGATTTTTAACAAACATAATATCAATTCTTGCAGATGAGCAATCATTAAAGTCAATTAGAATGATACAAAAAAAAAAAAAAAAAAAACCCTGACAATCTAGGTGAGGAATCAGGACACAAGCATTCAGGAAAAAGTAAAGTATGGAGGGCGGCCAAGATGGAGGTATAGGTAGATACACTGTGCCTCCTTGAACAACCAAAAAAGTGCAACAACAGGAAGAGGGAAGATGGCAGCAGAGTAAGACAAAGGATTTCACTTCCCCCCACGTGCCAGAGAAAAACCAGGCTGATCTGCAGAGAAGCGCAGCAGATAGCCAACAGGGGCCCAGCATATAGGAAGGTAGGACTCCAGAAACTGTAGCGGACACTGAATGACCAGACAATGAGGAGAGGAGATCACTGCAGGTCAACAAGGTATGAGGGAACAGCACATAGGCTGCAGGCCCTCCGCCAGGCTGCACCAGGGCCCGGGCCGGTCCGCCTTAGTCTCTGGGAGCCAAGGGCGGGCAGCAAGGACCTTGGGAGAGAGCCATTCATCAGTTCCCTCCCTACCTGGCCAGGCACAGATTGAAAAATGCCGGGAGAGATCTGTTTGCTTGGAGAGTCAGAGAGAGGAGTGAGCATTAGGAAGCAAACCAGAAAGTTTTGATCACCCGTGGAATCAGTCTGTGGTCGCCAGCTTGGGAGAATTGAGAGTTGCCTGTGCATTCCACCATAGCACTGAAAAAGGTTTGCGACCAAGCCTGCCAGACTAGGGAAGCCTGGCCAGAAGCGTGCACCCACATCCCAGGCCAGGACTATGGATGCTGGGGAAAATCTGCTCTCAGTGGGGCGCTTGGGAGAGGACCCAGTCTGGATCTTGGGAGGTCACTGCTGAGACCAGCTGAGTTCACCAAGAAGGGAGGAAGGCCACACTAATCACCCTCAGACTGCTACAGCCACTGTGACCAGAAGAAAAGGTTTGACCAGCTGGAAACCGACAAGAGGGTTTTTTTGTTTGTTTGTTTCTTTGTTTTGGGGTTTTTTTGTGGTTTTATTTTGCTTTATTTCAAATAATCTTTTATTTCTTTAAATTTATTATTGTTTTATCTTTCAGTACTTTTACCCTCTCTCTTCTTCTTTCTTGTTTTATTCCTTCTTCCTTTCTTTCCAAACCTACCACTTTTTCCTCCCATTTGCTGCCTTTTTTTTTCTTTCTTTTTGCCCCCCTCTAGCCCTCCCCAAGTGAGACAACAGACTTGGAACGAAGAAAAGACCAGAGTTGGACTCAAAGAGGGGGCATCCCAACAGTAGAGACAGAGAGACAAAATTCACTTTGCTATAACAGAAAAACGAAAAGCTACTGTGTATTTGTATTTTTTCATTATTTTGTCATTATTCTTACATCTTTGATTTTAAAAGTATCTCTGTATTCCTCCTCTTTCTATATAGTCTTCTTTACCTTGGCTGAATATATTGTATCACTTGACAGGTTTCCTCTGTCCCCTCAATCATAGTATATTGCTAATTTACTGTCCTTTACTTCCCCTTGCCCAGTTGGCACACTATTGAAGGTCCAAAACTTCCTAATCTTGGTATATCATAGATTCTGTCATATGAATGTTGCTCTAATATTATTGTAAATAATATTCATTATATACTATTGTAAATACTACACAACACCCCCGCCAGTTCTTAGCCCACTACATTGTTGCCTGAACTATAATTCTGTAGTGATTAACTCTTTTCTTTCTCACACTACACCTATTTACTATCCTCTATTCTCATCTTACCTCAGAATCTGACCTCCCTCAACCTCACTCCTTTCTAGATCCAAATCACAAACCTTCCCTCCCCAACAAGAGCCTTATATTCCTTCCATCCTTTCTAAAAAGTGGCTAGTAGTGTTGAAGATTTTGGTTATCGCTGTACATAGTCAGGGGATCACCTATCACTTCTCTACCGGCTGCTACTGTAAGTATCACAGAATACTCTCCTGCTGTCATAAACCAGTTTGCCTTCCCCTCCAACTGGTCACACACACAAAAAAGAGTAGGTAGAAGCGATGAAAACCAGGATACCCAAAGGAAGAGGAAACCCAACAACAAAGAAACCACCAACAGATGACAACAAAGGAAGGTGAAGGAAGGACTAGAAACCACACAAACCTCAACCCAACACCTATCTGGAAATACAACTAAACAGCAGAGAAACTACCCAGTACAAACAACTGAACAAGAGTAAAAGAGGATCCTCAAAACACTATACACTCAGAAGAACTAGCTTCAACGAAACCCACGATCACCGGCGCAGCAAATTAAAATGGGTAGTGGACAGAGGGACCATCAGTTTACCAGCTGTTGGGAAGGACCAAAAACAACAACAAAAAAGGACCAGAAACAACAAAAACCCAAAGACAAACTCAGAGCCAACATCAAGGGCAGTCTGAGACCAGCAAGCTGGGGAAATCAAGAAGACTACACCACTGAATCTCACGGGTATCATACCACAGATGTTCACAACATAAATCCAAGAAGCAAGAACAAATCAATTTAAGAAGCTGAAGCTAACAAAAAGAGTCTCGCAAACAATGGAAAGACAAACAAATGACGCTCCAATGAAAGGAAAGGAGGAAGCCTCAGAAAGAACGCTAGATGAAATAGAGGCAAGACAGCTATCAGATATTGAATTCAAAGCACTAGTTATCAGGAAGTTCAAAGAGCTCACAATGAGCTACCAGAAACTACGGGGGAATTACAATGAACTCACCTCAAACTATACCAACATGAAAAAGGAAATAGAAACTATTAGCAAGGGCCAAGAGGAAATGAAGAATACAATTTTGGAGCTGAAGAACAAAGTGGAAGGAATCAAAGCAGGATCGATGAAGTAGAAGACTTGATCAGTGAGTTGGAGGACAAAGTAGAAAAAAAAATCCCAGAAAGAGCAAGAGAAGGAAAAGAGGCTCAGAAAGAATGAAGAGGGATTAAGAAAAATGCAAGACAATATGAAACATAATAATATCTGAATAATAGGGATACCAGAAGAAGAAGAGCAAAGGATAGAAAATCTATTTGAAAAATAATGATGAAAAATTTCCCTAATTTGATGAGAGACAAAGTCACAAAAATCCAGGAAACACAGAGTCCCAATCAAGAGGAACCCAAAGAGGCCCACTTCAAGACACATCATCTTTAAAATGGCAAACTTCCAAGACAAAGAGAGAATCTTAAAGGAAGCAAGGAAGAAAAAAGAAGTAACATACAAGGGAGCCCCAATAAGGTTAGCTACTGACTTCTCAATGGAAACACTCTAAGCAAGAAGAGAATGGCAAGAAATATTCCAAGTAATGAGAAACAGAGGCCTACAACCAAGGCTACTGTACCCAGCAAGTCTCTCAATCAAGATAGAAGGCCAAATAAAGAGCTTCTGAGACAAAAGAAGTCTAAAAGAACACCTCCACCAAACCACCTCTGCAAGAAATACTGAAAAGTCTGCTTTAAGGAAAGGAAGAAAAAGAAAGAGACAATGAGAAGCACAGGTATAAAAATGACAATGAATAAGTACCTATCACTAATAACCTTAAATGTAAATGGATAAAATGCTCCACTCAAAAGACATAGAATACCTGAATAGATAAGAAAGCATGACTCACACATTTGCTGCTTAAGAGACCCACCTCAGGACAAAAGACGTACACAGATTAAAAGTCAAGGGCTAGAAACAAATTATCCAAGCAAACAGCCAATAAAAAAAGCCAGGGTAGCAATATTCATATCATACAAAATAGACTTCAAAAAAAGGGCCATAAAGAGAGACCCAGAAGGTCACTGCATAATACTCAAGGGAAGAATAAAAAAACATTGTAAATGTATATGCCTGCAACATAGGAGCAGCCAAATATATAAAGAAAATCTTAGAGGACTTCAAGAAAGATATTGACAGCAACAAAATTATACTAAGGAAATTTAACACCCCACTGTCAAAAATGGACAGATCTTCCAAACAAAATATCAACAAAGATATTGTGGAATTGAACAATGTCCTAGATGAAATGGATTTAACTGATAAATACAGAACCCGTCATCCAACAGAAGCTAAATACACATTCTTTTCAAATGCACATGGAACATTTTCAAAGATAGACCACATGATAAGTCACCAAAAAAGCCTCAACAAATTTTAAAAAATTGAAATCATCCTGAGCATTTTCTCCAAAACAAGGGACTAAAACTGGAAACCAACCCCAAAAGAAAAGGCCCAAAAGGCCCAAACTCAGGAAGATTGAATAGCATGCTATTAAACAATGAATGGGTCAAGAATGAAATTAGGGAAGAAATCAAAAAGTTTCTGGAAACAAGTGAAAATAAAATTATGACAAGCCAAAACTTGTGGGACACAGTGAAGGCAGTACTGAGAGGGGAGTTCATAGCAATACAGGCCTATCTGAAAAAGATAGAAGCATTTCAAACAAACAACCTAACCCTACACCTGCAAGAACTCGGGGAACAACAAAGACAGCCCAGAGCAAGTAGAAGAAGGAAAGAAATAAACATGATCAGAGGAGAATTAAATGACATAGAGACTAAAAGTACAATTCTAAAAATCAATGAATGCAGGAACTGGTTCTTTGAAAAGATAAACAAAATAAACAAGCCTATAAGTAGGCTCATCAAGAAAAAAAAAGAGAGAACCAAATAAACACAATCAGAAATGAAAAAGGAGAGATTACAATCCACACCACAGAAACACAAAGGATTGTAAGAAATTACTATGAAGAACTGCATGCCAAGAAATTTGAAACCCTAGGTAAAGTGGATAAATTTCTAGAAAAATAGAATCTTCCATAACTCAATGAAGAAGAAGCAGACAGCCTGAATAGACCAATAACAGCAAATGAAATTGAAGCAGTAATCAAAAATTCCCCAAAGCGCAAAAGCCCTGGACCAGATGATTTCACAGGAGAATTCTACAAAGCATTTAAGGAAGAGCTAACTCCTATTCTTTACAGATTATTCCAAAAAGTCCAAAATGATAGAAGACTCACAAACTTTTTTATGAAGCCAGCATCATCCTAATCCCAAAACCAGATAAAGATACAACAAAGAAAGAAAATTTCAGGCCAATATTGCTAATGACCATAGATGCAAAAATTCTCAACAAAATATTGGCACACCATATCCAACAATATATTAAAAAGATCATTCATGATTACCAAGTGGGATTCATCCCAGGGATGCAAGGATGACTCAATATTCGCAAATCAGTAAGTGTAATACATCACATAAACAAAAGCAAAGACAAAAATCACATGATCATATCAATAGACCTGGAAAAGGCTTTTGATAAGATACAATACCCATTTATGATAAAGGCAGTCAGCAAAGTAGGAAGAGAGGGAGCATCCCTCAATATAATAAAAGTCATATATGAGAGACCTAAAGCCAACATCATAAACAATGGGCAAAAACTAAAAGCTTTTCCACTAAGATACTAGACAAGGTTGACCACTTTCACCACTTCTATTTAATATAGTATTGGAAGATTTAGCCTCAGCAATCAGACAAGAAAAGGAAATAAAAGGCATCCAAATCGGAAAGGAGGAAACAAAACTGTCACTGTTTGCAGATGACATGATAGTGTACATGGAAAATCCTATAGACTCTACCAAAAAATTGCTGGAACTAATAAATGAATTTGGCAAAACAGCGGGATACAAAGTCAATATCCAGAAATCAAAGGCATTTCTGTATACTAACAATGAATCAGCAGAAGCAGAAATCAAGAAAAAAATCCCATTCGATATAGCAAAAAGAAAAATAAAATATCTGGGAATAAATCTAACCAAGGAGGTTAAAGACCTGTATGCAGAAAATTACACAACACTGAAGACAGAAATCAAGGAAGACACAAACAAATGGAGACGTATACCGTGTTCATGGATTGGAAGAATTAACATCATCAAAATGTCCATACTACCCAAAGCAATTTACAGATTCAATGCAATACCTATTAAAGTACCAATGGCATATTTCACAGACATAGAACAAACACTTCAAAAATTTATCTGGAACCATAAAAGACCCCGAATAGCAGCTGCAATGTTAAGAAAGAAGAACAAAGTAGGAGGGATCACAATACCTGATATCAAACTGTATTACAAGGCCACTGTAATCAAAACAGCCTGGTACTGGCATAAAAACAGGCACATAGACCAATGGAACAGAATAGAGAGCCCAGAAATAAACCCAAATCTCTACAGTCAATTAATATTCGACAAAGGGGGCAGTATCATAAAATGGGGTAAAGATAGCCTCTTCAACAAATGGTGTTGGGAGAACTGGACAGCTACATGCAAAAAAATGAAACTCGAGCACCAACTTACATCATACACCAAAATAAATTCAAGGTGGATAAAAGACTTAAATATAAGCCATGACACCATTAAAGTCCTAGAGGAGAACATTGGCAGGAAAATCTCAGATATTTCACGCAGCAACATTTTTACTGATATGTCCCCTAGAGCAAGGACTATAAAGGAAAGAATAAACAAATGGGATCTCATCAAAATAAAAAGCTTCTGCGCAGCTAAAGAAAACAGCATTAAAATAAAAAGACAACCAACTGTATGGGAAAACATATTTGCCAATGATACCTCAGACAAAGGTTTAATCTCCAAAATATACAAAGAACTCACACGACTTCACTCTAAGAAGACAACTAACCCAATTAAAAAATGGGGAAAGGACTTGAACAGACACTTCTGCAAGGAGGACATACAGAGGATCCAGAGACACATGAAAAGATGCTCAATATCACTAGCTATCAGAGAGATGCAAATTAAAACTACAATGAGATACCACTTTACACCGGTGAGAATGGCTATCATAAACAAAGCAATAAACAACAAATGTTGGAGAGGGTGTGGGGAAAAGGGGACTCTGGTCCACTGTTGGTGGGATTGCAGACTGGTACAACCATTATGGAAAACAGTATGGAATTTTCTCAGAAAACTAAAATTGGACTTGCCTTTTGACCCAGCAATTCCACTGCTGGGATTGTATCCTAAGAACCCTAAAACACCAATCCCAAAGAACCTATGCACCCCAATGTTCATAGCAGCACAATTTACAATAGCCAAGAGTTGGAAGCAACCTAGGTGCCCGTCAGTAAATGAATGGATCAAAAAGCTATGGTACATTTACACAATGGAATTTTATGCTGCAGAAAGAAAGGAGCTCTTACCTTTTGCAACAGCATGGATGGAACTGGAAAGCATTATGTTGAGTGAAATAAGCCAGGTGTTGAAGGACAAATACCATATGATCTCACCTTTAACAAGAAGCTAAACAACAAAACAAACAAGGAAGCAAAATATAATCAAAGACACTGAAATAGAGAACAGGCTGACAGTGACCAGAGGGGAGAGGGGAGGGAATTTCAGGGGAAATAAGGGAGGGATTTAGAGGAACCTATATAAAGGATACATGGACAACTGAGAAGGGTGGAAATGGGAGGGAGGGGGGAGCATGGGGGGGTGGGACGGGATGGCAGTAATAGATGGAAAACTGTACTTGAAAAATAATTAAATAAAAAATTGGAGGAAAAAATATAAAAATTTTAAAAAAAATAAACAAGTTTAGGAAACAAAAAAAAAAAAGGAAAAAAGAAAGAAACTAGAATTCAAAAAAATTAGGAGAGGCATAACTTTGAATGTTCCAATATACAAATCATAGGGGTTCCAGAAGGAGAAGAGGAAGAGCAAAAAATAGAAAACTTATTTGAAAAAAATAATGAAGGAGAATTTCCCCAGTCTGGCAAAGAAATAGACTTCCAGGAAGTCCAGGAAGTTCACAGTCCCAAAGATGTTGGATCCAAGGCATATCATAATTACATTACCCAAGATTAAAGATAAGTAGAGAATCTTAAAAGAAAGAGAAAATGAGACAGTTACCTACAAAGGTGTTCCCCTAAGACTTTCAGCTGATTTCTCAAAAGAAACCCCACATGCAAGAAAGGGCTGGAATAAAGTATTTGAAGTCATAGAAGGGAAGGACCTACACACAAGATTACCCTATCCAGCCCAAGCTATCATATAGAATGGAAGGGCAGATAAAGTGCTTCCAAGATTAAGTCAAGTGAAAGAAGTTCATCATCACCAAGTCCTATTGTATGAAACATTAGAGGGACTTATTAAGAAAAAGATGAAATATATGAACACTAAAATGACAACACACTCACAATTATAGACAACCAAACCTAAAAAAAATGAACTAAGCAAACAACTAGAACAGGAACAGAATCAGAGAAATAGAGATCACTTGGAGGGTTATCAGTGGAGAGGGGGTAAGGGGAGAATGAGGGAAAAGATTCAGGGAGTATGAAGTGTAAATGATAGGTATGAAACAGAGAGGGCGAGGTTAAGAATAGTATAAGAAATGTAGAAGCCAAAAGAACTTATATGTATGACCCATGCACATGAACTCAGGGAGGGGAATGCAGGTGGGGGGGTGAAGGGTGGAGTAGAATAAAGGGGGGGATGGGACAACTATAACAGCATAATCAATAAAATATATTTTAAAAATTAATGGAGGGATTACATTAGAGTAGAAGGGATGTCTCAATATAGATATTAATAATTGCCAAATTAATTTGAGTCTCATCTTCCCTGTTATTTAGCTCTGTTATCTTAGACACATCATTTAATATCTTTGATATAATTTTTATAATTTTTAATCTGAGATTTAAAATGATTATTTTTCTTCCTCCTTAGTTATGAGTCAAATACATCTAAAGAAACAGATTTTAGAGTATGCAGAGACCTTGATAGTGTCCAATCATCTTTTCAATTTCCAGATGAGGAAAATTGTAAAACAGAGATTTTATAGATATTTTACAAGGCTACTAATCTAGTAATAAGAAATTGATATTATAAACTTATTTTTTTCATCTTTTGTTTTGTTTCTGTGATGTATTGCATTTATTGATTGATGGATATTATACCATCCTTGCATCCCTGGGATAAATCCCACTTGGTCATGGTGCATGATCTTTTTAATGTACTGCTACATGTGATCTTCCAATATTTTGTTGAGGATTTTAGCATCTATGTCAATCAGTGATATTGACATAGTTTTCATTCTTTGTTGTGCCTTTATCTGGTTTTGGGATTAGGATGATGCTGGCCTCATAAAAAGAGTTTGGGGTCTTCCCTCTTCTTGGATTTTTTGGAATAGTCTGAAAAGGATGAGGGTTAGCTCTTCCTTAAGTGTTTTGTAAAATTCTCCTCTGAAACCATCTGGTCCAGAGCTTTTGTGTGCCAGGAGTTTTTCTATTTCACTAGCTGTTATCAGTCTGTTCAGGATTTCTGCTTCTAGACTCAGTTTTGGGAGACTATATTTTTCTTCCTTCCTTCCTTCCTTCCTTCCTTCCTTCCTTCCTTCCTTCCTTCCTTCCTTCCTTCCTTTCTTCTTTCTTTCTTTCTGTCTTTCTTTTTTTGTCTGTGACTAGCATTTTATTTTATTTTTTTATTGCTGTTCAAGTACAGTTGTCTCCATTTTCCTCCCACTACTCGCCCACCCCAGCTATACCCACCTCCCACCATCAGTCCTACCCCCCTTTGGCTTTGTCCCTGTGTCCTTTATACATGTTCCTTGACAAACCTTCCCCTTAATCCTCACCAATATATCCTCCCACCTCCCCTCTTGTTACTGTCTGTTTGTTCTTAATTTCAATATCTCTGCTTATATTCTGCTTCTTCATTCGATTTGTTTTGGGAGAGTATATTTTTTCTAAAAATTTGTCCACTTGACCCAGGTTTTTAAATTTCTTGGCATATATTTTTCATAGTGATTTCTTACAATCGTTTGTAATTCTGTGGTATCAGTTGTGATCTCTTATTTCTGATTTTATTTATTTGGGCCCTCTCTCTTTTTTTTCTTGATGAGTCTGCTTAAAAGTTTGTGGATTTTGTTCATAGTTTCTTTTTTACCCCAATTTTTTTATTTAATTATTTTTCAAGTACAGTTTTCCATCTATTACTGCCATCCCATCCCACCCCCCATGCTCCCCCCTCCCTCCCATTTCCACCCTTCTCAGTTGTCCATGTATCCTTTATATAGGTTCCTCTAAATCCCTCCCTTATTTCCCCTGAAATTCCCTCCCCTCTCCCCTCTGGTCACTGTCAGCCTGTTCTCTATTTCAGTGTCTTTGGTTATATTTTGCTTGCTTGTTTGTTTTGTTGTTTATCTTCATTATTTCTTAAATATAGCTCACCTTTTGGGTNGGACATATAACTAAAAAAATTGCTGCGTGAAATATCTGAGATTTTCTGCCCAATGTTCTCCTTTAGGACTTTAATGGTGTCACGGCTTATATTTAAGTCTTTTATCCACCTTGAATTTATTTTGGTGTATGGTGTAAGTTGGTGCTCAAGTTTCATTTTTTTGCATGTAGCTGTCCAGTTCTCCCAACACCATTTGTTGCAAAGGCTATCTTTACTCCATTTTATGTTACTGCACCTTTGTTGCATATTAATTGGCTGTAGAGAGTTGGGTTTATTTATGGGTTCTCTATTCTATTCCATTGGTCTATGTGCCTGTTTTTATGCCAGTACCAGGCTGTTTTGATTACAGTGGCCTTGTAATACTGTTTGGTATCAGGTATTGTGATTCCTCCAACCTTGTTCTTCTCTCTCAAAATTGCAGCTGCTATTTGGGGTCTTTTATGGTTCCATATAAATTTTTGAAGTGTTTGTTCTATGTCTGTGAAGTATGTCATTGGTACTTTAATAGGTATTGCATTGAATCTGTAATTTCTCTGGGTAGTATGGACATTTTGATGATGTTAATTCTTCCAATCCATGAACATAGGATATGTTTCCATTTGTTTGTGTCTTCCTTGATTTCTTTCTTCAGTGTTGTATAGTTTTCTGCATACAGGTCTTTTACCTCCTTGGTTACATTTATTCCCAGATATTTTATTTTTGTTTTTGCTATATCGAATGGGATTTTTTTCTTGATTTCTGCTTCTGCTGTTTTATTGTTAGTATACAAAAATGCCTTTGATTTCTGGATATTGACTTTGTATCCCGCTGTTTTGCCAAATTCATTTATTAGTTCAAGTAGGTTTTTGGTATAGCCTATAGGATTTTCCATGTACACTATCATGTCATCTGCAAACAATAACAATTTTGTTTCCTCCTTTCCGATTTGGATGCCTTTTATTTCCTTTTCTTGCCTAATCGCTGAGGCTAAAACTTCCAATACTATATTAAATAGAAGTGGTGAGAGTGGACAACCTTGTCTTGTACCTGATCGTAATTTAAAAGCTTTTAGTTTTTGCCCATTGAGTATGATGTTGGCTGTAGGTCTTTCATATATGACCTTTATTATATTGAGGAATGCTCCCTCCATTCCCACTTTGCTTACTGCCTTTATCATAAATGGGTATTGTACCTTATCAAAAGCTTTTTCCACATCTATGATAAGACCATGTGGTTTTTGTCTTTGCTTTTGTTTATGTGGTGTATTACAGTTACTGATTTGCTGATATTGCACCCCTGGGATGAATCCCACATGGCCGTGGTGTATGATCTTTTTGATGTATTGTTGGATGCGATTTGCCAATATTTTGTTGAGCATTTCAGCATCTATGTTCATCAGCAATATTGGCCTGAAATTTTCTTTCTTTGTTTTGGCTCTATCTGGTTTTGGAATTAGGATGATGCTGGCTTCATAAAAAGATTTTGGGAGTTTCCCATCATTTTGGATTTTTTGGAATGATCTTTGAAGAATAGGGTTTAGCTCTTCCTTAAATGCTTTGTAGAATTCTCCTGTGAAACCATCTGGTCCCGGGCTTTTGTGTGATGGTTTTTTGGTTGCTGCTTCAATTTCATTTGCTGTTATTGGTCTGTTCAGGCTTTCTATTTCTTCTTCACTGAGTTTTGGAAGATTATATTTTTCTAGAAATTTGTCCATTTCACCTGGGTTTTCAAATTTATTGGCATACAGTTCTTCATAGTAATTCCTTACAATCTCTTCTATTTCTGTGGTATCAGTCATAATTTCTCCTCTTTCATTTCTGATTGTGTTTATTTGGGTCCTCTCTCTTCTTTTCTTAATGAGCCTACTTAAAGGCTTGTCTATTTTGTTTATCTTTTCAAAAAACCAACTCTTGGATTCATTGATTCTTAGAATTGTGCTTTTAGTATCTATGTCATTTAATTCTGCTCTGATCTTGCTTATTTCCTTCCTTGTACTTGCTCTGGGCTGTCTTTGTTGCTGCTCTTTGAGTTCTTGCAGGCGTCAGGTTAGGTTGTTTGTTTGAAATGTTTCTATTTTCTTTAGGTAAGCCTGTATTGCTATGACTTTCCGTCTCAGGACTTCCTTGGCCGTGTCCCATAACTTTTGGGTTGTTGTGAGTTCATTTTCATATGTTTCCAAAAACTTTTTGATTTCTTCCCTAATTTCAATCTTGACCCATTCGTTGTTTAATAGCATACTATTCAGTCTCATGGTGTGGGGTGTTTGGAGTTTTTTCCTGTGGGGTTGGTTTCTAATTTCAGTCCCTTCTGGTCAGGGAAAATGCTTGATATATTTTCAATTTTCTTGAATTTCTTGAGGCTCGTTTTGTGTCCTATCATGTGGTCTATCTTTGAAAATGTTCCATGTGTATTTGTAAAGAATGTGTATTTAGCTTCTTTGGGATGAAGGGCTCTATGTATATCAGTCAAGTCCATTTCATCTAGGGTGTTGTTTAGTGCAGCTATATCTTTGTTGATATTTTGTTTGGAAGATCTGTACGTTTTTGGCAGTGGGGTGTTAAAAACCCCTATTATAATTGTGTTGCTGTCAATATCTTTCTTGAAGTCTTCTAGGATTTTTTCTTATATATTTGGGTGCTCCTATGTTGGGTGCATATATATTTATGATGTTAATGTCTTCTTGGTGGATTCGTCCCTTGAGTATTATGAAGTGACCTTCTGGGTCTCTTTATGGCCCTTTTTTTGAAGTCTATTTTGTCTGATATTAGAATTGCTACCCCGGCTTTTTTTTCTTGACCATTTGCTTTGAAAATTTGTTCTAGCCTTTCACTTTTAGTCTCGATGGTCTTTTGTTCTGAGTTGGGTCTCCTACGGGCAACATATGTGTGGGTCATGCTTTCTCATCCATTCAGCTATTCTACGTCTTTTGATTGGAGCATTTAGTACATTTACATTTAAGGTTATTATTGATAGGTACTTATTCATTGTCATTTTTGTACCACATTTCCTCTCTGTCTCTCTCTTTTCCTTCCTTTCCTTAAAGCACTCCTTTTAGTATTTCTTGTAGGCATATTCTTTTAGACTTCTTTTGTCTAAAGGCATATTGTTTTAGACTTCTTTTGTCTTGGAAGCTCTTTATTTGGCCTTCTATCTTGATTGAGAGACTTGCTGGGTACAGTAGCCTCGGTTGTAGGCCTCTGGTTCTTATTACTTGAAATATTTCTTGCCATTCTCTTCTTGCTTGGAGTGTTTCCATTGAGAAGTCAGTAGCTAACCTTATTGAGGCTCCCTTGTATGTTACTTCCTTTTTCTCCCTTGCTTCCTTTACGATTCTTTCTTTGTCTTGGAAGTTTGCCATTTTAATGATGATGTGTCTTGAAATGGGCCTCTTTGGATTCCTCTTGAATGGGACTCTCTGTGATTCCTGGATTCATGTAACTTTTTCTCTCATCAAATTAGGAAAATTTTCCATCATTATTCTTTCAAATAGGTTTTCTATCCCTTGTTCTTCTTCTTCTTCTTCTGGTATTCCTATTATTCAGATATTATTACATTTCATATTATCTTGCATTTCTCTTAGTCCATCTTCATTCTTTTTGAGCCTCTTTTCCTTTCTTGCTCTTTCTGGGAGATTCTTTCTACTGTGTCCTCCAACTCACTGATCTGATCTTCTGCCTCATTGATCCTGCTTTTCATTCCTTCTACTGTGTTCTTCAGTTCCGAAATTGTATTCTTCATTTCCTCTTGTCCTTTGGTGATAGTTTCTATTTCCTTTTTCATGTTGATATAGTTTGGGGAGAGCTCATTGTAGCTCCCCTCTAGTTTGTGGTAGCTCATTGTGAGCTCTTTGAATTTCCTGATAACTTTGAATTCAATATCTGATAGCTGACTTGCCTCTCTTTCATCTGACATTATTTCTGAGACTTCCACCTTTCCTTTCATTTGGGCATTGTTTCTTTGTCTTCCCATTGCTTATGAGACTCTTCTTGTTAGCTTCACCTTCTTAAATTGATCTGTTTTGACTCCCTAGGTTTATGGTGTGAACTTCTGTGTTAGAATACCTGTGAAATTCAGTGGTGCAGTCTCCTGCAGGTATCTTGATATTCTCCGTTTCCACCTACTCCTTTCTTTGTGTGTGTGTGATCAGCTGGTGGGAGAGGCAAAATGGTTTATGACAGTAGGAGAGTACTTTGTGATATTTACAGTCACAGTTGGTAGAGAAGAGATAGAAGATCTTTAGGCTCTATATAGTGTTAACTGTAATCTTCAACCCAATTTGCCACTTTTAAGAAAGGATAGACCAAAGATAAGTCTCTTGTTGGGGCGGGAAGGCTTGTGCGTTGTTTCTAGAAAGCAGTGAGTTTGCGGGTGGTCAGATTTTGAGGTAATGTGAGAGTAAAGAATAGTAAATAGATGTAGCATGTGAGCAAGTAGAGTTAATCACTACAGTAATAGAATTCAGAAACCTGTAAAGTGGGCTAAGATCCGAGAGATGTGTTGTCAAGTATTCACAATGGTATAGAAAGCAACAAACAAACAAACAAACACACACAAAAAAGGCAAGAGAAGTGAGGAAAAAGCAATAAGTTTGAGGTGAAAAAAAGAAGGACTAAAACAGGAAAAAAGAAAGGAGAGGAACAGAGTACTGAAAGATACAGCAACAATAAAATTTAAAAAATGTATGATTACTGAAAAAAGTTTTAAAAAAAGTTAAAAAAAAACAACATCCTTCTTTGTTGGTTTCAAACCGTCCAATACAGTTTTTTCTGGTTTCAGCAGGACCCCTCTGTGGGCTGGGTTGTAGGCCCAGGTGCACACTTGCCCACCAGCCAGGCTACCAGACTGGTTTGGGCGCCCACCCACCCGACAGGCTGCCTGGGTCCCACAGGATCTGGTACTGTTCCTTCCCAGTCCTGTGGCTGGGTGCGAAGCAAGTCAAGCTGCCTTCCCAGGAGAACACCTCAGTCCACTTTGTATTAAAAACTTCTCCAGAAAGCATGCCTCTCAGCCCAGCCCAATCCCCAACCTGACTGGTTAGGACAATGCTCCTCTCAAATTTCCTGGGCTGGCAGGCTGGTGGGCTGATGACCACATAGATCGCAACTGAACCAGCCCCCTGTCCTTGCCACCCTCCCTGAACACCTAGGCAGACAGGTCTCTGCCACCCAGCCTCACCTAGATCCTGAGGGAGGGAGCCATCTCTTCCAAGGACCCCACAGCCGGCCCAATGCTCCACTGGGTGCCGGGCTCCCAATGAGTCCTCTGTGGCACTGGCCACAGATGGAAGCCTCTACACCCCTAACGCAGTGGCAGCGGCAGCTCCGAGGCATTACGGGCTGGCTGAGGGCAGCCAGCCCTGCCGCTGCCACTTTTGTCTTTACTCCCAGGTGCTGGGGTCCCGATGAGTCCTCTGTGGCAGATGCCCCTCTCGCTGGGCACAGGCGGAAGCCTCTGGGCCGTGACCACTGCGGCAGCCATGGCTCTGAGGTCTTTTCGCACCACTCCCATCCTGCCTTGGCCACCACCACCGCCGCCGCTGCCCTTGACTTTACTCAGAGTTGCCAAGCTCCCAATGAGTTCTCCGTGGCAAATGCCCCTGTCGCTGGGCACAGATGGAAGGAAGCCTCTGCGCCCCGACTGCTGCGGCAGCCGTGGCTCCAAGGTCTTTACGCTCTGGCCAATGACTGCCACCCTAAAACTTTAATCTTAAGTTAAATTTGTCTGTTTGTAGTTCCAAAGAAGCAGCTCCTGAATTTATTGATCCTTTGAATTGTTCCTTTAGTCTCTGTGTCATTTAATTCTGCTCTGATCTTGATTATTTCCTTTCTTCTGCTTACTCTGGGCTTAATTTGACACTGTTCCTCCAGTTCTTGTAGATGTAGGGTTAGGTTGTTTATTGATATTTTTTAAGCCTCTTTTAAGTAGGCCTGTATTGCTATGAACTTCCCTCTCAGGACTGCCTTCTCTTTGTCACATACTGTGTGGGCTGTTGTGTGTTCATTTTCACTTATTTCCAGAAACTTTTTAATTCCTTTCTTGATCTCATTCTTAACCCATTCTTTGTTTAACAGCATGCTATTCAGTCTCCTTTAAGTTTGAATATTTTGGAGCTTTTTCCTTGAGTTTGGTTTCTAGATTCAAGCCCTGTTGTCCAAGAAAATGCTTGATATGATTTCAATTTTCTTCAATTTGTTAGGTATTGTTTTGTGTCCTATTTGAAAATATCCCATGTGCATTTGGAAAGAATGTGTATTTTGCTTCTTTGGTATGAAAAGTTCTGTATATGTCAGTTAAGTCCATTTGATCTAATGTGTCATTCAGCGCCACAATTACCTTGTTTTATTATGTTTGGAAGATCTATCCATTGTTAAAAGTGGGGTGTTAAATTTTCCTACTATACATGTATTGCTGTCTATATCTTTCTTAAAGTCCTCCAAGATTTTGCTTATATATTTGGGTGCTCCTATGTTGGGAGTGTATATGTTTACAATGTTTATGTCTTTTTGATGGATTCTTCCCTTGAGTATTATAAAATGTCCTTCATTGTCTCTTTTAATGGCATTTGTTTTGAAGTATATTTTGTCTGATAAAAGTATTGCTACCTCAGCCTTTTTTTCCTGTCCATTTCCTTGGCATATTTTTTTCCAACCCTTCACTTTCAGTCTGTGTAGGTCTTTTGTTCTCAGTTAGGTTTCTTGTAGACAGCATATATACAGAAGATGTCTTCTTATCCATTCAGCTACCCTATGTCTTCTGACTGGAACATTTAATCCATTTACATTTAATGTTACTACTGAAAGATACTTATTCATTGCCATTTTTCTTTTGTACTTGTGTTCCTCTCTATATATATACCTTCATCTTCTTAAAGCATTCCTTTTAGTATATCTTGCAATGCTGCTAGACGTATATTCTTTTAATCATCTTTTGTCTGGAAAACACCTGATTTCTCCTTTCATTTTAAATAACAGCCTTACTAGGTAGAGTAGTCTTGGTTGCAGGCCTTTGCTTTTCTCTCTTAAAGATTTTGTTTTTAATTTACTTTTAAGAGATAGGGAAAGGGAGGGAGAAATGGAGGAAGAGAAACACCAATGTATGATTGCCTCTCAAGCGCCCCCTACTGGGGACCTGGCTCACAACCCAGGCATATGCCCTAACTGGGAATTAAACCAGCAACCCTTTGGTTTGCAGGCTAACATTTAATCCACTGAACCAAACCAGCCAGGGCTGATTTTTATTACTTGCACTATTTTTTGCCATTCCCTCTGGTCTGTGGTGTTTCTGTTTCAATATCAGCTGATAGCTTTATCAGAGCTCCCCTGTTACTATCTATTTCTCCTTTTCTGCTTCTAAGATGTTTTCTTTGTCTTTAAAATTTGGCATTTTAATTATGATGTGTTCTGGAACAGATCTCTTTGGGTTCATCTTGATTTTGACCCTCTGTTCTTCCTGAACTTGCATGGCTTTTCCCCTCTCCAGGTTAGGGGAAGTTTTCGGTCATTATTTTTTCAAACAGGTTTTTGATCTTTTGTGTTTTTTCTTCTCCTTCTGGTCTTCCTGAGTCTAATGTTGTCAAATTTCATGTTGTCCTGAAGTTCCCTTAAGCTCTCTTCATACTTTTTGAGTCTTTTTTCATGCTACTGCTCTAACTGGGTATTTCTTTCCACCTTGTCTTCCAACTCACTAATTTGGTCCTCTGCTTCTTCCAACATGCTTGTGATTCCTTCTAGTGTATTTTGTATTTCAGAAATTTCATTCTTCATTTCTTCCTGGTTTTTATTCACAGTTTCTATTTCCTTTTTCATGCTGTTGTGGTTCCCACTCAGTTCCTTGTACTTCTCACTGAGTTCCTTGAGCATCCTTTTAACCATTTTTTAAAATCTTATGTCTGATAGATTGCTTGCCTCAATTTCATTTAGCTCTTCTACTGAGGATTCTGCCGTTGCTTTCAACGGTGACACTTTTTGTTTGTTTCTGTGTCTCGGGTTGCTCAGCTTTGTCTACCTGTTTTCATCATTTGGACTTCTGTGGTAGGAGTTCTGTGGGACTCAGTGTTGCAGTCTCTTTGATCTCCTTGTCTGGATACTCTAGGGTTGCCCTTTCTCCTGTTTGTGTGGGCTCTCTTATTGTGCTTGGGTTTTATTTGGTGGCTTCTTTGTTGGTGGGTTCTCCTGTCCAGAGGGCTTGCTGGTAATCACAACTCCCACCTTGTCTTGTATGTTGGTGTCCAGGTATTGGTAACAAAATAGTATTACCAGACATTCAAACCTATGCTAGCAAAAAGAACCTCCCTACCACATCAGCAATCTCAAACACAATTGAGCAAAGATTAATAAATATTAAGAGAGATTGTGGGTATTATAAGCTATGACAAGGGGAATATGAGATGACTAAAAGAGAAGGAAATGGTGTTGAGTGGTAAGAGGGAGGAGAATTTATAAGAGTTAGAATAGAACCAGGGTTGAGGAAAGGGACAGAACAAAATTTAAAATATAAGTAAAATACAAAAGGACAATGGGAGCATTGGAGTAAGAAAAGGCAAGTGTATACTATGAAGTTTGAAGTAAAATTGAAAAGGTATTAGACCAATGGAATCAAAATTGCAGAGAAACCTACAGCAGGGTCAATAGTGATGACAGCTGACTGAAGTTTAATAATGGTGAAATGGGAATAAGAATATTGTAGAAATGCAAAAAGTAAATATTAGATGTCTACAATAAAGAAAAATAATTTTGAAAAGATGGGGGAAGCAAACTAATAAGTGTAAGGAGTAAAGCCCAGGTTGAGAGAGTGAGGGAAAAGAAAAAAATAAATAAAATAAAATTCCTCACTCAACTAATCAGGGACAGGGATAAGACAAAATGAAGTAAAACAGGAGGAGTGTATTCTATGGGATTTAAAGTACAAACAAATAGTGAACAAATAGGAGTTCCTTTGGAGAAGTACAGCAATAATCATGCTATTTCACCCAACTAGCCACTGTTTATAATAGGTGGAAAAGACATAAGACTCATATGAGAGGGGAAAACAAATGTGAGCTTACTTAAAAAAGAAGAGCGCTTGTGTGAGGTTAGATGAAGCAGAAATAGTGAGTGTAAAGATAGGAACATGGCATAACATGAGTGAAAATAAAGTTTACAACAGCAGTAATAAAACTCAGGAAGATGGTGATATGATGAAGACCAGGGAAGGGTGCTATGTGGGATTTGGAATAATAATAATATGATAAAAAATATATACTCTTAATAAAAAGAATTTAAAAAAGAAGACCAAGAGTAGTGAGTTGTTTTGAACACAAGTGAAGTGAAAGAAGAAAAATTTAAATGCAGTATAAAGGGGGAAAAACAACAAAAATACACAAAAAATGAAAAGAACAGAAATTTTAAAAAACAGAAGTTCTGATGAAGAACAAAGTGAAATTTGTCTCAGCTGTTGGTGTTCACCTTCTGACTTCTTTCTGGATCTGTCTCTCGTATTCTCTCAAATCTAGGTTTTATTCTTCAAAGAAAAAAAAAAGTAAAAATCCCCCAACCCCATCCCCATGCCTGTTTGTTGTTAAGCCTGCCTCACCTGTTTGAAGGTCTTCCTGGCTCCTGTACGCATCAAGGGGTTGGGCTGTGACTGTTTTCCCTGCCTGATGGTTCCACAAGGATGGGGACTCAGTCTATGCTTTACTGACCATAGGTGACCTGTTTCCAGGCCATGCCCTCAGAGCACTGAATGGCCTGCACTCTCAACTCCATGCCATTGCACTGGGTTGCTACATATAAACAACCTCACTTGGTACCAATCTATGAGGTACAATGAGTGGGAGCAAATTGTGTGCACAATCCATACCTCTCTCCTTGGTGGCATGGCAGCTGTGCATGCAAGGTCCCTGCCCAGTGGGCCTCCGTTCCTCTTTTGAAAACAGTCTCTGTTGGTGCCACTGCTGCTCCAAGCCACTGCATGGCTTTTCACATACTCAAACTCTCTGGCAAGTTCAGAGTCTACCTGGGTCATGGTCAGTGGCGGGCTGCCTCTTCCAGCTCCAGGTGCCTGCAGGATCCCTCAAATTCTCTGGCACTGTCGGGAAAGCAACTGTCACCCCAGCTTGGGTACGCTCCAGCTTTGTGCTTGCTGTGTCCCCGCTGTCCACCCCCCCACCCCGCCTCCGCAAGTTTATGAGTTCAGGTCTCTCCTGGTGCAGGTCTGCAATTTCCTTACCCTAAGCTTCTATCTCTTACCTGCCTCTCCTCCAATGTCCCCAGGGCAACTATGGTTCCTGGTACTATGACTGGGGACCTTCCTTGTCAGCCGATGGAACCTTCTTACCATCTGTTTTGAAGCATACTCTGCATGTTTTGGCTTCCAAACTTCATATAAGCTAAGATCCTGTTGGCTGTTCACTTTGTTTTTTGGAAGATCAGCTAAGTGTCCCAGTTGGGTGCACAAGCAAGTGGGCTCAGCTCCCATGTACTTTACTGCTATCTTCTCTCCCCCAAAAATATTTTTTAGTTTCCACATGTTTATTTCATAAATATTTTTGCAAACCTATGCTCAAGGTCCTATTTTAGGCTCTGCAGATAGAGTAGTGAACAAGATTGATGTTATCTTCTGCCCTCTAAGATTTTACAGTCTCTTTGAGATGATAGCTATTAAATACATAATTACAACTAGGATACAGCTATCTAAGAACTTCACAGTACCAGGAATGCCTGTGACAAAGATACCAGGCCAGGCCAGTGAGGCCAGGGCCATCCTCTTGAGATGAGATATCTAAACTCAGAGAAAGTGTATAATATACCTGTGATTATGAATAATTTGAAACTAGAACACATGTCTTCTGAAGTTCAATGTTCTTTTTTTTTAAAGGTATCTTACAGAATTTGTACTTAACGTCCAATGATAAACAATTTCAGACACTTTGCAAGAAATGCACCTCTGATTCCTGAAATAAGAAAACATATGCGGTGAACCCTACAATCACCCTGCCTTTCTATCTGGAGGCAATTTCAGGACTACAGAAGAAGCAAATGTAACCAAACAGGGCCTGAAAGATTCTTTGAAGACATACAACAAAATTCATTATGCAAAAATGTAAAAATCCCAGCAACCAATCAGAAATTATTAGGTGAGTGAAAATGAGGAAAATGTGATCCATAAGCAGATGAAAGGTCAGTCAGTGTAGTGATCCAGAAATGAGGCAGGCGTAATGGAATTAGCAAAATAGTATTTTAAAATAGGTAATGTGAACATGCTCAATATGTATAATAATCAATGGTAAACATGAATAGAAAAAGAATAGAAGATATAAAAATGAACCACATGAATATCTAAGCATAAAAACTACAATGTAAGAAATAAAATTTTTACTTAGCAGGGTTAACTACAGATTAGACAATGCAGAAAAATTATAAATTTGAGGATTTAAGAAAAAACTTATCCAAAATAAAACATATAGAAAATAAAAATACTTGACAAAATAAATGAAGTTATAAAAATCTATGAAATAATATCAAAAGGTATAATTAACATGCAAGTAGAATCTTAGAATAAGAGGAAGGTTCCAAAAGACTTGAAGAAATAATTTCAGAGTATATAAAGTTGGATGAAAATTACAGAACTACACAACCAAGTAGTCCAAGGAGGAAAAAAAAAAGCAAGATAAGTCACAAACCAATTATTGAGAATCAACAATGTTAAATATCTTTTTAAATATCAAGAAAAAAGTATATTGCTTATAATTTGATAAGTATAGAATAGCTGTAGATTTGTGGTTAGAAACTAGGCAAACCAAAATACCATGAAATGAGAAAATGTTAAAAGGAAAAAAACACCCTGAATATTAAATATCTTAAATTAAAGATGAAAAAGTAAATTTTTCCAACAAAATGAAGTTGATGAAATTTGTTACCAGCAAATATGTTCTATAATAAATACTGCAATTTTCAGAAAGAAGGCTATGGCATCTATGAATAAAATAAAAAGCGCCTAAAATTAAAATTAAAAATAAATGAGCTGTCACTAAGTAAAAGAAGCCATCTTAAAGGTTACATACTATGATTTCAATTCTATGACATTATAGAAAAGGCAGAACTTATGAAGACTATAAAAAATCTGTGGTTGCCAGGATTTGGGCAAAGAGGAAGGGATGAATAAGAAAGGGAACACAGAGGATTTATAAGGCAATGAAACTACTCTGTATGATACCATAAAAAAGAGTACATGCCATTATATATTTGTCCAAACCCATACTATGTACAACACCATAGAACCCTAAGGTAAATGATGGACTCTGGGTTATTATGATGCATCAGTGTAAACTGATCCTTAATTTTAAAAAAAGTACCAACCTGGTGTGGTCTGTTGATAATAAAGGGGGCTTGCATGTGTGAAGGCAGGAGTATATAAGAAATGTTTGTACCTTCCTTTCAATTTTGTTGTTGAATTAAAACTGCTGTAAAAATGAATTCTTAAAACATTTAATATTAGTCCAGTCTCATGGAGAGGAGTTCTGAAGCATCAATTGCATAACAAAGCAGGCCCCACCTGAAGAGAGGGGATGGAAGTTTATGCTTTGGCATCAATAGCCTCAGACAGCCTCACGCAGGATCTCCTGACAGGTGTTAAAGTCTTTTCACCTGTGGTTTCACCTCCTTATGGAATGCACACAGGCCATCATGAAAGGTCTTACTTCTGTCTTGGAGGAGGTATTACTGCATCCTTCCTGCCATTGCTTTTGGAAACAGGGGCACATTTCAGAGGCTAAGAGAGTCTTGGGACAAGACATTGTATACCACTTGACATTGCTATTGAAGTGACCTTGTTAGTCACTCTAACTTAATTTATTTTGTTATATCACATGCTAATCTGGTGAAACAATTATTTCTGAAGTCAGTTTTTAGATGAAGAAACTGAGCTTCATAGAGTCAAAACTAGGATCACAGCCAGACTGTCTAATTCCAATCCCTGATTATTAGGGGTGATGTGTGAGCAATTATGTTTATCATGATCATAAACACCCTTGTTGATCACTGACCTGATGCTTTTCTGCCAGGCAATAATGGACTCTTCTGTGGGTCATGCAGACTCCTTGACCCACCTCTCTGATCTCATCATGGAGATGATGAGATCTCCAGTCCCATGGAGATGATGAGGCCTCCAGTCCCATGGAGGCCTCTAGTAACCTTGAAAGTGGTGGAATCTGACAAAGGAGCCTTCCTACATTTCTGTGCTGGCTAGGACAGAGGTGGCCAAATTACCACCACCACAGTACTACCATAATAAAATAAAACCAACCTCAAGAAAACCTCAAGAGGAATCAATAATGTACTGTTGCAGAGAACCCAAAGGATGCAAACTGCTTTAAAAAGAAAATAAACATATCACTTTTTTTTAGAATGACTGGAACATGACAGTGTCTGGTTTAATAAGAAAGACTCTCTGAAAAAGAGACTCAGCTATTAAAATTCCTAATTCCTTGTTACACTTGTCAAATGTTAGATGTCCACAGTATTTATAGTCACTCAGTTAAATATGCTCATAAATGAGGAGAGCAGAATTTAAGACAGAATCAGCAAGGCTTTCTCAGAGAACTTGAAATATGTTCGGGAAACAGAAAAGAAAAATGACGTCCATGATTCAGGATGATTATCTGAAAACCACACAGTAAAAGACATTATTTTACTACTACTTGAAGAACAGCTTTGTCTGTTTCTACTATGTACCAGGTACTGTATAGAAACTGATATGCAGTGTGTTGGTGAAGAGCATAGGCTCTGAAATGCAAAGTTACGTTACAATGAGAGACAACTGAACACTAACTCACAACACCAAATCTTGTGAGGATGTGCATCAACTGGAACTCTCATCCCCTCTTGGTGCAGGAATAAAATGCTACTTTGAAAAATGTTCTACGAATTTCTTATTAAACAAACCTGAACCTAGCTGATGACCTAAAAGCATCTGTTGAGAATTTTTTAAAGATATTACTTATTTATTTTTGAGAGAGGGGAAGAGAGAAAGAGAGGAAGAGAAACATCAATGTTTGGTTGCCTCTCATGCACCCCCAACTGGGGACCTGACCTGGCCGGCAACTTAGGCATGTGCACTGACTGCAAATTGAACCAGTAACCTGTTGGCTTGCAGGACAATGCCCAATCCACTGAGCCACTCCAGTCAGGATGAAAAAATTTTGTTAAAGAATATTCATAACAGATTTATTCAGAATAAATAGTCAATAAAAACTGCAAAAGCCCAGGTTTCTGTCACAAGGAGAATAAATAAACAGTAGTATATTCATATTACTCAACACTAATCTACAATGAGAAGAAATTAATTTCTGCTTCAAGTAATATCATGAACAAATCCCCCCAAAACATTACATTAAATGAAAATTACCTTATACAAATAAATATATAATATGCAATTTCATTAGATGAATTTCTGGAAAACATTGACATACCTAGTACTAGCAAAAGCAATCTGTGATGGTGAAAAACAGTGGGTGGTTGCCTAATCATGTTGGGTCAAGGCATTTGGAGACTAATGTAGGAGGCATTGAATGGGAAAGAATACAAGGAAACTGCTGGAAGTGATGGCAATATCTTATATCTTGATAGAGATTGGGGTTATATAAGTGCTTGCATTTCTCAAAAATCCATCAGTGTCGATTTAATGTTTTTAGTACTTCACTGTATGTACCTTTTATCTCAAAACAAGAAAGGCATAATAAAAATTGAACTCAGCAAATGATAAGCATGCTGAAGTATTTAGCAAGAAGTGTACTGATGTTTGCAACATTTTAACAGTTTCATTGAGTTGATTTTACATACAATAAACTTTACACATTTAAAGTATAGAATTTGATGTGTTGAACATATGTATGGATTTATAAAATATCAGTAAATCCTTCCCCTCTTCACACTTCCCACAACAAATATCAATGTTTTCTGTTACTATGTATAGTTTTGAATATTATATAACCATGTTTTTAGAAAACCATTTTAATAGTCTACTTTAGTGTGTTTTAGGTTTATAGAAAAAATTTACAGAAATGACAATTTCCAATACCACCTCATTCCCTATACAGTTTCCACTGTTAGAAATATTTTATATTGGTGTGATATTAGTTACAATTGATGAATCAATGTTGATACAATGTTATTAGTTAAAGTCTACAGTTTACATTAGGGCTCACTTTTTGTGTTATACATTCTATGATTTTGGCAAATGGGTAATGTCGTATATTTACCATTACAGTATTATACAGAATAATTTCATTTCCTGTCCTATGTTCCCCCTCTTCATCCCACCCACCCTCACACTGAATAAACTTTTTACTGTATCCATAGTTTTGCCTTTTCCATAATGTCATATACTTGGACTCATACAGTATATAGCCTTTCAGATTAGCTTCTTATTTTTTCATTTTTTAATTAAAACATATTTTATTGTTCAGTTGCAGTTGTCCCCATCCCCCCCATTGGTCTTCCCTGCCTCATCCAACCCATGCTCCCAAAGATAATCCCCACCCCATTGTCCTTGACCATGGATCCTTTGTATATGTTCCTTGACTTGATCCTTTCCCCTTTTTTCCTCCATTATACTCATCCCACCCCCTCTGGTCACTGTAGTTTGTTCTTTATTTCTATGTCTCTTCTTCTTTTGCTCATTTGTTTGTTTTGTTGGTTAGGTTTCACTTATAGATGAGGCCACATGGTATTTGTTTTTAGCTACTCTTGGCAATATGCTTTTAAGTTTCTGCCATGTTTTTCAAGGTTTGGTTGCTCATTTATATCTCTATTACAGAATAATATATCATTGTACAGATGCATCATAGGTTATTTATCCATTTACCTATTGAAGGACATTTAGGTTGCTTGTAACTTCTGGCAATTATAAATAAAGCTCTGCTATAAATATTTGTGTGCAGGATTCTATGTGCACATAAATTTTCACCTTATTTAGGGTGAACATCTAGAAACATGATTACTAGATTCTATGATAAGACTGTGTAGCTTTGTAAGAAACTGTCTCCCATAACACCCTGTATTCCACCAGAAATGTATGAGAGTCTCTGTTGTTTCACATCATCAGCATTGGTGTTGTCAAGGTTTTGGATTTTTGTCATTGTAATATGGGTGTAGTGGTATCTTATTGTTGTTTTAATATGAAATTTCCTATTGACATATGAAGATGGCCATACTTTTTCATATGTTTATTCACCATCTGTATATTGTATATGGAAAGGTGTCTGTTCTGATCTTTTGCCCATTTTTTAATTGTGTAGTTTTGTAACCACAGAACCAGCTCAAGCTAGTCCTATCCTGTTTCTGACAAGATGTGAACCAAAATTTAAACCTTGGTTTAAATTTGAGCAACACTTCTTATGAGCAATGCCATGAACACCGCTCATGAATAATATTTGTGAACCCTGATTGCTCCCTCCATGGAGCCAAAGTGTCGGGACATGACCAAAACCTGAATGCCAGACCCTTCTGTTGTTCAGGAAGATCCAGTGTTGAAACTCCTTTAAAATTCCATCTGGAGCCCTGGTTCCTCAAAGGAGGAACTCCTCAAGGGAGGAACCCAGGGAGGTGTATTAGTGCCTTGCCTCCTGTTTCCATGCCAGTGGCCTCATGAAGCCTTTTCTTTTTTCAAAAGCCTGACCCATGGTATTGGTTTCTGTGCACATTGAGAAGTGAGCCTTTACCCAGTAACAATTCTGGTGATTACAAATGGACTTCAGTCTTTTGGTTGCATGCTTGAACCACTGCAGCCTCCTTGCAGGGCATGCACCTTTGTAGCTGACCCTTAGTAGCCACATTGGCTGTTTTGTCTAGGGGCTTGGCTATTGGGTTTCTGCTTCCTCCATGACAGCACTCCAGACTTCTTGGTGCTACTTTCATTTTTGGAGAAAGAAATAGCTTCTAGATTAGATAATTTTTGGTTAAATAACTTTGTTAAAATTTGCCTAAATTATCTAATAACCTTGTCAGGATTGAGGTTTAGAGTTCCACCCTGGGAGGATTTTGTAGGATTTGAGTCTTGAACCTTGGGTGAGAGTCCCACCTTAAGGATACAATTGGAGTGAGGGTCACAACCACTAAGGTCCTCAAAGATCTGTTTGAGTCCCAAACTATGTATTGAAGTTGTAGGATCTTGAATTTCCTTGTCTGGAAGAGTACTCAGTCTACTGTGTTGTATGTGTGTTGGTTTTGTTTTGTGTGTATTTTTAGGTTAAAAGTTCCGTAATTTGCCTCTTTTCAGCAAACCCTGAAGGAGTTGCTGGCAGCAGCCCGGCAGGCCTAACTGACAGCAGCTGTTCGTTTCATTTTGACCATACTGAGTAAACACTTGCTTGATTACCAACTAGAGGTCAACCATCCAACCTTGAGTGTATTAAAGTTGTCTAGTGCTGGCAAGGATAAGGCTGGGTCATCAGTTCACCACCCCCACCCCCCGGAAGAAATCAAACCCAGGGTCTGAAGCTCTGTGGCAAATTCAGGTACCGGAGTACCACATTAGTAGACTTGAAAATAAGAAGTCCTTAATCCAATCACATTAATCTAAGCTAACAATATGTTTGATATATATCATATTTTCGGTCAAGAAAAGATGTTATATGTTTGACAAACTTCCCAAGGTTCAGGTTTTACAAGGAGACTTTTTCTTAACCAATGAGTGGCTAGGTTATTTCAGTGGTCTCCTGGAATACCTCAAAGATTTGTTTTCTTTCCTTATATAAGAGGAATTTCAAACTAATTACAACTGAAATTACATGAGGAGATTTGTCAAATAAAGAAAAAAATCTGGTTATCTTAAAATGTTATGTTACTTAAAGAAGCACTGATAGACTCTTAGATACAGAGAACAGACTGATGCCAGAGGGGGAGGGAGGTTAGAGGACTGGATAATAAAGGTGAAGGCATTGAGAAGTACAGATTTGTACTTCTGGCACAGGGATGTAAAGTACAGCATTGGAAACGTAATGCTGTAATAACTATGTACGGTGCCAGGTGGGCACTGGAAATATTGAAGGGAACACTTTGTAAAGTATATGATTATCTAACCACTATACTATACACCTGAAATTAATACAAAATAATATTGATGTAAACTGTAATGGAAAATATTTAAAACTTTTAAAAAATGTGATGTTACCGAGAAAAGCAAATCTCATTGTTAATTGCATTCTAATAAGACTCATTACTGTATAAAATAAGGGGGACTGTTAATAGTATACCTGATTGCAGTCCTTTGAGGGGAATTCTTCAATATGTTCAATATTCAGCTGTGAATAAGAGGAATATTTTTTGTAAGACTGATTGGCTTCAGTATCAGTTGGAGTCACAGTAGAAATCTCCGAAAATGTGTTCTTTAGCTAAAATTATGGTGCAGAAGGAAAGGCCCTCAGGTAAAAAATTGTCTTGCCCACATGAGAGCCAAATAGTGATCTTGGTTTACTACATCTAACTCTTCAGCCTTTCGGTGACTTCCCACTGTATGAAGTTGCAATTCCTGCAGGTCACTGAGGTTTCCACCAACAATCCTTCTTGGGATGCAGGTCCAGCCTTGCACCCTGCCTGCCAGGTAGAGAGGAATGGCCTCTGCTTCCCAGACTTTCCAGAGTACTCAAATTCATCCAGGGGCTACTCTGCCTCAGGCAGGACAATGTTCATTGAGACAAGTCCCTGCAGGTCTAGATGAACAAAATCAAGCTAGGGGATTTGTAATATGTGCACTTCACATTATCCTATGATCCTTAAGGATTCATTATCCTTAAGATAATTATCCCTAAAAAAATGGAAAATGTTTTTACCTCAGTATTTTGGAAGCCTCCACCAGGAGGAGTTTTGTACAGGGAAGGAGCGAGAATCACATGGTATCGAGCTTTGTTTGAGGTGCAGCAGTTTACTCTGCAGCCATCATGAACACTGAAGGCATAACTCAGAGGCAAATTAAGGATATCCACTTAGAAGAGGCTGTGGGAAACCCACCAAGTGGATAGACAGCAGTAAGTGGCAGGTTCATACAGTACTGGGTCCAGTAAACCCTGTCCTCAGATGCTGCAGTGGCTTTGGTGTCACCAAGGCCAGTCCCAGGGCCAACCTAAGGCTGCAGTGACACCCAAATTCCATGCATATTTGGGCAGGATACACATAATAATGGGACTTCACAAAGGAGCCCCAAACAAGGGCCTGAGGAGAATCCATTCATCTTCCCAAAAGGGTTTTTGAAGTGTCCCAACAATATATTCTTTAAAAACTACAACAACTGAAAGGGGTATTGGGGATGCCACTTTCTCAATGGTTTGAGATTACTTTGAAAGTGTGTAATAACCATGACCAAGTCCAGGAAAAGAAGAGATAGTAAGCTTCACAGCTTACCACAGCTTTTTAAATATATCTTATTGATTATGCTACTACAGTTGTCCCATTTTCCCCCCTTCATTCCCCTCCACCCTGAACACCCTTTCCCACCCACATTCCCCCCTTTAGTTCATGTCCCTGTGTCATTAGTTCTTTAGTTTCTATATGTCCCATACTATTCTTGCCTCCTCCCTGTCTATTTTCTATCTACCATCTATGCTACTTATTGCCTGCAACTTTTCCCCCTCTCTCCTCCTCCCACTCCCCTGTTGCTAACTCTCCAGATGATCTCCATTTCTGTGGTTCTCTTCCTGTTCTAGTTGTTTGCTTAATTTGTTTTTATTTTTGTTCTAGGTGTGGTTGTTAATAATTGTGAGTTTGCTGTCATTTTTACTATACATGTTTTTTATCTTTTTTCTTAGATAGGTCCCTTTAACATTTCATATAATAAAGGCTTGATGATAAAGAACTCCTTTAACTTGACTTTATCTGAGAAGTACTTTATCTGCCCTTCCATTCTAAATGAAAGCTTTGCTGGATAGAGCAATCTTCGATGTAGGTCCTTGCCTTTCATGACTTGGAATACTTCTTTCCAGCCCCTGCTTGCCTGTAAGGTCTCTTTTGAGAAATCAGCTGACAACCTGATGGGAACTCCTTTGTAGGTGATGTCCCCTTATCTCTTGCTGCTTCTAGAATTCTCTCCTTCATTTTAGTCTTGGCTAATGTAATTATGATGTGCCTTGGTGTGTTCCTTCTTGGGTCCAACTTCTTTGGGACTCTCTGAGCTTCCTGGACTTCCTGGAAATCTATTTCCTTTGTCAGATTGGGGAAGTTGTCCTTTATTATTTGTTCAAACCACTTTTCCACTTGTTGCTCTTCCTCTTCCCTTCCTGGTACTCCTATAATCCGGATGTTGGAACATTTAAAGATGTCCTGGAGGTTCCTAAGCTTCTCCTCATTTTTTGAATTCTTATTTCTTCATTCTTTTATGTTTGGTTGTTTCTTTCTTCCTTCTGGTCCACGCCACGGAGTCCCAGTTTTCTTCCCATCAGTACTGGTTCCCTGTGCATTTTGCTTCATTTCACTTAGTGTAGCCTTCATATTTTCATCTAATTTGTGACCAAATTCAACCAATTCTTTGAGCATCTTGATCACCAATACTTTGAACTGTGCGCCTGAAAGGTGGTCTATCTCTTTGTCGCTTAGTTGCATTTGCTCTGGAACTTTGATCTGTTCTTTTTGGGGGGGCATTTTTGGGAGGGTCTTGTTATATTTGTTGTGTATGAGGGGTGGAGCCTTAGGTGTTCACCAGGGCAGGGCAACCCATGTCACTGGGTTGTAACACTGTATGTGGGGGTGGGGTCTGAGGGGGAACAATGGTTCTTGCCCCACTTTCTGTTGGATTTCAGCCCCTTCCTCACTCCCCCCAAGCAAACTGGAACTTTATGGTGCTGATTCCCATGTGGGTGGGCTTGTGTACATTCTAGGACCCTGTGGGTCTCTCAAAAACTCTCCTGTGAGGCTTGGAGTCTCTCCTGGCAACTCAACTCCCACAGGTGTTTTCAATCAGTGTTTTCAGGCTTTATTTCCCCATGTTGGGACCCTGGGTTGCCAGGTCTGTCTCACTCCCCAGTTTTACCTGGTTTATCTGTGCACAAATATGGGACCACCCAGTCAGCCAGCCGACTTGTGAGCCCAGGGTTTGTCAGCTGCTGACCTCCACACCCAGTGCCACTGCTTTTTTTTTTGCCAGGACCCCTTTCCGTCAGGCTGCCTGACTCTGCCCCTCCCACCAGTCTGGATGAATGTGCCTATTTTAACTCCTTGGTTGTCATACTTCCATACAGTTCAATTTTCTGTCAGTTCTGGTTGTTATTTTGTTTCTAAATTGCTGTTTTTCTTATTTTGGTAAATATTGGATAAATCCCTCCCATTGGTGTGCCTAGAGCAGTTAAGTCTCAACTACAAAAGGAGGGTGTACTCAGCCCACACAGAGGGCATACCTCAAGGGCCAAGCTTGGGTGATCAGGGAGGCTGTGCCAATGCATCCTACACAATACCTACTACATTAGGCTAATCTACCAAGTCTGAGAGACATAGCAGCTATACGTAATACACAGAAACAAACACAGGAAGGCCACCAAAATGAGGAGTCAAAGGAACATGTCCCAAGTGGAAAAAGTAGAACAAAACTCCAGAAAAAGGACTACACAAAATGGAGACAAGGAACACACTAGATGCAGAGTTAACAATACTGGTTATAAGTATGTTCAATGAATTTAGTGATACCATCAAAGGCATTAAAAAGGGCCAGTCAGAAATTAACGGTACACTAACTAAAATTAAGAACAATTTGTAGAAGATCAACAATAGAGTATATGAAGCTGAGGATAAAATTAGTGTTTAGAATATAAAGAAGGAAAAAAGCACTCAATCAAACCAACAAGAAGAAAAAAGAATAAAACTATGAAGATAGTGTAGGGAGCCTTTGGGTTAACTTCAGATGTACCAAAATTCACATCATAAAGATGCCAGAAGAAAAGAGAGAGAGAAAGAAAAAGAAAATCTATTAAAAAAAATAACGATCGGAAACTTTCCTAATCTGGCAAAAAATATATACATACCAGTTCAGAAAGTGCAGAGTCCCAAACAAGACGAACCCCAAAAGAACGGCAACTAGATACATCATAATTAAAATGCAAAAGGTTAAAGACAGAGGGGACTTTTAAAGCAGCAAGAGAAAAGCAGTTATTTACCTACAAGGGAGCTCCCGTAAGACTGCAAGCTGATTTCTCAATAGAAATTTTGCATCCCAGAAGGGATTGATAAGAAATATTCAAAGTGATAAAAAGCAAGAGCCTCCAACAAAGATTACCATATCCAGCAAAGCTATTATTCAGAACTGAAGGACAGATAAAGAGGTTCTCAGACAAGAAAAAGCATATGGAGTTCATCACCACCAAACCAATGTTACATGAAATATTAAAGGGTTTTCATTAAGAAGAAGAAAAAAGAGATCCAAAATATAAACAATAAAATGACAATAAATATACATCTATTAACAATTGAAGCTAAGGAAATAAACAGAACAGAAACAGACTCATAAATACAGATAACAGTTTGACAGATGCCAGGAAGGAGCAGGCCTGTGGGGATGGGTGGGAAGAGTGAAGGAATTAAGAAGTAGAAATTGGTTGTTACACAATGGTCATGGGGACATAAAGTGCAGCATAAGGAATGTAGTCAATAATATTCTAATGAATGTATGGTGTCAGATGAATGCAAGATTTATTGGGCTGACCACTTAGAAAGTTATATAGTATCTAATCATTGGGGTGTGCAGCTAAAGCCAATATAATAATGTATGTCAACTATAATTTTAGAATGAAAATAATTTAAAAGTAGAAAAAACAAAATAAAGCAATATTCTTTAAAGAGGTGTGGGAAGGTCTAAAGCTTCTGATAACCACCTAAATAATTACTTTAAGTATAATAGACTTAAAGTCTTCAATCAAAAGACCTAGAATTGCTGAATGGATTTTAAAAATCCAATAATGTGCTATTCTACAAGAGATTCACTTTGCCTTAAACACATTTAGTCTGAGAGATCTGGATCAACAGCTCCCTCCCCTGGCAAACAGGGTTTGAGCAGCACCAGGAAAGATGTGGTTGTCTGAAATCCCAGGGGGGCGCAATAAGAATGAAGTGGTAAACACACAGGGGCTGTGTACCCACGGAGACTGTGGACACTGGATGGGGAGAGTTGAGCCCTTACAGACCCTAACCCAGATAGTCCCTGGTCTACTTAGGGAGTTGGGCTGTCTGAGAGGTCAGGTCCTTGTAGGGAGCAGCAGGCTTGGCCGGAGGGATTTTTCAAAAAGAAACAGAAAAAAGAGGCACTCCTCAGTGTTCTCCTGCAGCAGCGGCCCAGGCCTCCTGCACACCTAACCCTGCCCAGGCACCTGGTGACGCTCCTGAAGTGGAGCTTTGCTCACATCTGAAGCCCCTGACAGAGTGAGCACCCAAAGATGCCTCCTTAGCAGAGGCCAAGTTCTCACACCCAGAGCACCGGGAGGGAGTCCACCCGATCCTACAGGACCTGCGGCTACCCATCCCACCACACCCTCAGGCCCAGGATAGAGCCTGCCTAACCCAGACACCCAGAGGCACCACACATCCAAACCCTGAGCCATGGGGAAAGCAGCAGAGGAGGCACGCACCTGCATTCACAGGAGCACTGCAGCACCTCTGCCCTGCAAGGCCACTGGCTCTCTAAGAGGAAGGCAGAGATGCCCCAGCAGAGGAGAAATGCAGGGCTCAGGGAGCCAGCAATCTACAGAAAGATTTAACTGAACTAGCCTGAAGGGCCACTGAGAGTCCCTAGCATCTAGGACCTCAAAGAGCACGAAGGTGGTGTGTGAATTGCCCCTAACTGTTGCACCTCAAGAACAGTGCTACTGGTGGACTGAAGACGTAGGCTGAGCATAAAGGGGCACTGGGGGCCTGGCAACGAATTGAGGATTTGGGCTGGAGGCTGGGTGAATGCAGCTCGGGAAGGGAGAAAAGTGAAACCAATTACCCCTCAGCCTGCTGCATCCAGGAAGACCAGCAGAACCAGCTTGACCTGTTTGAAGCCAGCCGGAGGCTTTTTTTTTTTTTATACTTTTTTTCTCTCTCCTTCCTTCCTGTTTTCCTTCCTTCCTTCCTTCCTTCCTTCCTTCCTTCCTTTCTTCCTTCCTTCCTTCCTTCCTTCCTTCTTCCTTTCTTCCTTTTTTCCCTTTTTATCTCTTCTTCTGTCCTTATTTTTTTTTAATTCCCACAAGTGAGACAATAAAATCTGGAGCTGTGAAAAAACCAGAGTTGGACCAAAAGAGGGGTCATTCCAATGGCTGAGACAGTGAGACAAATTTTACTTTGCTACTCCACAGAACTTGCAAGTTATTGTATATTTGTATATAATATACATCTTTTATTTTATTAATATCTTTGTGTTTTCCTTTCTTCTGTTTAGCCTCTTCACTTGGCTTATTAAATTGCATTGTTTGACTGGTTTTCCTTCTTCTCTCTTTCAGAGTGTATTTTCAATTTACCATCTTTCACTTCACTTGTGTTCCATTAGCACACTACTCGATGTTCTATACTCCCCATTCTTGTTATCCAGACACATACATTCTGTCATATGATTGTTGTTCCATTATTATTGTAAATAATTGCTGCTCCATACAATTGTAAATACTACACAGCACCCCTCTAAAATTTTAGCTCACTTCACTGTTTCCTGAACTATATTACTGTTGTGGTTAACTCTATTCTCTCTCACATTACATCTATTTTCTAGGTTTTACTCTCACTCACATCACAATCTGATCTCCCTCAAGTTCACTGCTTTCTAGAATCAACTCACAATCCTCCCCCCTCAACAAGAGTCTTATCTTCTTGCCACCTTTTCTAAAAAGTGGCTAGTTGGGTAAAATATTATGCTTAACAATATATATATCCAAAGGATTGCTTATCTCATCTCTGTGGGTTGGTGCTTTAAATACCATAGAATACACTACCACTGTCTTAATCAATTTTGCCTCCCCCCTCCAAGTGATCACAAAAAAGAATAGATTGAAGCAGTGAACACCAGGATAGTTTCTGGAAGAGGAAACCCACCAACAAAGGAACCACCAACAGATAACAACAGAAGAAAATGAAGGAGGGAATAGAAACCCCACTAACTCAACCCAGGACATATCTTTAAATATAACTAAATGGTGGAGAAATTACCCAGATCAAACAACTGAAAAAGAGCAAGAGAGAATCCTCAAAACCTTGTACACTTGGAAGAACCAGCTTCAGCACACCCTGCTCTCACCAGTACAACAGAATACAAGACATGGTGGACAGAGTGACCCTTGGATAACCAGTTGAAGGGAAGGACCCACCAAACAAAGACCCAACAACAATCAAAACCCAAAGACATACAGAGAGCCAATGTAAATGAAAGCCCAAACCAGTGAGCTCAGGAGATTAATACTACACCACTGAATCTCACAGGGCTTCTACCACAGAAATTCACACCATAAACCCAGGGAGTCAAAACAGATCAATTTAAAAAGCAGAGGCTAACAAGAAGAGTCTCACAAACAATGGAAAGACAAAGAAACAATCCCCAAATGAAAGGAAAGGAGGAAGCCTCAAAAAGAATGCTAAATGAAATAGAGGTAAGTTAACTATCAGATACTCAGTTCAAAGCATTGGTTAAAAGGAAGCTCAATGAGCAAACTGAGAATGACCAAAAACTACAGGGAAACAACGAGTAGCTTACTGAAAACTATATAAGCATTAAAAAAAAAGTCACAGAAATAATCAGCAAGGACCAAGAGGGAATGAAGAATACAATTTCTGAACTGACAAGCACAGTAAAAGAAATGAAAAGAAGGATCAGTGAAGCAGAAGATCAGATCAGCAAGCTGGAGGACAAGCACAAAAAAACTCCCAGAAAGAGCAAGAAAAGGATAAGAGGCTCAAAAAGAACAAAGAGGGGTTAAGGGGAATGCAAGACAACAAGAAATATAATAATATCCATATAATAGGGATACCAGAAGGAAGAGAAGAAGAGCAGGGATAGGAAACCTGTTTGAAAAAATAATGATGGAAAACATCCCTAATTTGGTGAGATAAAATGTCACACAAATCTAGAAAACACAGAGAGTGCCAATCAAGAGGAACCCAAAAGAAGCCCACTTCAATACACATCATAATTAAAATGGAAAAATTCAAAGACAAAGAGAGAATCTTAAAAGCAGCAAGGGAAAAACAGGAGGTAACACACAAGGGAGCTCCGATAAGACTAGCAGCTGACTTCTCAATGAAAACGCTCCAAGCCAGATGAGAATGGCAAGAAATATTCTACATAATGAGAACCAGCAGCCTCCAACCAAGACTACTTTATCCAGCAAGGTCCTCAATTAAAATGGAAGGCCAAAAAAGGAGCTTTCCAGAATACAGAAGCCTCAAAGATTACAGCTCCTCCAAACCAGCTCTGCAAGAGATGCTAAGGATTCTGCTTTATAGAAAGGAAAAAAAATGAGTAAGAGAGAGAAACATAGGTACAAAAAATGTCAATGAATTAGTACCTACCAATAATAACCTTAAATGTAAATGGATTAAGTGCCACAATTAAAAGACACAGAATAGCTGAATAGGTAAGAAAACATGACCCATACATATGCTGCCTACAAGAGACCCACCTCGGAACAAAAGACCTACATAGACTGAAAGTGAAGGGCTGGAAATAAATATTCCAAGCAAATGGACAGGGGAAAAAAGCTGGGGTAGCAATACTCATATCAGACAAAATGGACTTCAAAAAAGGCCATAAAAACAGACCGAGAAGGGCTCTTCATAATACTCAAGGGAAGACTCCATCAAAAAGACATAAACATTGTAAATATATATGCATCGAACATAAAAGCACCCAAACACATAAAGAAAATCTTTGAGGACTTCAAGAAAGATATTGACAGCAACATAATTATAGTAGGGGATTTTAGCACCCCACTGTCTAAAATGACAAAACAAATATTTTGCTCTTCCAAACAAAATATCAACAAAGATATCATGGCATTTAACAGTGGCCTAGATGAAATAGACTTAACTGATATGCGTGTGTGTGTGTACACACACACACACACATATATATATAGATATATATATAAATATATATATATCTATATATAGTCTTTCATCCCAAACAAGCAAAATACACATTCTTTTCAAAAGCACATGGGACATTTTCAAAGATAGACCACATGACAGGACTCAAAACAAGCCTCAACAAATTCAAGAAAATTGAAATCATATGAAGCATTTTCTCCAACCACAAGGGACTGAAACTAGAAACCAACCTCAAGGATAAAACCCCAAACACTCAAACTCATGGACCTTGAATACTATTATTGCTGTTAAACAATGCTATTAAACAATAAATGGGTCAAGAATGAGATTAGGGAAAATGAAAAAGTTTCTAGAAACAAATGAAAATGAAATCACAACAACCCAAATCTTATGGGACTCAGCAAAGGCAGTGGCGCACCAGTCTGCATTCCCACCAACAGTGCACTAAGTTTCCCTTTTCTCTGCATCTTCTCCAACACTTGTTTGTTCATTTGTTTTTGGTGGCCATTCTGACTGGTGTGAGATGGTATCTCATTGTGGTTTTAATTTGCATCTCTCTGATGGCTAGTGATGCTGAGCATCTTTTCATATGTCTCTGAGCCCTCTGTATATCCTCCTTGGAGAAGCCTCTGTTCAAGTCTTTTGCCCATTTTTAATTGGGTTGTTTGTCTTCCTGGAGTGGAGTAGTGTGAGTTCTTTATTTATTTTGGAGATCAAACCCTTGTTTGAGGTATAGAGGCAAATATGTTTTCCCATATAGTTAGTTCTCTTTTCAAAATATGTTTTCCCATATAGTTGGTTCTCTTTTCATTTTAATGCTGTTTTCTTTAGCCATGCAGAAGCTTTTTATTTTGATGATGTTCCATTTGTTTATTCTTTCCTTTATGTTCCTTGCTTTAGGGGACATACCAGTGAAGATGTTAATATGTGGAATATCTGAGATTTTCCTGGCTATGTTCTCCTCTAGGACTTTAACGGTGTCACAACTTATATTTAAGTCTTTTATCTACCTTGAATTTATTTTTGTGTATGGTGTAAGTTGGTGATCAGGTTTCATTTTTTTCATGTAGTTGTCCATATGTCCCAACACTGTTTTTTAAAGAAGCTATTTTTAGTCCATTTTATACTTTTTTCCCCTTTGTCAAATATTAATTGACCATAGAGACTTGGGTTTATTTCTGCACCCTCTGTTCTGTTCCATTTGTCTGTCTGTCAGTTTTTGTGCCAGTACCATGCTGTTTTGATTACAGTGGCCTTGAAATACCAGGCCTTGTAATATCAGGTATTGTGATCTCTCCTGCTTTGTTCTTCTTTCTCAGAATTGCTACAGCTATTCAGAGTCATTTATGGTTTCATATAAATTTCTGAAATGTGTGTTCTGTATCTGTGAAATATGTCATTGGTACTTTAATAGGGATTGCATTGGATCTATAAATTGCTTTGGATAGTATGGCCATTTTGATGATGTTAATTCTTTCAATCCGTGAGCGTGGTACATGCTTCCATTTGTTTGTGTCTTTCTTAATTTCTTTCTTCAGTGTTGTGTAGTTTTCTGAGTACAGGTCTTTTCCCTCCTTGGTTAGGTTTATTTCTAAGTACTTTATTTTTCTTGTTACTATATCAAATGGAAACTTTTTCTTGATTTCTGTTTCTGATATTTCATTGCTGGTATACAAAAATGCCTTTGAACTCTGAATATTGACTTTGTACCCCACTATTTTGCCAAATTTATTTATTAGGTTGAGTAGTTTTTTGGTGGAGTCTATAGGATTTTCTATGTACACTATCATGCCATATGCAAACAATGACAGTTTTACTTCTTCCTTTCCAATTCGGATGCCTTTTCTTTATTTTCTTGTCTGATTGCTGTGGCTAGGACTTCTAGTACTATGTTGAATAGGAGTGGTGAAAGGGAGCATCCTTGTTTTGTTCCTGATCTTAGTGGAAAAGTTCTAAGTTTTTGCATGTTGAGTATGATGATGGCTGAAGGTCTCTCATATATGACCTTTATTATGTTGAGGAATGCTCCCTTAATTCCCGCTTTGCTGAGTGTTTTTATCATCAATGGGTGCTGTATCTTATCAAATGCTTTTTCTGCATCTATTGATATGATCATGTGATTTTGGTCTTTGGTTTTATTTATGTGGTGTTATGTTTATTGATTTGCAAATATTGAACCATCCTTGCATCCCTGGGATGAATCCCACTTGATCACAGTGTATGATATTTTGAATGTATTGCTGGATGTGGTTTGCAAATATTTTGTGGAGGATTTTAGCATCTATGTTCATTAGTGATATTGGTTTGAAGTTTTCTCCTTTTGTTATATCTTTTTGGGGGATTAGGATGATGCTGTCCTCATAAAAAGAGTTTGGGGGTCCTCCACCTTCTTGGATTTTTTGAAAACTTGTGAAGGGTAGGAATTAGCTAATATTTAAATGTTTTGTAAAATTCTCCTATGTAACTCTCCAGTCCAGTGCTTTTGTGTGTTGGTAGTATTTTGATTACTGCTTCAATTTCATCAGCTATTATTGGTCTATTCAGGCTTTCTGCTTCTTCTTCATTCACTTGTGGAAGACTATATTTTTCTAGAAATTTGTCTACTTTTCCTAGGTTTTCAAAATTGTTGCCATACAGTTGTTTGTAGTAATGTCTTAGAGCCCTTTGTATTTCTGTGGTATCAGTTGTAATCTCTCCTCTTTCATTTCTGATTGTGTTTATTTAGGCTTCTCTCTTTTTTCTTGATGAGTCTGCTTAAAGGTTTGTCCATTTTGTTTATCAGTTCAAAGAACCAGCTCCTGGATTTATTGATTTTAGAATTGTGCTTTTGGTCTCTATATCATTTAATTGTCCTCTGATCTTGATTATTTCCTTCCTTCTACTTGCTCTGGACTGTCTTTGTTGTTGTTCCTCCAGTTCTTGTAGGCATAAGTTTAGGCTATTCATTTGAAATGTTTTTATCTTTTTTAGGTAGGCCTGCATTGCTATGAACTTTTCTCTGAGGACTGCCTTTATTATGCCCCATAAGTTTTGGATTATTGTGAGCTAATTTTCTTTTTTTTTCAAGAGTGATCTTTACATCTATTTTTTTTATTTAATTCTTATTCAAGTACAGTTTTCTGTTTTATATTCCCTGCCCTGCCCCCCAGTGCTCCCCACCTGCCTCCCATTTCCGCCCCCCACCTCAATTATTGTCCATGTGTCCTTTATACTTATTCTTGTGAGTCCCTCCCCTTTTCTCCTATGATTCTCTCCCCTCTCCTCTCTGGACCCTGTCAGCCTGTTCTGTATTTGAGTGTCATTGGTCATATTTTGCTTGCTTGTTTGTTTTGTTGTTTAGATTCCTGTTAAAAGTGAGATCATATGGTATTTGTCTTTCACTGCCTGGCTTATTTTGCCAAACATAATGCTCTCCAGTTCCATCCATGATGTTGCAAAAGGTAGGAGCTCCTTCTTCCTTTCTGCAGCATAGAATTCCATTGTGTAAATGTACTGTAGCTTTTTGATCCAGTCATTCATTTGTTTCCAGAGACTTTTTTATTTCTTTCTCAATCTTAATCTTCACCCATTCATTGTTTAATAACATGCTATTTAATTTCCATGAGTTTGAGTGTTTTTGAGTGTTTTCCTTGAGGTTGATTTCTAGTTTCAGTCCCTTGTGTTCAGAGAAAATGCTTGATGTGATTTCAAATTTCTTGAATTTGTTGAGGCTTGTTTTGTGTCCTATCATGTGGTCTATCTTTGAAAATGTTCTATGTGCATTTGAAAAAATGTATAATTTGCTTCTTTGGGATGAAAGGCTCTATATATATCAAGTGAAGTTCATTTTAACTAGGACATTGTCCAATGCTGCAATATCTTTGTTGATATTTTGTTTGGAAGCTCTATCCATTGTTAATAGTGGGTTGTTAAAATCTCCTACAGTAATGATGTTGCTGTCAATATCTTTCTTGCAGTCCTCCAAATTTTCTTTATGTATTTGGGTGCTCTTATGTTGGGTGCATATATTTTACAATGTTTATGTCTTTTTGATAGTATTTCCTTAAGTATTCTGAAATGACCTTCTAGGTCTCTTCTTATGGGCCTTTTTTGAAGTCTATTTTGTCTTGTATGATTATTGCTATCCCAGCTTTTTTTCCTGTCCATTTTCTTGGAATATTTTTTTCTAGCTTTCACTTTCAGTCTGTGTATGTCTTTCATTCTTAGGTGTATCTCTGTAGGCAGCATATGTGTGAGTCATGATTTCTTATTCATTCAGCTATTCTATGTCTTTTGATTGGAGCATTTAATCCATTTACATTTAAGGTTATTATTGATAGGTACTTTTTCATTGCAATTTTTTGGTACCTGTGTTCCTCTCTCTGTCACTCATTTTTTTTCTTAGAGCAGACCTCTTAGCATGTCTTTCAGAGCTGGTTTGGAGGAGGTATGTTCTTTGAGGTTTATTTTTTCTGATAAACTATTTAGTCATCCATTTTCATTGAGAGCTTTGCTGGATATAGTAGTCTTGATTGCACACCTTTGTTTTTCATTACTTGGAATATTCTTTGCCAGTTCCTTCTTACTTGTAGCATTTCCATTCTTGTGAAATGGAAATGAGGTCAGCTGGTAGTCTTACTGGGGCTCCCTTGTATGATACTTCTGTTTCTCCCTTACTGCATTTAAGAACCTCTCTTTGTCTTAGAATTTTGCCATTTTAATTATGATGTGTCATGAAATGGGCTTCTTTGGGTTACTCTGAACTGGACTCTGTGTTTCCTGGATTTGTGTGACTTTTTCTCTCATCAAATTAGGGAAGTTTTCCACCATTACTTTTTCAAACAAGTCTTCTATCCCTGCTTTTCTTTTTCTGGTATCCCTATTATACAGATATTATTATGTTTCATGTTGTCCTGCAGTTCCCTTAACACCACTTTGTTCTTTCTGAGTCTCTTCCTTTTCTTGCTCTTTCTGGTTTTTTTATTCCTACCTTGTCCTCCAGTTCACCAATTCAATCCTCTGCTTCATTGAGCTTTCTTTTCATCCCTTCTACTGTGTTCTTCAGTTCAGAAATTGTATTTTTCATTTTCTCTTAACCCGTGTCAATAGTTTTTGTTTCCTTTTTCATGTTGATATAGTTTGCAGTGAGTTCATTTTAGTCTCTATGTAGTTTTTAGTAATTATTTGGGAGCTCATTGAGCTTCCTTTTAACCAATGCTTTAAACTGAATATCTGATAATTAACATGCCTCTATTTCATTTAGCATTCTTTCTGAAGCTTTCTCCTTTCCTTTCATTTGGTGTTTGTTTGTTTTTTTTTCTTTCCCATTTTGCGAAACTTCTTGTTAGCCTCTGCTTCTTAAATTAGTCTGTTCTAACTCCCTGGGTTTATGGTGTGAACTTCTATGGTAGGAGATCTGTTAGATTCAGTGGTGAAGTTTCCTTGATCTCCTAAGCTTGCTAGTTTTTAGCTCTCATTTATATTGGCTCTCTGTATGGCTTTGCATTTTCATATTGTTGGGTTTTTCTTTGGTGGGTCCTTCCATCCAGCTGGTTAACTAAGGGTCACTCCCCCTACCATGTGTTGTATGCTGTTGTGCAGGTGCAGACAGGTTGTGTTGAAGCTGGTTCTTCTGTCTGTCTGAGGTTTTGAGGCTTCTTCCTCACTATTGTTCAGTTGTTTGTTCTGGGTAAGTTCTGTACCATTCAGTTGTATTTCCAGATTGGACCTGAGTGGAGGTTAGTGTGGCTTCTATTCACTCCTTCACCTTGTTTCCATTCTTATCTGTTGGTGGTTCTTTGTTGGTAGGTTCTCTCTTCCAGGAGGTATATTGGTGTTCATAGCTTCCATCTACTCCTTTATGTGATCAGTTGGAGGCAGAAGGCAAAATGGATTAAGACAGAGGGAATGTCTTCTATAGGACTTCAAATACCAATGCGTAGAGAAGAGTTAGGAGATTCTTTGGATAAGCATAGTGTTAGCTCTAGTATTTTACCCAACTAGTCACTTTTTAGACATGATGGAAAAAAGATAAGACTTTTATTGGGGGGGGGGGGGGTTGTGAATTGGATCCCAAAGACAATGAGCTTGTGGAAGGTCAGATTATGAGATATTGCAAGAGTGAAGGATAGAAAATAGGTGTAGTATGTGAGAGAATAGAGTTAACCACAACAGTAATGAAGTTCCAGAAGACAGTGAAATGGCTTAAGATCTTGGAGGGGTGCTGTGTAGTATTTACAATTGTATAGAACACCAATTATTTACAATAGTAGTGTAGCAACAATCATATGACATAATCTGTGTAATCTGAATAACAATAATAGCAAGTACACCACCTAGAGTAGTATGCTATTGGAACACAATTGAAGTAAAAGGAGGAAAATTAAAAATACTGTGAAAGAGAGAACAAGAAAACCCAGCCAAACAATGCAATTAAATGAACAAAACAAAGAAAACCAAAGAGAAAGAAGAGAGATAAAATATGAATATAATAAAAGAAGTGAAAATATTGAAAAGATAATAATACAAATAAACAATAACTTGCAAGTTTTCTGGAATAGCAAATTGAAATTTGTCTCAGTTTCTCAGTTGTTTGGATGACCCCTCTTTGGGTCTGATTTTCGTCCTTTCACATTTCCAGGTTTTATTGTCTCATTTGTGGGGGGGCGGGGGAAAGTGAGAGGGGGAGAAAAAAGAAAGGAAATAAAAAGCTTCCTGCCCTGGCTGGTGTAGCTCAGTGGATTGAGCACTGGCCTGCAAACCAAAGGGTCACTGGTTCTATTCCCAGTCAGGGCACATGCCTAGGTTGCAGGTCACTTCCCAGCAGGGCACGCACAAGAGGCAACCATACATTGATATTTCTCTCCCTCTCTCCTTCCCTTCTCCTCTAAAGATAAAGAAATAAAATCTTTAAAAAAAAGCTTTCTGCTGGCTTTAAGCCAGCCAAGTGAGTTCTGCTAGTCTTCCTTGCTAGAGCAGGCTGAGGAGACAATGGGTTTTGCTTTTCTCCCTTCCTGTGGTTTTGGGATGGGGACCAGGTCTGAGCTACACTCTTCACAGTTGCCCAGCCCCCAGCCCAGTTCCTCAGTTCACTGCTGGGCCCCCAATTCCCTTCTGTGCCAGGCCTATACTTTCATTCCACCAATTGAGCTGCCTGTCCTTGAGGTACACCAGTTAGGGGCAACTCACACACTACCTTCTTGCCTTTGCAGTCCTGGGTGCTAGGGACTCTCAAAGTCTCTTCAGGGTAGTTCAGCTACCCCACTGAGTTAAGCCTTTCTGGGGGCTGCCGACTCCCTGAGCCCTGTTGCTCTCCTCTGTGGGGACGCTTCCACCTTTCTCTTAGCAAGCCATTCTGGCCCACAGGGTGGGAGCACTGCTGTGGCTGCTGTAGCAGGGGGTAGGCCTGTGCTGCTGGGGTGGTGGGCATGTGCATGAGGCCTCCGCCACTGCTGTGGCAGGAACAGCAGGGTCAGGTGTTGCAGGTGTGGGTGCATGGCTTCTGCTGTTGCAGAGGTGGGGGTGGGGGTGCAGACATAAGGAAGGCAGGGCCGGGCCCTGCTGCTGGGGCCATGGGGTGCCCTCCACTGCTGCTGGTGGGGGAAGGGTAGAGGTAAGGGCTACAGCAATGGTCTTGGCAACAGGGACAGGCCATGGCCAAGGCTGCGGAGGCTGCAGGGACACAGCTAGGGGAGGTGGGTGTGGCTGCTGTGAGAAAATTCTGCTGCAGGAGAATTCCCTAAACAGCCGCTGAGTCAGGTTTTTTGTTATTGTTTTTTTTTTTTTTTTAATTCCTCCTGTTCAAGCCTGATGCTCCAAATAAACACCTGGCCTCTCTCACACAGCCCAACTTTCCAACCAGACTGGAGACTATCTGGATCAAGGTCCATCACAGCCCAACTCTTCTCCCTTCTCCAGGTGCCACATGGCTCCCCAGTTTCTCTGGTAATGACCCAGCCAGCATCCACATTCGCAGCAGGTGCATACCGCCACTAAGTGTCTGCCACTTTGTCCTTATTCCCCCAGCAACTTCAAGCATCCAGGTCCATCCTGGTGCTGCTCAAACCTCCCCATTTGGTGGGGGGTGGGGGGTGGGGCCGTTGACCTGGCTCTCTTCCAAGAATCCTGAAGTGTATTTCACAGAAATACACTTTCCTCTCTAATTATGCTTCTTAATCCCTGTACCTTTTCCCTCATTCTCCCCCTTTCCTCTCCTCACTAATAACCCTCCATGTGACCCCATTTCCATGATTCTATTCCTGTTCTGATTGTTTGCTTATTTTGTTTTTGTTTCTCTAGATTCAGTTGTTGATAATTGTGAAGCCTCTTCCTCCAGGGGCTTTTATTGGGTTGTAATACACAGGAATTCAGGGCAGCAAGGATCAAATAGTAGATAACATTTTAAAGAAATCTAAGGGCTCAGTCTGAGTCAGTGTCTGTCAGGAAAGGGGGTTTTGCGGAAACTTTGGGAGACAAACTCATTTCCTGCTCAGACCCTTAACATATGAATGAAAACACTCTTAGCAAAGCAGGTTTCACAGGATTTTTAGGAATTCTTTCTTATGCCAGATTTCTCCCCAGATATACTGCTCTAGCAAGGCAAGGAGCTGCACACCATCCCCATCAGGTTTTCAGGTTTAAGTGGATTAGAGCCACGAAGCCCTTCTTCTAGAGGACATGGGGACTTAGGCTATGTCAGAATAGCTGGGGGGCAAGGATCCATTGCTCCCTCTTTGTTGCAGTCCTGAGTCCTTCCATGATGGCCTCCCAAGTGATTGAGTCTGGCTTAAGTTGCCCCTCTCTGTGAGGAGTCTTACCAGTCTCTGACTACCGACCATGCTTTGGGGGGAAGGGGAGGAAACTGAGGCAGAGTTCACTACCAGAGACAAGCTTTGTCTCCTGTGGCTCGCATTCTGGAGATCACTCACTCATCCTTAGCCATGGAGGATAGTTAAAATTCCTGAAACCAGGCAGAGCGGTCCCCAACAGAGGTCATCACTCTGTCTTAACAAAAAATAAAAAGCTGAACAAACTGAAAAATTAGCAGTTCTTCTCAGATCCACCAGAGAATAAAGGACACAGGGAAAACTGATAGCCCCCAAACTGGAAAGACAGATGGATTCAGACAATAAAAACTTAGAATAGAAATCTGGAGAGCATAAACCTCTAGAGAAATCAGTACTGGCATAGGAAAACCTCAGTTGTAATTGTTGAATTACCAGGGACTCAGAGTGAACCAGTTCTCCCCCAGGAGACCATGTCAGCCCTTGATTATCTCCATCCTTGGTACCTGCAGCCATGTCTGCCCTCAGACATGTGCTACATGGGCTACATTCCTCCACATAATGTGCCTATAGCCCTTTTTGTCTGGAGCTCCCTGTATACAACCTATGTCTTCTTTCCTATGTCTCCATGCCCTGAGTCTGCAGCCCACATTTGCCTTAGGTGCCATCCATGGTGCCACAGTTTGGTTACCTGTTGAAAGACATCTTTGTTCCTTCCAACTTTCCAAGTTATGGTCATTGTGAATAAAGTTGCTGCACATATTTTCTTGATAGTTTTTATGTGGATATAAGTTTTCACACCAGTTTGATAAACACATATGTATTGTCAGTTTTTCAGATTGTAGCAGCCTTTCTAATAGGAGTATGTTACTGTTTAATTATTGTTTATAGTTTGCTTTTCCCTAACAGCATCTTTGCATATGCTCATTTCCCATCTGTATATCTTTATTGAGATGTCTGTATAGATCTTCACCTATTTTTTAATCCAGAGACGTTGTTTTCTTATTACTGAGCTTTATGAGTTCTTTGAATATTTTGTACACAAGTTGCTCTTCAGATATGTATTTTATAGATAATTTCTTTGAAGTGTATTTCACAGAGTTGAAAATTGTAATTTAATAAAGTCTACATTATCAATGTCTTTTTGTCATGAATTGTGCTTTGGTGTTGTGCATAAAAGCTACTTATCAAACCAAAATTCAGAAATTTTTCTTCTATGTTTTCTTCTAGAATCATAATTCTGGAAAAATATTTTATAGCTTTGCATTTTACACTGACTACAAATAACTTTAGGTGAATTTATATATAAAGTGTAAATGTGTGTTTTTGTTCATTTTTTTTCCTATGTGGTCAATTGTTCTATATCATCACCATTTTTTAAAATATTACCTTTTTTCATCTAGTTATTTTGCTCAGCTCACCAAATCAGTTGATTATTTTTTCATAGGTCTATCTGCAGACTATTCTATTCTATTCTATTCTATTCTATTCTATTCTATTCTATTCTATTCTATTCACCTCTGTTCTTTTTTCTCCAATACCATGCTCTCTTGATTGACAGTTCACTTTATTAAAAAAAAGAAAAACTTGGAAGTATAACTCCTTCAAATTAGTTCTTCAGTATTGTCTATACTACTCAAGATTTAAAATCAGTTTTTCAATGTCTGCAAAGATATTTGCTGGAATTTTTATTAAGATTATGTTGAATCTATTGGGAAGAATTGTTATCTTAAATTTTAGTGTTTTGACAGTATTTAAGTTTTCTACTCTCAGATTTGTATGCACTCTGTTGAGTTTATACTTAAAGAAGATTTTTTCCTTTTTTCTTTCTTTCTTTCATTTTTTCTTGTCTCTTTCCTCATTCCTTCCCCCATCCCATCCTTCCTTTTTTGTTGTTGTATTGTAAATGGTATTTTTTCAAATTCCTGTTGTTTGTTACTAATTTGTAGGAAAGAATTACCTTTTGCATATTGATCTTGTTTTTTGCTTTTGGTTATCTCCATCAATTCCCATCAAGACGCGTTATGCTGACCTCCACTTTGAATTTGGGAAATTATGGCTTCGAACGATCTTAACACTGAATTTCGATGATTCAGTGGTAGGCCTGAAGAGGGCGCCTTGAAACCACTAAATAGTGAGCTCTGAGCATTCCGCGATGCCTTCAAAGGCCTGCAGCAGATGCTAGAACTCCTCTCTGAGTCTCCAGGAATGGTTTTTTTCCTCTCGTTCGAGGAGGAGCCGAGTTTTGCTTCCTTAGGACCTACACTCATGCCACCGGGGACTTCAGGACCACCTGGGCTGTCTGCAACCAGGGAAATGCTACCTGTTCGTGCCTCTTTGCTGCGGGGGAGGGGGCGGCTGGAGCCGCTACTCCCCGACATTTTTCTAAAACAGCCAACACAAGTTCTCATTTTCTGGACCCTGGTGTTTTCTTCTTTGCTTTCTCGATTTGGGCAAGATTTATTTTACAAAAAAAAATTCATTGATAGTTTTCATATGTCTAAATTATGGGGTTTTTTAAAAATCACATTCAAGATTGTTTCTGGGAAGAAAGCCCCACACAGACTCAGACAGGGGAACCCGTTAATGATAATACAGCACACAGAATATCAGTGCCTTCCAATGGAGTGAAGACCAAGCGCCAGCCATGCTATAGGCAAATGTGTTCTTGACACATCATCTCTCTAAATTCTGAATGGCTCCTGTTTCTTACAACAGTAAGTAGTTGGGAAAACACTGCAAAATTGAAGAATAGGTGTATTATCATCCATGGCACTACTTTAAGTTTAACTATTTTATTTATACCAAAGCCAAAGTATTTTCACACTCTTAGTTTATTTTCAAATGCAGAAAGTATATTCATGTTTTGTTAAAGTTTTACATTCACCTAACATCTGCACTTCCCCTTATTACTTCCCCTCACTAGTTATAAACAAATGGAAAGCCTTCTAATCATCATGATGATTGACAGGAATTTTCCTTGGAGTGCTTTATGTATTTCTGCCTGATTCAAAATATCCCAGGCTGATAATTTGTACCAATATGCCATATATTTGCATTGTGATGCCTTCGATTTCAGTGTGGTCTAGTTCATCATTTGGTGTTAAATATATTATTGTTTGATAAATATTGTTAATCTGAGTGGAAGTGCCTTGATTGCTTTTATTCCCTCCCCATGGTGGCACAAAGGGTGAAATGGCTGCCATCTCCCCCAACCACTTCACCAGTTAATCTGTGCTAAAACCTTGCCAATCCTTTGTGACGCCAGTGGTACTCAAATTCCCTAATAAAACTATAGAGGGGGCAGAGCTAGAGGGATGATCCTGAAACTCTAAGAATTTTTCTGCATGACACTCAAAACACATGCACAGGCAGACTTTAATCAGTGCAGCCAAAGACAAAAAATAGAACTGAGAACTGAGCTTTCATCTGGGGTGCAGAAGGGAAAATAAGCAGTGGTGTTGGAAGGTCATGAGACTCAATTAGAGGAGACAGCGAGACATTGAGCACCCTCCTCCTTGGCCTGCAACCTGGGGCAAAGAACAGTTAAGTACCCAGTAGAGGAAGGGCTTCATGAAGAAGAATGGAATTCCAAAATTTCTCTTCCCACAGCATCCTGAAATCATTCAAAACACTAAAGACAAGTGGTTGTTAATATAATATTTACGCAGTGCCTGTTTAATAACATTCAGACTCTTGCAAGGACGATTAGAGTCACATCCCAGGCTGGGCAGGATTTGGGTAGGGTTGAACATCAATATCAAAATTTCATGTTGTCTCTGCTTTACTGTCATGGTATTGACAGGTTGTTTAAAAACCAATTTATTTTTAAATAATTTCAAACTTACAGAATAATTGCAATGGCAGTACAAACTACTGTCTAGTTCACTCAGCTTCCCCAGGGTAATCACTTTGCTGCATTCGCCCCTTCACAAAAAAGACTCAATTACTTGACACCTTTCCCCAAATTACACTCAGCATCAAATGTGCCATTTTTTAGAGGAATTCCTTTCCCTAAACCAAAGATACTCTCCCAATTTACCACCGCATAGCCCTCAAATTAGGAAATCAACATGATGCAACTCTAACTCCATCTATGGACCCATTGAAAAATGCCCTTCTTCCATTTCTGTCTCATTTTCCTTTTCTAGAACTGTCCTGAGACTTTCCCTCATTTACATCCTCCACAGATTTCAAAAGCACAGATGACCCTGAACCAGATATTCCCAATGTCTCCTTTCCACCCTCAACCCTATGGAAACCCCCATGCTGATGCGGCACTCTCTTCAGGGCAGCTGATCAGGGGACAAAAGGTCCACCCACCCTGTCAACTTAATAAATGGATGAAAACTCTTCCTGTTTTTTTCACACGCACAAAACTATGCTTTCCCTTTGAGATTATGTCAATATTCCATTTGACATTTAACTTTCACTTACAAGCCTGTTTGTCCATTGGTAACTCTTACCAGCATCAGCCAATTCCATGATGTTGATTTCTGCTTCCATCTTTGCTCCAGTGTTTACAAGTGGCTTTCTGCCATAAGAAAGAGCTTACTGTGTTCCTCATGTATTTGAGGAATGATCTGTTATATCATTACAGATTCATGGGTTCTTATTTTATTCAATGCATTGTAATCTGTCTTCATTATTTATCTTGATGATCAAGTTGTCCCCAAATTGACCATTGGGGTCCCCTTCCTGATGACTACATCAGGTCCTGTGTAAGTCATCAGAGCTCGGTGTAAATGGTGTCTGAGGAGAGAAGATTCCATTATTCCTGCCTCATTTTCCCAAACTGTGCACCCCTCAAAGGTACCTTCATATTCATAAAGCCATGATAGCAGCCATTACTGAATACTTAAAATTCACCAGTACCTGTTTAATTTTTCTGTGGGTATATTCCCTACTATTTATTTTGATTTATTCTGCACCTAAGGTGTCTTTTAAAAACAAATATCTTATCTGGTGTCTTTTCTGCTTTAACTTTGTGGTTGATTTCCCACTTGCCTTAGAATAAGGACCACAGGACTGACCATGGTTTTCAAACCCTGAATGCCCTGACCTCTAAAGACCAATCCATCCCAATTACCTGCAGTTGAGTCTACCCTCGGTTACAGTGACATGTTTCCCTCTTGTCTTGGGTATTTTATACGTGTTTCCTTAATCTATTAAACTAATTCCGACTCCTACCACAATTTCCAAGACTTTGGTCAGCTATATCCTTAAGGCAGGGGTGTCAAACTCATTTTCACCACAGGCCACATCAGCTTCATAGCTGCCTTCAAAGGAGTGTATAAATGTAACTACTCCTTAACTAGGGGCAAGGAGCTCTATATTCAGCCCTTTGAATGCAACTGCAAGACTTAAACAGCCTGCGGTGAAAATAGGTTTGACACCCCTGCCTTAAAGTCTCAGCTAAAATATCTGTTCTTTCCAAGACTTTCTTAACATCTTCACAAAGCAAGGTCTTCAGGAACATGTACCAAAACCATCTTTCTCTGTGTTAATTAAATCTTCTAAGCTAAACTTTAAATTCCATGGGGTATATTGTCTGTTTCATTTCCCAATTTAACCCTACACTCTGCCTCAGACCTGGCTCTGAGTAGACCTGCAATGAATATTGTTTTGTGGCAAAAAGAGATTATTACTTTTATCATGGATGTTGCAGTAAAACTAGGCTGAAAAGACAAAAGGTGACAAAACATAAGACCTACAGAAGAATAACATAATATTATGTAAAGTTACCTAAAACACCAGCTCTTCTCTTTAGTAATAGAAACTATAAATTTCTTTGTTTCAGTATAGTGTATTTTTAAGATTGTCTTTTATAAGCAAGGGTGGAAAAGATTCTGTCTTGGAAATAAAATCTTGTACCCAAAATGAAAACACATTTTTTAAAATTTCTTCAAAAATAATTTATTCTTGTATATCACCAAGCTATCTTGAGACATTTAACTCTATGTTTTATTTTTTGAAATAATCAGTTAAGTATGTCCAGCATATAGGCAGATCCATGAGAAAGCCTGACTCATTTGTTCTGAGAGCCCTTAATATTTTAAACCTCTGTAGTGATTTAATCCTTAGAACCTCAGCTAGAGCTGACATGGAGTGAGCCATGCCGGGTGGTTCTCCTCTTCCTTGGTAGTAGAGTGTGGATACTCTATAACCCTCAAAGTGGTTAATTTCTTGAATATTTTATATAATCATAAATACTTCATTATATAGAGCCAAACTGATGCCCCCAACCTGAGAGAATGTTGATAAATTAAACCCACTTAAAAATGAAGACTGATCCTTTTGCTGTAAATTCTCTCCAGTATTTTCTAGAAGACAAAATCCGCAACTCATGATCACCTCCTGGAGGCTTGAATATTGACAGAATTAAAAGAATCACTTTGTTTTCCTTAATTATATCTAAACAATTTATATTATAGGCTAACACTTTTTTATTTTTGTTAGAAGAAGTTTATTGGCTTGAGATCATTCTCTTTGTTTAATGTAGGCATTTATAGCTATTAAGTTCCTTCTGAGCACTACTTTCAATGAACTGCACATCTTTTGATATATTGTATTTTTATTTTATTTTGCTTCAAGTATTTTCTAATTTCCTTTGTGATATTTTGTTTGGCTCATTAGTTCTTTAAGTGTATGTTTTAAAATTTCTATGTGTTTGTGAATTTTCCAGTTTTCTCTTTCTTTTTTTTTTAATTTTTTTATTTAATTATTTTTCAAGTACAGTTTTCTGTCTATCACTCCCATCCCATGCCACCCCCCATCCTCCCCCCTCCCTCCCATTTCCACCCTTCTCAGTTGTTGTCCATGTATCCTTTATATAGGTTCCTCTAAATCCCTCCCTTATTTCCCCTGAAATTCCCTCCCCTCTCCCCTCTGGTCACTGTCAGCCTGTTCTCTATTTCAGTGTCTTTGGTTATATTTTGCTTGCTTGTTTGCTTTGTTGTTTAGCTTCCTGTTAGAGGTGAGATCATATGGTATTTGTCCTTCAACACCTGGCTTATTTCACTCAGCATAATGCTTTCCAGTTCCATCCATGTTGTTGCAAAAGGTAGGAGCTCCTTCTTTCTTTCTGCAGCATAAAATTCCATTGTGTATATGTACCATAGTTTTTTGATCCATTCATTTACTGACGGGCACCTAGGTTGCTTCCAACTCTTGGCTATTGTAAATTGTGCTGCTATGAACATTGGGGTGCATAGGTTCTTTGGGATTGGTGTTTTAGGGTTCTTAGGATACAATCCCAGCAGTGGAATTGTTGGGTCAAAATGCAAGGAGGACATACAGAGGATCCAGAGACACATGAAAAGATGCTCAATATCACTAGCTATCAGAGAGATGCAAATTAAAACTACAATGAGATAGCACTTTACACCAGCGAGAATGGCTATCATAAACAAAGCAATAAACAACAAATGTTGGAGAGGGTGTGGGGAAAAGGGGACTCTGGTCCACTGTTGGTGGGATTGCAGACTGGTACAACCATTATGGAAAACAGTATGGAATTTTCTCAGAAAACTAAAATTGGACTTGCCTTTTGATCCAGTTTTCTCTTTCTATTGATTTCTAGCTTCATTCCATAATACTTGGAAAAAGATATTTGGTATCTTTTTTTGAGACTTTTTTGGTGTCTTAACAGATGTTCTATCCTGGAGAATGTCCTACATGCATTTGTAAATAATGTGTATTCAGCTGTTATTAAGTGAAATGTGTGTGTGTGTATATATATATATTCATTCTAGATTATTGTGTTATTTAAGTCCCCCATCTTCTTATTGCTATTTAGTCTTCATGTTCTACTCTATATTGAAAAATGGGAAGCTGTTTTGGTCTGTTTGCACCTGTTACATATGAGGGGCCAAAGACCTACATCCAAGACTGCTCTATCCAGCAAAGCTTTCATTTAGAATGGAAGGGCAGATAAAGTGCTTCTCAGATAAGATCAAATTCAGGGAGTTCATCATCGCCAAGCCCTTATTATATGAAATGTTAAAGGGACTTATCTAAGAAAAAGAAGATAAAAAATTACGAACAGTGAAAGGACAGCAAACTCACAGTTATTAACAACCACATCTAAAACAAAAGCAAACTAAGAGGACAGCTAGATCAGGAGTGGAACCATAGAAATGAAGATCAGATGGAGGGTTAGCAACAGGGAAGTGGGAGGAGGAGAAGGGGGAGAAGGTACAGAGAATATGTAGCACAGACAGTAGGTAGAAAATAGATAGTGGGGAGAGCAAAAATAGTATGGAAAATATAGAATCTAAAGAACTTGAGACACGTGGACATAAACTAAAGGGGGGGAATGGTGGGGGAGGGGTGTGCAGAGTGGAGGGGAATGAAGGGGGGAATAGGACAACCGTAATGGCATAATCAATAAAATATATGTTTTAAAAAAGAAAGAAAAATGGGAAGCTGGGTATTGAAGACTCCAGCTGTAAAAATACATAGGTATGTGTAATTTTTTCCTTCACTTATGTCAATATTTGCCTCATATATTTTGAGTCTTCATTGTTTGGTATGTATATGTTTATGGTTGTTATATCTTCTTCATTAATTTATCCTTTTATCAATATAATTGTGCTTCTTTCTTTTTTGTAACAATGTGTGACTTAAAGTTCATCTTATCCAACAATACTATAGTTACTCCAGCTCTTTTTTAATTTTTACCCTCACCAAAAGATATGCTTTATTCTTTTTATTGATTTGAGAGGAAGATAGATAACATCAATGCAAGAGAGAAAATATCTGTTGTCTCCTGCATGCTCTCTGACTGGAAATCAAACCCACAACCTTTTGGGCGTACTAGACAATACTGGACACTCCAAACATCTGAGCCAGCAGTTCAGGAACAGCTCTTTTAAAGTTATTATTACTATAAGAGTGATTTTTTTTATATTTTTGGTTTTTACTTGCAATATATTTGAGTCTTTGTATCTAAACTGAAGTGTCCCTTAATAGATGATTGTATAAAGAAGATATGGTACGCATATGCAATGGAATAGTAGTCAGCCATAAGAAGAGATTAAATACTGCCATTTGCAGCATGGATGGATGTTGAGAATATTATATTAAGTGAAATAAGTCAGTCAGAAAAGGCTAAGAACCATATGATTTCATTCATATGTGAGATACAAAACAAACTAATAGACATAAACAATAATATGCTGGTTAACAGAGGGAAGGATATTGGGGGTAGTAAAGGGTAAAGATGGACAAATATATGGTGACAAAAGATAATTTGACTTTGAGTGGTGGGCACACAATGCAATATAGATCATGTACCATAGAAATCTACACTTGAAATCTGTATAATCTCACTGCATCAATCAATGTCACCCCTAAAATATTAATTTCTAAAAAATTAAAAATTTTCAAAAAGCAGGAAAACAAGGGATTTTATGGATGACATACAGTTGTATCTTTTTCTAGAGAAAATCTATTCTGTTATCACTGAATTTGTTTGAAGATTTGAGTCTGTTTATATGTAAAATAATTACTGCCAAGGAAAGGCTTATTCCTGTCCCTTTTATTTTCTGTTTGTTTTATATCTTTTTATTTTTTGTTTTCTCAGCTACTACCTTATTTTGTATTTAATTGATTTTTGTAGAGTATTTTTGATTCCCTTCTTATTTCCTTTTTTGTGTATTTTTAAAGATATTTTCTATGTGGTTAACATGGGACTTGGAATCAACATCCTAAACTAATAACCTGATTTGAATTGACACCAGCTTTGCTTCAGAAGCATGCAAAACTCTGCTCCTATAGAGCTTCTTCCCCCTTTATGTCACTGTCACAAATTAATCTTTTTTATTTTAATTGTATCTTTTATTTAAGTATAGTTGGTATATAAAGTACATTTGTTATATAGTATCAGGTGTACAATAGTAATGTGACATTTTTATACCTTATAATGTGATCACTTCACTAATTCTGGTAATTATCTGTCATTGCAAACTTATAACAATATCATTGACTATATTATTCTACATCAGTGATTTTCAACCTTTTTGATCTCATAGCACACATAAACTAACTACTAAAATTCTGTACACAGCAAAAATGTATTTTTCGCAAATCTGACAAAAATAGGTATAATTTTTATTTATTTACTCTAGACAGGTATTGTTGTTTGGCTGTTATCATTTTTTATTTGACAATCTAAAGGAAAAGTGGTCAGTGCTCCTGACTAAACAGTCAGAGAGATAATACATGTTTTAAAAATTATTGCAGTACACAGGTTGAAAATTGCTGCTCTACACCTTTATCACCCATCCCCTCACCTCCCTCCACTCTGGCCTATCTCTTTGCTCCTAGTTTCTTTTTTTTCTTTTTAAAATTTATTTATTCTAATTGTTGTTCAAGTACAGTTTTCTTTTACTCTCATCCCAGCTCATCCTCCCAGTGATCCCCACCTCCCTCCCATTTCCACCCCTCTTAGTTTTTGTCCATGTGTCCTTTATACTTGTTCCTGTAAACCCTTCTTCCCCCTTTCCCCTGAAATATCCTCCCCCTCCCCTCTAGTCTCTGTCAGCCTGTTCTCTATTTTAGTGTCTTTGGTTATATTTTGCTTGCATGTTTCTTTTGTCATTTAGGTTCCTGTTAAAGGTGAGATCATATGAGATTTGTTTATCAATGTCTGGCTTATTTCACTCAGCATAATGATTTCCAGTTCTATCCATGCTGTTGCAAAGGGTAGGAGCTCCTTCTTTCTTTCTGTTGCATAGAATTTCATTGTGTAAATGTACCATAGTTTTTAAATCCATTCATTTACTGATGGGCACCTAGGTTGCTTCCATCACTTGGCTATTGTAAATTGTGCTGGACATTGAGGTGTGTAGGTTTTTTTGAATTGGTGTTTCAAGATTCTTAGGATATAATCCCAGCAGTAGTATTGCTGGGTCAAAGGTGGTTCTATTTTTAGTTTTCTGAGAAAATTCCATACTATTTTCCATAGTGGTTGTACCAGTCTGACATCCCACAAACAGTGCACTAGGATCTCCTTTTCTCCTCAACCTCTCCAACACTTGTTATTTGTTGCTTTGTTTATGATGGCCATTCTGACCAGTGTGAAGTGGTATCTCATTGTGGTTTTAATTTGCATCTCTCTGATAACTAGCAATATTGAGCATCTTTTCATGTGCCTCTGGATCCTCTATATGTCCTCCTTGGAGAAGTGTCTGTTCAAGTTTTTGCCCACTTTTAATTGGGTTGCTTGTCTCCTTAGAGTGGAGTCGTGTAAGTTCTTTGCATATTTTGGAGATTAAACCCTTGTCTGAGGTATCATTGGCAAATGTTTTCCTATAGGGTTGGTTCTCTTTTTATTTCACTACTGTTTTCTTTAGCTGCGCAGAAGCTTTTTATTTTGATGAGATCCCTTTTGTTTATTTTTTCCTTTATGTCCCTTACTCTAGGGGACATATCAGTAAAAATGTTGCTGCATGAAATATCTGAGATTTTCCTGCCTATATTCTCCTCTAGGACTGTAATGATGTCACAGCTTATATTTAAGTCTTTTATCCACCTTGAATTTATTTTGGTGTATGGTGTAAGAATTGTATGCCAAGAAATTTGAAAACCTAGGTAAAATGAACAAATTTCTAGAAAAATATAATATTCCAAACCCAATGAAAAAGAAGCAGAAAGCCCAAACAGACCAATAACAGCAGATGAAATTGAAGAAGGAATCAAAAAGCTCCCATCACACAAAAGCCCTGGACCAGATGGTTTCACAAAAGAGTTCTACAAAGTATTTAAGGAAGAACTAACCCCTATCTTTCACAGACTAATCCAAAAAATCCAAAGTGCTCCTGGTTTCTATAAATTTGTTTTTTCTTTGTTTTGTTTTGTTAGCTTGTTTTGTTTTGTTAGATTCTACATATAAGTGAAATATATGGTATTTGTCTTTAGCCATTATATTGTGAATAGCACAAAATAAACCTGAATTCAAAAAATCTATTATCTGACTCAGCAAAGAAGTTGCAGTCCCCTTAGTGTTTGAAAATCAATAGTGAAGAATCAACTGAGATAATTTCAAAGTGTTCTATGAACAAGAGTGTGATGCTGGGCTGGCACACATAATGTGCTGTTATCAAAGTGTTGACCCAGAGAAAGAAAATACCTGCTAAGAAGCACTCTTTGTGGTTAATTGGGCCCAAACTCATAATCATAGTCCATTAGCCATTGTTTGCAAAGGCTTCTCATACATACTGTATATCAGAGTAAATACAAAGTCTAAGCTTTCAGTGTGTCCTCTGTGTTTCTGCCATATGAATCAACCCATATAAGAAACTCCTAGGATCAAAATTCAACAAATAAGACTGACATTTTTTGTCCAGTCAGTGTTGCACAGCTATATCCTTATTTGCATACCTGTTTCATTCTAACCGATGAGGACAGTGCCTTTTGGGCAAATTAAACTCTGAGAGTTTGGAATCCTCATTTGCATAAAAATGGACAATGTGTGTGGGGACTCATAAAGAGTGGACTCTTCTATATGTAAACTGGTTTCATCTTTGTGTCAGGGGAAATGCACTCAGTTTCCCTTAGACTGTTTTCCCAGCTGGAATCCCAACACGTGTATGAAGCTCTCTCACCTTGTATGAGCAAAGCTGTTTCACTGAGCCAGAGCTGAAGTACTGGAACTGTAATACTGGATTTCCTCACCTGAGTTCCCCTCACTGCCATTCCGTTTCACAATCGACTCTTTGCATTGAATAAAGTCCCCTCCCCTCACCACATCCAAAATTGGTCGTTCCTGTTGATGTTGAATTAGCCGTGATTACCTTTTTGACAAAAGTAAGGTAGTGAATCTGAACTCTACAAACAGGTGAGCAAAAATTAGCAATTTTTTTGCTTCATTAAATCACACTAATTTTGTGTCTCCATCCCATCCTGCTAAGCTTCTAAAAAAATTCATCCTCAACATTCTTGTTGATAAAGTCATTCCACAGCAAAATTCCCTTAGCTTATGTAGTGCCAGAGCCCTGGAGAGGCCCTTCTGGCTACTTACTAGTAATCATTTTGCACTTTCTCTGCACAGACATCAGATATTTCAGAACATGTGGCCCATTCTGGTCTGAGGAGGCTTTGGGGTGTCTGTCCAGTTGAAGCCTGAGGCCTTTGTCATGCTGGGATCACTCATCCCAATGATCATGCCTCTGTCCTTTATACATACATCTCCCTTAGACATCTTGCCAACTCCTGGGGCAATGCCTCACATGTGATGGGCTGTCTCTGTCACAGAGTTCCTGGACATGTAGTACTATTTCTGTGATGGGTGTAGGTTTTTAAATGGACAGTAATTATCTCTGGATATATGCTTGTTTTGATTTTTGTCTGAGAAAAATCCCTAAGTCTAAGCTGAGAGGGCCTGACTTCCTGCCAGGAATATAAGTAGGAATAGAGAAGGTAACACGTTCAGACTATTCCAGTAACTACCCTGTGAAAACTGTGAGCTAAAGACAGCAGTTTATTCATCTGATATAAGGTATTCCAATCTCAGGAGACCAAGACAGGCCACAGGAGGTGAAGAAAGGGACCATGTCAAAAGTAACTCAGACACTGCCACATGGCCCTCTTGGGGTGTTCTCTTGCTCTAGCCACTCTTCCTTTCCAGAAGGTAAAGGCCCCACAATGTCAGGCTTCCAGAGTCTCCTTAGGCTGATGCTGCCATCAGATGCTGCCATTGGCACTTGAGTTTTGGCTCCAAGAGTCACAGAAGCAAGACAAGTGCAGCGGGCTGGGGTGAGTGGAAAGAGATGGTCAGGAAAGGGCTGGAGAGAGAATGCATATAGGTGTAGCTTATGAGAGAGTGCACATCCAGCCAGGCAAGGAGCATTTATTGGGCACCATGGGGCCCCAAATATGCCAAGTACTACCTGGAATGTATTGTGGGGTAAAGAAAAAGAATATGAAGAAAAAGTCCATGCACTTGGGGAGAGGAAGATTCATTCTGGGAGATAAGGTGAATTGGTGACAGTGACCCCAGAAGCAAGCCCCTGGAGTCCTTGCCCACCCTGTCCCACCCCTGCTCTGCCCCAGCCTAGAGAACCAGAGGGTTATCTCAGAGGGTTGCTCCCCACTGGTTTTTCCATGTCAGGGGCTGGGCTACATTCCCCATACCACATAGAATGGTTCCCTATATTATTTCCTTACCTACTCCTCTTTTTCACATTTGGCCATAAGTAGTGCTACCCAAACCATCTGAGTACTCACATAATTTAAAAAAAAAACAGATTTGTTTTATACTTGGCATGCAGTAAACTGCACCTATTCACAGTGTAAAATTTGTCAAATTTTAACATATGTATGCATTTGTAAAAAATCAACACAATAAAGATAGCAAATATATCCATCACCTACCAAAGTGTCCTTGTTAGTCCTTTTGCTTGCTCCTTCCCCCGTCTGGAGAGAGAGTGCATATAGGTGTAGCTTATGAGAGAGTGCACATCCAGCCAGGCAAGGAGCATTTATTGGGCACCATGGGGCCCCAAATATGCCAAGTACTACCTGGAATGTATTGTGGGGTAAAGAAAAAGAATATGAAGAAAAAGTCCAGCATATTTACTTAATGTCATTATAGACTAGTTTATAATTTTTGGAATTTTGTGTATGTGGGATTATATACTATGTACCCACTTTTGGCATGGGTTCTTTAACTCAGCATAATTATTTTGAGATTTACCCATGTTTTGAGTATCAATAGTTCACCCCTTTTTTATTGCTGAGCAGTATTGTCCTGTGTTATATAACACTATTTCTTTATTATTTCTTTTACTGACAGAAATTGAGATGTTTCCATATACTAGCTGATACAAATAAAACTGCCACAAATATTCATGGACAAATGTTTATGTGGACACATATTTTTGTCCGGAGTGAAAGCTTAGCAGGATGAGTCATATGATGGAATATTTAATTTTTTAAGAAACCACCAAACTGTTTTCCAAAGTGATTGTACTATTTTACATTCCAATTAGCACTGTATGAGGGTTCCAGTTCCTTCACTTAGTTGCTAACACTTGATATGGGAAATCTTAATTTTAGGCATTCTGATACATATGTAGTATATTGAGCCTCACTGTAGTTTTAACTTGCATTTCCCTCATGACTAAGGGTGTTGAGCATTTTTTAATATGCTTACTTGTCATCCATACATCTTTGGTGAAATGTTTTTAAAGTTTTTTGCCTACTTTTTAATTGGGCTGCTTGTTTTCTTATTATTGGGATATTTTTCTTTTCTTTTTTTTATCCTCACTCAAGGACATTTTTTATTGTTTTTATAGAGAGAAGAAGGGAGAGAAAGAAATACTGACAGGAGAGAGAAATATCAACTGGTTGCCTCCTGTATGTGCCTGGACCAGGGATCAAACCCACAACCTGAGTATGTGACCTGACCAAGAAATGAACCCATAACCTTTCACTTATAGAATGACACTCCAACCAATTGAGCCACATTGGCCAGGGAGGGATTTTTTTCCTTATTATTGAGATTTTTTTTAACATACCGCAAGTTTCATCACTGTAGTTTCAGGTGTATTCACAAGGTTGTGCAACTAACACCACTACCTAACTCTAGAACATTTTCATCGTCTCCAAAAAATAAAATAAAATAAAAATCCCATTACCAAAATCTTCTCATCTTCCCTCCTCTCGGTCTCTAGCATCCATTAATCTACTTTTTCTATAAATTGCCAATTCTGAAAATTTAATGTAAATGAAATTATAAAATAGTATTTGTTTTTTGTGTCTGGCTTCTTTCAACTCAGTATAATGTTTATGTACATGGAATCATATAGTATGTACCCCTTTTTGGCAAGGGTTCTTTAACTCAGTATAATTATTTTGAGATTTATCCATGTTGTAAGCATCAATAGTAAGCACCAATACTGAGTTGTAGTATGAGTTGAGTTGTACTCAAACAGCAGTTGCTGGACATGTGTGTGTTTCCACATTTTGGCTATTTTGAATACTACTACTACATACATAATTCATGTATAACTTTTTGTGTAAACATATATTTTCAATTCTCAAGGAGAGGAATTTTGGAGCTATATAATAATTGTGTTTTTTATTTGGGGGAATATAAACTGTTTCCCAAAGTAGCTACATTATGTTATAGTCCCACCAGGTCTATGAGTGTTCCAGTTTCTCCAAATTCTCACTAACACTTATTATTGTCTGTAGTTCTCCCCTTGTGATGTCTTTGGCATATGATGTCTTCATTTTGTTTCAGAGTAATCTTTGGTGTGCAGAATGAGTTTAACAGTGTTTCCTCTTCTATTTTTTTGGAAGAGTTTATGAAGGATTGGCATTAATTCTTGTGGGGGGGGTTTTAACACCAATTATCTAATTCTTGCATATCAACTGATTGTCCTACAGTTCAATTCAATTCTGGCATTAACTACCCAGAGTTACCACATACTCCACAGGTTAAGGCTCTATCCCACAAGATATCCCCACAAATGGGATCTCTAGCCTATGTACACTTCTGCCCCAGTGACTACCAATCTGGTATTTCCCATGACCTCCCACACCCTCAGGTTTGATCATTTGATAGGACAAGTCACAGAATTCAGGTAAGACCTAGTATCTAATACTTACTATTGAAGTTCATTACAAAGGATCCAAAAGAGCTGCTGGATGAACAGGTACATTGGGCTGGGCTTAAAAGGGTTGTGGCAGCTCATGAGCACAGAAGCCTCTATACTCACAAATCAGGATATGCTGTCTCTTCCAGCATGTGGATGGGTTCATCAACTTGGAGACTCTCCAGATTCCTTTGTTTAGGGTTTTTTGGCCATTTGTGATTAAACTCAATATCTGGCCTTTCCCCTCCCCCCACAGGTACAGGAGAGAAGTGGGGTGGGGCTGAAAGTTCTAATTCTAATCATGTGGTTTTTTGTTTGTTTGGTGAAGAGTCTCTATCCTGAAGCTATCTAGCACTGTCCCCACACCCAAGCCATTAAAGACTCTTACCAGAAAATTCTAAGTATTTAGGAACTCCATACCCAGAATCAGAAACAAAAAACAAATTACACACACACACACAGACACACACACGCAATTTTGATGGAAATAGTGAAATATTTCCCTGTTTTATTGAGGCATAAATAAATTAAAATTATAGATACTTAGGGTGTACAAATTGATTTTATATGCTGTAAAGTGGTTATTATAATCAAGTTAATTAATAAATCCAATCACCTTATAGTTACCATTTTTTGTGAAATACCTACTTTCTTAACAAGTTTCAAGTCTACAGTGCAGTACTAATAATTGAATATAATCATCGTAGTGTACATTATAATTCCAAATGCTATTCATCCTGCATAACCAAAATATTGTGCCCTTTGACCAATAGCTCCCACATTGCCCCTATCCCCTAACTCCTGGCATACACCATTATACCCTTCGTAGGGCAAATAGAGGCAGTTTGGCTTCCTCACCCAGGTAACTAAGGGAAGTAGTTTTCCCATAATCTTGAATGGGCCTGATAAGTCATTTTCTCATAGCCTTGAGACTAGGTCCAATAAATGGTTCCCATAACATGAACTGGGCTCGAATGAGCAGAATCATTCTGCTCTATAATTTTTTGACTTTTTGCAGGCTCTAGTATTTAAGAGGAGCTAGGGACTCCCTGTGGGGTGCTACACAGGGAAGCAAGGGCCATGACATGTGCCATGCAAGGGGACAGTTGACATGTAGTGTGCCACACAGATAAATGCAGGGGGACACACAGCATGCATGGATCACCTACCTTTGAATAAAGGCATGTCAAGCATCCCCATGTGACACGTGCACTGGCCTGCAGTGCCTGCAGCATTATGGATGGAAAATCAAGACAAACTCACACGGACTACCAAGTCCTGTGGAGGAAAAGGGACTGCTCAGCTACTCCCTCAAGGGGGCAGAGCCTCAGGACAGCTGGGCCACCCTCTCAAGGGGAGAGCATACTGACTCTTGCCTAGACAGGCTTTTATTGTTTTTTTTGTACAGGAGTTCAGGTACAACTTATTAATCATTATCAGGCAGTAAACAGTACATAGCATACAAAGAACTATTAGGGCTTCTTCTGAGTCAGAGTCTATCAGCTAAAAAGCTACAGAACTTTGGGAAAACAAACTCATTTTCTGCCCAGGCCTTTATCATTTAGCTAAGAGCATTCTCTGCAAAGCAGGTTTCACAGGATTTCATATATCCTTTCTCAGGCCTAATTACCCAGGGAGCCCACCATTCCCAGCACAGGGCTACACAACCCTCTGTCATTGTTTTCAGGCTTAGGTCAGGCAGAGGAGGCAGATAGCCAAGGAATTCTTGGAGACTTCTCACAGACAGACTGAGGACTCAGGCTTCATCAGAGCTGGGGGGTGTAGGTCCATCACCCCCTCTTTGCTGCAGCCCCCGAGTTCTTCCTTGAGGGCCTCCCAAGTGATTGTGTCTGGCTAGGTTGCCCCCCCTCTGAGAGGTCTTACCCATCATTGACTAACTGGCCAAGTGTTGGGGGCCAGAGATAGATGAAGCAGAGGCAGCTTTCCTGCCAGGGAGATAAGCTTTGTTTCCTTAGTGGCTTGTGGTTCGAAGGTCCGTCACTCAGTTTTAGCCATGGGGGTTACAGCTCCTGAAACCAGGCAGGGCAGTTCCCAACACCCATGGCTCCATGAATATTCTTCCATCTGCCCAAATGCTGTGAATCTGTCAGGCCTTGATCAGCTGCAACACACTCTCCACTTCCATGGAGTTGAAAAAAGGCCATGGGCTGCTGGCCAGTTTCTCAGCAGAGACAAAGGCCAGCAGCAGCCAGTTTCTCTGAGGAGAAAAGGCCTCAAGCCCCCTATTCCAGGGCCCTTTATTGGGTTCTAATACACAGTAATACAGGGCAGCAAGGATCGAACAGTAGATAACATTTCAAAGAAATCTGAGGGCTTACTATGAGTCAGAGTCTGTTAGGAATGGAGTTGCAGAAACTTGGGAGACATACTCATTTCCTCTTGGACCCTTATCATATGAATGAAAGTGCTCTTAGCAGAGCAGATTTCACAGGTTTATCAGGAAGTCTTTGTGGTGTCAGATTCCCCCCCCCCACACACACACACACTCTAGCAAGGCAAGGAGCTGCACCCCTCCCCAACAGGTATTCAGGCTTAAGGGGATTAGAGCCAGGAAGCACTTCTCCCAAAGAACATGGGGACTGGGGCTTTGGAACATGGGGACTGGGGCTTTGTCATAGCCAGTCCATTGCTCTTGGTTGCAGCCCCCCAAGTCCTTCCATGAAGCCTCCCAACTGATTGAGTCTGGCTTAGGTTTCCCCCACTGTGAGGGGTCTTACCCATCATTGACTTCTGACCAAGCTTTGGGAGCAGGGAGAGGAAACTGAGGCAGCATTTGCTACCAGAGACAAGCTTTGTCTCCTGCAGCTGGCACTCCAAAGGTCATCCCTCACCCTTAGCCACAAACGGTCGAGATACAATTCCTAAAACCAGGCAGAGTGGTCTACAACAAGTTTATTAACCCATCTGTTGACACTTAGATTGTTTCCATATGTTGGCTATTGTGGACAGTGCTTCAATGAACATGGGAGAACAGATATGTCTTCAAGATACTGATTTTATTTCTTATGGCTATTTACCCAAAAGTGGTAATCTTTGATCATATGGTAGTCTTTTTTTTTAAGGAAACTCCATATTTTTTCATAATGGCTATACTATCTAATGGCTGTACTAATTTACATTTCCATGAGCAGTAGATAGGGTTCTCAATTTTCCACATCTTTGTCAACAATAATCTCTTGTCCTTTTTGTTGAAAGCTATTCTTACATGTGAGAGGTGATACCTTCCTGTGGTTTGGATTTGCATTCCCCTGATGATTAGTGATATTGAACATTTTTTTGGTACACCTGTTTGGTACATTTATTTTTTAAAGTATATTTTAGTAATTATGCTACTATAGTTTTCCCAATTTTTCTCCCTTTTTCCCCCTCTATCCTGCACCTGCCCACCTTCCTGCATTTCCTTCCCTCCCTTAGTTCATGTTCATGAGTTGTACATATAAATACTTTGGCTTCTCCATTTCCTATACTATTCTTAACATCTCCCTGTCTATTTTGTGCTTACCATTTATGCTTCTTATGCCCTGTATATTCTCCCCACTCTGTTCTTTCCCTCCCCCTCCCCACCGATAACTCTCCATGTGATATTCATTTCTGTGAATCTGTTCTTGTTCTAGTTGTTTGCTTAGTTTTTTTTTTTTTTTTTTTAGGTTCGGTTTTAGATAGTTATGAGTTTGTTGTCATTTTATTGCTCATAGTTTTTTATCTTCTACTTCTTAGATAAGTTCCTTTAACATTTCATGTAATAAGGGCTTAGTGATGATGAACTACTTTAACTTGACCTTATCTGAGAAGCATTTTATCTGCCTGTCTATTCCAAATGATAGCTTTGCTAGATAGAGTATTCTTGGATGTAGGTCCTTGCCTTTCATGACTTGAAATACTTGTTTTCAGCCCCTTCTTGCTGGCAAGGTTTCTTTTGAGAAATTAGCTGATAGTCCTGTTGGCATTCTTTTGCATGTAACTGTCTCCTTTCTTCTTACTGCTTTTAAGTGTCTGTCCTTATCTTTAATCTTGGGTAATTTAATTATTATGTGTTTTGATGTGTTCCTCCTTGATTCCAATTTATTTGGGACTCTCTGAGCTTCCTGGACTTCTTAGAGGTCTGCTTCCTTTGCCAGATCGGGGAAGTTTTTCTTCATTATTTGTTCAAATAAGTTTTCAATTTCTCACTCTTCCTATTCTCTTCTCATAGCCCAATGGTTCAGATGTTGGAAAGCTTAAAGTTGTCCAAGAGATTCCAGAACCTCTCCTCATTTTTTTGAATTCTTGTTTCTTCATTCTGTTCCAGTTGGATGTTTATTTCTTCCCTTTCTTCCAAATTATTGACTTAAGTCCCAGTTTCCTTCTCTTCACTGTTAGTTCCCTGTATATTTTTCTTTATTTCAATTTGCGTAGCCTTCATTTCTTCCTTCAGCTTGCAACTAACTCAATCAATTCTGTGAGCATCCTTATTACCATTGTTTTGAACTCTGCATTCCTTGTTGCTTAGTTATTTGTCTGAAATTTTGACTTGTTCTTTTATTTGGGTCATATTTCTTTGTCTTGCTGCACCTATTAAGTTGTAAGGGGGTGCACCCTTTAGTATTTACCAGTGTGGGGAAACCTTCTTTGTTGCATTATGTGGCTGTCTGTAGGGGAGGGGTTAGAGAGGGAACAATGCTGCTTGCTCGCTCTGCTTTAGTCCCCCTTTCCAACAAACTCTACTGTGAGACTGGGAGTTTCTCCCACCTTTGCAACCCTCACAGTGTTTTACAGCAAGAAGTTTTTTTTTAATTGAAAAAAATTTATTTTAGTTGTTGTTCAAGTACAGTTTTCTGTCTTTTACTCCCATCTCAGCCCATCCTCTCAGTGCTCCCCACCTCCCTTTTATTTTCACCCCCCTAGTTTTTGTCCATGTGTCCTTTATACTAGTTCCTATAAAGGTTTTCAATCTTTAGTTTCCTGGTGAGTCAGCCCCTCCTTGCTGATGCAGGACATTGCCTCGCTATGGGTCCTCTTGCCCCCACAACCTGCTGTCCATCTCTGCCCCTCTAACAGGTCTGGATGAATGCTTCTTTAACTCCTTTTTGTTGAGGTTCCATGCAGTTTGCTACTCTGGCAGTTGTGCTTATTTATTGTTTTCAAACTGGTTGTTGTCCTTCTTTTAGTTGCGTAAAGGAAGCAAAACATGTCTACCTATGCCTCCATCTTGGCTGGAACTCTGTTTTCTTAATATTTTTTAAATAGCAGATGTTAATATGTAAAAATGCTACTGACTTTTATATTGATTTTGTATCTTGCAACTTTACTAAATGTTTATGAGTTCTAACAGTTTTTGATGGATTCTTTAGGATTTTCTCTGTATAAAATCTTGTCAGTGGCAAACAAAGACACTTTATTTCTTTTCCAATTTGAATACTTTGCCTTTTCTTTTGGAAAGAATTATAAAATACATTTTTATTACTGTACAGTTATTCTTTGATATTGTATTTTTCTTTGAGTAAGTTTTTTTAATTAATGTGTTTCTTTAAATATATTCATTTCTTTAATATTAACTAATTTTTATATAAATTATTTATAGTATTTCTTTATAATCATTTTTTATATCTGTAACATTGGTAATAATGTCCTTTTTTATTGAAAATTTTAACAACCTTAGTCTTCTCTCTCCTTTTCTATAGTGAATCTACTAAAGTGTTGTTAATGTTATTGATGTTTTCAAAGAATGATGTTTTGGGTTTATTGACTTTTGTACTGTTTTTATACTCTTTTTCATTAATTTCCAGTCTAATCTTTATCTTTAAGTCTTTCTGCTTGCCGTGGGCTTAACAGAAATTGAAGGAGAAAATTTTTTAAAGTACATTGAACTGAATAAAACTAAAAATACAAAACACCAAAATTTGTGGTGACACAGCTAAAGCAGTGCTGAGAGGAAAATTTATAATACTAAATACATATAGTAGAAGAACAAAAAAGGTTCAGTAAAATTAAAAGCAGGAAAGACAATAGAAGAAATCATTAAGACAAAGGAAATACTATGATCAGCTCTACACACATAAATTTGACAATTTAGATAGGATAAACCAATTCTTTAAAAAACACAGACTATTACAACTTATTTGAAATTATAAGTAAATCGAATATCTTCACAACTATTAAGGTAATTTAACTTCAAAATAATAAAAACTCTCATAAAAGTAATCTGTACACTTAGGTAGTTTTATTATAGAATTTTACCTAACATTTGACGAATTAACATCAATTCTATACAACATCTTTCAGAAAAGAGGAGGAAATACTTCCCATTGCATCTTATAAAGATAGTATTTTCCTGGTATCAAAACCATGCAAAGTGCAAAAAAAGAAAACTACAGAAAATAATTCCTAATAAACAGACACAAAAATCCTTAACAAAATATTAGCAAATAGAAATCAACTCTATATAAAAAAGAATTATATGCCATGACTAAGTGGGGTTTATTTCAGAGATGCAAGGCTGTTTCTATGCTTGAAAATCAACCATGTAATCGACTATATTAAGGGCCTAAAGAAGAAAAATGAAGTGATCATACCAGTATATGTAAAACAAATTGACAAAATTCAGCAACCACCTGTGACTTTAAAATATTTAGCATCTAAGTCCAAGCAAAAAAGAGAGAAAATGAAAAACATCCACACACACATATAAATCTAACATTATACTTTTTAATGAAATACTGAATGTTTTCCTCTAAGATTGGATACAAGGCAAAAATGCCCACTTTTGTCCCTCATATCCAACACATTGGTAGAACTTCTAGCCAGTGCACTAAAGCAAGAAAAAGAATATAATTAAGAAATGTAGAAATAGTCCTTATTTTCAAATGGCATGATTGTCTCTGTTAAAATTTCCAGGAGCCAAAAGCTCTGTAACTAACAAGTGGCTCTATATGGGTAGGAATATAATAGTAGCATATAGCATTCCATTGATTTCTATGTACTGGAAATCAGCATGTTAACACTGAAGTTAAAAATACATTTACAATCACTCAGAAAAAATAAAATATTTAGATATAAATCTAACAAACCATGTACAGAATTTATAGCTGAGAACTACATAATGCTATGAAAAAAATTAGGAAAGATCTAAATAAATAGAGACACATACCATGTTTATGAATTGGAAGACTCAATGTGGTAAAGATGCCAATTCTCCCTAAATTGGTATACAGATTCAAGGTAATTCCTATCAAAATCCCAGCAAAATTTGAATATATACAATGCTATTCTAAAATTTAGAGACTTCCGCCAAGATAGGGGCATAGGTGGAAACACTGTGCCTTCTCCCACAACCAAGTTTGAATACAACAAAGGTTTGGAGAACAAAGACATAGCCAAAGAACAGAAAATTGAACTATATGGAAGTCCAACAACAATGAACTGTTCTACCTGACGGGTAAGAGGGGCGGAGCCAGCAGCGGAGCAGGGTTGGGCAGGAAAGATCCCCCGACCCCAGGCACCCAGGCATCTGGGGTACCATCAGGCGGACCCAGTGAGGTCTTGAGATGGTGTGAGTGAGAAGTGAGACGGACTGTGCAGCCCCCAGCAACGAACCCAGCAGCAGCTGACCACGGTCGCACATTCGCGAGCAGTGGAACGAATCGCTAGGCACATTCTCGAGAAGAGGGGCAAATTGCGCTGCCGGTGATGGCAACAGGAGGAAGCAAAGGGTGCCCGCCATTGCTTTCCTTTGGCCCCGCCCCACGTACAGCATCACAACCCAGCTACTGGGTAGCCTGGCCCTGGTGAACACCTAGGGCTCTGCTCCTTATACATAACAGGCACGAACAGTCCAAAATATGGCTCAAGAAGAACTCAAAGCCCCAGAGCCGATAACTCTAAGTGACCAGGAAATAGCAAACCTCTCAGATGCACTATTCAAGACACTGGTAATTAGGATGCTCACAGAACTGGTTGATTTTAGCCACGAATTAGAAGAACATATGAAGGCTAAACTAATTGAAATGAAGGGAAATGCACAGGAAACCAATAGTGATGGAAAGGAAACAGGGACTCAAATCAAGGGGGTGGACCAGAAGGAAGAAAGAAATGCCCAAACAGGAAAAAGCCAAGTTACAAGATTCAAAAAAATGAGGAGAGGATTAGGAACCTCCAGGACATCTTTAAACATTCCAACATTTGAATTATAGGGGTACCAGAAGGGGAAAAGAAACAGCCATGAGTGGAAAATTTATTTGAACAAATAATACAGGAGAACTTCCCCAGTCTGACAAAGGAAATAGATTTCCAGGAAATCTAGGAAGCTCAGAGAGTCCCAAAGAAGTTGGACCCAAGAAGGAACACACCAAGGCACATCATAATTACATTAGCCAAGATTAAAATGAAGGAGAGAATCCTAGAAGCAGCAAGAGATAAGGGGACAGTCACCTACAAAGGACTTCCTATTACACTGTTAGCTGATTTCTCAAAAGAGACCTTCTAGGCAAGAAGGAGCTGGAAAGAAGTATTCCAAGTCATGAAATCCAAAGACCTACATCCAAGACTGCTCTATCCAGCAAAGCTTTCATTTAGAATGGAAGGGCAGATAAAGTACTTCTCAGATAAGATCAAATTCAAGGAGTTCATCATCACCAAACCCTTATTATATGAAATCTTAAAGAGACTTATCTGAGGAAAAGAAGATAAAAAATATGAACAGTGAAAGGACAGCAAACTCACAGTTACTAACAACCACACCTAAAACAAAAGCAAACCAAGAGGACAGCTAGATCAGGAGTGGAACCATAGAAATGAAGAACACATGGAGGGTTAGCAACAGGGGAGTTGGAGGAGGAGAAGGGGGGAGAAGGTATAGAAAATAAATAGCATAGATGGTAGGTAAAAAATAGATAGGGGGGAGGGCAAGAATAGCAGGGGAAATATAGAATCTAAAGAACTTGAGACACATGGACATAAACTAAAGGGGTGTGCAGGGTGGAGGGGAATGAAGGGGGAAATAGAACAACTGTAATGGTATAATCAATAAAATATATTAAAATAAAATAAAATAAAATTTACATGAACGTACAAAAGTTATAATACATAAACAAATCTTAAAAAATAACAAAAATAGGAAAAATTAATCCACTCTATTTCAAGATGTATCTAATCAAAGAGGGGTAAGATGAAAGACGCATAAATTGAGACCAAAGAGAGAATGCAAAAAGGGGCCCATACAACTACTCTGAACTGATTTGGACTAGAGAGAAAAAACAATTCAGTAAAATATAGATTTTCAACAAATGTTGCTGGAACAATTGCATGCATATCCATAAGGAAATAAAATTAATTTACTCAAAATGTATCATGGACTTAGATGTATAACAGAAAAATATGCAACTTTAGAAAAAAACATAGGAGAAAAATCTTTAGCATCTAAGTCCAAGCAAAATGTTCTTGGACTTGACACCTAAAGCAGAGCTCATTAAAGAGAGAATTAATAAACTGAAATTCACCAAAGTGAAAATCTTTTACTTTGTGAAAGACTCTGCTAAGCAGATGAAAAGGTAAGTTTCAACTGAGAAAAAATACTTTCTTTTTCTTTTTTGATGGCATATTTTTATTTGTATTTATTTTTATTTTTTAAAATGTATTGGGTGACATTGGTTAATAGGTTTATATGAGTTTTGGGTGTACCTCCCTGTGATACTAGATCTGTGTATTGTACTGTGTGCTACCACCTACTGTCAAACCATCTTCTGTCACCATATAGTAGGTTCCCCTCTACCTCCCCACCCCACCCCCTTCCCTCTGACAACCACAGTATTGCTGTCTGTGTCCACAAGTTTCAGTTTTATATTCTATATATGAGTGAAATCATATGGTTTTTAGCTTTTTCTGACTGATTTGTTTCACTTAGCATAATGTTCTCAAGGTCCATCCATGTTGTCACAAATGGCATTATTTTGTCTTTTCTTATAGCTGAATAGTATTCCATTGTGTACATTTACCACATTTTTATCCAATCCTCCCAGGAAGACAGATATATGGCCATCAGATATATAAAAGGATGTTTGACCTCACTAGCCATTAGGGAGATGCAAATCAAACCTACGGTGAGGTCCCACCTCACACCTGTTAGAATAGCTGCTATCAATAAGACAAGTAATAATAAGTGTGGGAGAGTTTGTGGAGAAAAGGGAACCCTCATTCACTGCTGGTGGGAATGCAAAGTGGTATAGCCACTATGGAAACAGTCTGGTGGTTTCTCAAAAAATTAAAAACAGACTTGCTGTATGAACCAGCAATCCCTCTCCTGAGCATCTACCTGAAAAACTTGAAAACATTTATTCACAAAGATACACATCCCTATGTTCAGTGCAGCAGTATTCACAGTGGCCAAAACACAGAGACAACCAAAGAGAAAATATTTTAAAATCCCTTGTATGAGAAAGGACTAATATATATGGGATACACAAAGAACTTTGAAAATTCAACAGTAAAAAAGCAAACAATTCAATCAGAACATGTTCAAAAAACATGAAGAGATATTCCCCCAAATAAAATGGCAAATAAGTACATGGAAAGATGTTTAACATCACTAGCCATTAAAAAATATAAATTAAAACTACAGTATGCTACCATTACAACTTATCAGAATGGCCAAAATAAAATATAGTGACAAAAACAAAAACACAGAAATGGGACTTTTGCTGGTGGAAATGTATGATGGTAAAACCACCCCAGAAAAACCATCTGGCACTTTCTTTTTAAAAATCAGCATATGAAGTCATACAGCCCAGTCACTGCACTTCTTGACATTTATCCCTAAGAAACAAAGACTTGTATTTACACACACACACACTATACACAAATGTTTACAGCAGTTTTATTTGGAATAATCCAAAATACATATAGTCTTAAAAAGGTGAATGGTTAAACAAACTGTCATACAGCCATACAATGGAATATTACTAAAAAAAATTAAAAGGAATAAATTACTGATACATGGAACAACCTGGATGGGTTTCCAGAAAACTATGTTGAGTGAAAAAAAGATAATCCCAGAAAGTTACATACTACCTGATTGCATTTACATAACATTCTCTAAATAACAAAATTGTCAAAATGCAGAACAGATGAGTGATTTCCAGGCATTAAGGATGGCGTGTCAATCAGAGATAAGTGGATATGTCTATAAAGGGCAACATGAGAAATCTGTGTGTTTATAGAAATGTTATGTTGATTGTATCAATGTCATATCCTGGTTGTGATATTATCCTAGGGTCTTGCAAGTGTGTTATCACTGGCAGAAACCAGGTAAAGAGTACACTAAATCCCTCTGTATTTTTCTTCCACAAGTAAATCTACAATTATCTAAAAAGAAAGGACTAAATACAAAAAATAACTGTACGATGAACACAACATCCCTAGGCAAAATTTAAAAAATATTTGCTCCACAATAGTATTAATTTCTATAAATCCCTATTTAATAAAGTAAACCACAAAATAGTTTCATAGTGAAATGAAGAGAAATACTGTGCTTGTGAATAGGAAACAAAATAGTAGAAATGTGAAATCTCTTCAAATAAATCTAAAATTTTATCACAAATGCAACCACAGTATAATTTTTCATAAAACTCTAAAAACTCAGTCTTAAGTTTGTTCAAAAGAATAGAGCCCAACAAAAGCCTGATATAGTCTGAAAAAGAAAATCAGAGAAGGATATTACAGATAGTCAAATACATTGTAAAGTTATAATAATCAAACCAGATGATGTCATAGTAAGAAGAGACAAATCAGTAGACCAAAGTAAAGTCCAGAACAATGTGTGTAAGGGAATTTAGTTGATTATAAAGGTAGAATTTCAAAGGAGAGAGAAGAAAAAACATACTATCTGGCAACTTACTGTCTAGGTTAAAAAAATAATAATAAAAAGCTTAATGTCCAGCTGATATAAAAAAACTTCCTATAATTAATATGAAAAAATACAATCAAATAAACAAATTTGTAAGTGATATATATGAAGAATTTATAGAAGTAAAACAAATGGACAGTAAGCATGAAAAGATTTCCAGTAATTAAGTGTAAGTCAAAACAGTATTCACTTATTGGATTGGGGACTTCTGGCCAAGATGGAGGTATAGGTAGACATACTGTGCCTCCTTGCACAACCAAAATAAGAACAACAACATTTTAGAAACAAAATGACAACCAGAACTGACAGAAAACTGAACTGTATGGAAGTCGGGCAACCAAAGAGATAAAATAGACAAATTCATCTAGACCAGTGAGCGGGGCAGAGTTGGGCAGCTGAGCAGAGACGGGTCAAAGCACAAAAAGCAAAAAGCACCTCTGGTGTGCAGGTGGCTGGCAGACTCCAGGCACAGGATGGGCAGACCTAGCCAGGCAGCAATTATGAAGTGAGGCACTGCATGCTAGGTGACTGACCAGGCAGTCTCACATTTGCACACAGATAAACAAGGTGAAATTGGGCAGCGAGACAGACCATGCAATCCAGGGTCCCAGAGCCAGGAAATAAAGCCTGAAAACACCTGTTGGGGTTGAGGCACAGAGAGAGACTCCAAACCTCACAGGAGAGTTTCTTGGAGAGACCCACAGGGTCCTAGAACATACACAAGCCCACCCACCTGGGAATCAGCACCAGAAGAGCCCAGTCTGCTTGTGGGGGAGTGGCAGATGGGACTGAGATCCAAAAGAGAGCAGAGCAAGCACCATTGTTCCCTCTCAGACCCCACCATCACATACAGCAATTGGGATGCCCCACCCTAAAGGCAACACCTAAGGCTCCACCCCTCATATGTAACAAGTGCAATGAAACAAAAAAAAATGGCTCAAATGAAAGAACAGATCAAAGTTCCAGAGCTAATACAACTAAGCAATGAAGAGACAGCCAACCTACCTGATGCACAGTTCACAGCACTGGTGTTCAGGATGCTCACAGAATTCATTGATTTTGGTTGCAAATCAGATGACCAAATGAAGGCTACACTAAGTGAAATGAAGGAAAATGCACAGGGAACCAATAGTGATGGGAAGAAAACTGGGACTCAAATCAACAGTGTGGACCAGAAAGAACAAAGAAACAACCAAACAGAAAAGAATGAAGAAATAAGAATTCAAAAAAATGAGGAGAGGCTTAGGAACCTCCAGGACATCTTTAAACATTCCAACATTTGAATTATAGGAGTTGCTTCCCAGGAAGGGAAGAGGAAGAGCAACAAGTGGAAAAGTGATTTGAACAAATAATAAAGGAGAACTTCCCTAATCTGACAAAGGAAATAGATTTCCAGGAAGCCCAGGAAGCTCAGAGAGTCCCAAAGAAGTTGGACCCAAGGAGGAACACACCAAGGCACATCATAATTACATTATCCAAGATTAAAATGAAAGAGAGAATCCTAGAAGCAGCAAGAAATAAGGAGACAGTAACCTACTAAGGAGTTCCCATCAGACTGTCAGTTGATTTCTCAAAAGAGACCTTGCAGGCAAGAAGGGGCTTTAAGAAATATTCCAAGTCATGAAAGGCAAAGACCTACATCCAAGATTGCTCTATCCAGAGCAGCTTTCATTTAGAATGGAAGAGCACATAAAGTCCTTCTCAGATAGGGTCAAGTTAAAGGAGTTCATCATCACCAAGCCCTTATTTTATTAAATGTTAAAGGGACTTATCTAAAAAAAAAGAAGATCAAAAACATGTATAGTAAAATGATAGCAAACACAATTATTAACAACCACACCTAAAACAAAAACAAAAACAAAGCACACAACTATAACAGGAACAGAACTACAGAAATGGAGATCACATGGAGGGTTAGCAACGGGGGAGTGGTAGGAGGAGAGATGGGGAAAAGGTACATAGAATAAGTAGGTAGAAAATAGAATGGGGGAGGGCAAGAATAGTATGGAAAATATAGAAGCTAAAGAACTAATGACTCATGGACATGAACTAAAGAAGGGAATGTGGGTGGGAGAGGGTGTGCAGGGTGGAGGGGAATGAAGGGGGAAAATGGGACACTGTAATAGCATAATCAATAAAATATATTTAAAAAACAATATTCACTTATAAGATTGACTAATATTTAACATATTTAAATACTTAAATATGAATGTTCAGGGTTGGGAAAGGTATGGGTTAGTTATACATGTGTGATGCGAATGTGAATTGGTAGTACTTTTCTGGAGGATACTTTGTGTATGTATATATATATATATATATTTAAAATTTTAAATATGCATATTTTGACCCATCAATTCTACTTCCAGGATGTAGAATGTACTCACATGTTTTCACGATACATGCATAAGGATAATCTGAATTTTATTTTTGTTTTAAATAGCAAAAATAAATTTAAAAAATTAAAAATGAAAAGAGAAGGAAGAAACAAAACAAAATGCCCATCAGCTATTACTATACATTTATACAATGGAATACTAGGTTGCCCTTAAAACAGGGTAAATACATATGTTTTAACATGGAAATATTTCTGACATATAATTATATGCAAAAAAAATTACAGAAAGGTATAAAGTATGAACATATTTGTTTTTAAAACTATCAACTACCAGAATTATACTTGTATAATTTCCATTATATAGAGAGGTCAAAGGACTGAAAATATGAACCTGTTAAAAGTAGTTACATGTGAAGAGGAAAGTTGGTCTAGACATGGTGAAGAGAAATGTACACATCAATCTACTTTTCTATTCTTTGAATATTTTACAAAAAAATTGCTCATGCATTACTTGTGCAATTGTAGAAATCAATAGATTTTTTTAAAAAGATAAAGTAACAAGAAATTGCAGGGCACAAAGGTCTATGGGTTGTCATGGACAACCCATAGAGCCTCATGCTTTCAGGACCCCTGAGTATGTATGTTTTAAACTTCCACATGTGACGCACAGAATCACAGATGGCAATGCTGAAAGAGGCCTTAGAGATCTCACCAGATCCCTGTGAGCTCAGTAAAGACACCTTTGAGAATGAGTCACAAAATGGAATCTGGATTGGAAGGGAGAGAGTGAAGGATAGGCTATGGAAACAATGGTACTCCAGAGCCAATGGGAATTTCAACTCATTTTTTAAATTGAATTTATCGGGATGATATTGGTTAATACAGTTATCTAAGTTTTAGGTATACAATTCTATAATACATCATCTGCATATTTTATTGTGTGTTCACCCCCCCAAGTCTCATTCTTATTTTAGTTTTAACCTTACAACGACCCTGACATATTAAATATCTTATAAGACTTCCCCAATTTAATATTGAGGAACCCTTCCAAATGCTGGAAGAAAAAAATTTACCTTCTTCTCCATCACCCAATTACCTTTTTCCCCAGGAAAACAGCTGAACTTTGGGGCTTTATTGTGCCCAGGTTATACTCAGCCACAGTGACAACAGAATTCACCAAGGATGGCACAGGCCTAAGGGCCAGAACACAGAAATGGTTTTAGGCCTGTAGGGTGGCTTTTTAAAAATTAGATGTGTACTTGTGAAGCTGTTGATGGAGAAAAAGTTTCATATTCACTGGTTGAGTGGACAAAGTCCCGGCCAACAGAAGTGTCCAGTACTTTGATACTATACTCCAACTGCTTTATCCATAGCCTGTGGCCTTGGATCCCTGCCCTGCTTTTCTCTTCTTGCCTTTCAGCTAGTTCAAAAGAAGTGAACAAGCAAAGAAACTGCTGAAGTTTCTTATTAGTCCGTGGGAGAACATTTCCAATGATTGTTGCAAATACAAACAATACAAATGCTTCTTGACTTAACAATGGGGTTAAGCCCTAGTAAATCTATCCTAAGTTGAAAGTGTTGTGAAGTAAAAAAATGCATTTAATACATACACCCTACCAAACATCGTACCTCTTAGCCTTGCCTACCTTCCACTCCCTCAGAACACCTACATTAGTCTACAGCTAGGCAAAGTCATCTATACAAAGCCTGTTTTATAGTAAAGTATTGAATATCTCATGCAATTTATTATGTGTTTCTCTTTCACACCATCATAAAGTAAAAAATCATTAAGTCAAACCATCATAGGTCATGGACCATGAATTTGTATGTGATTTTAAATACAACTTCAAGTTTTAATTTCACTTGTATATTTGTATGTGGAGCTACAAGCAACATACACTTTCTATTGTAGCTCCACATATGAATGAAACAGAAGCTAGTTATGAGAAGGGGTTGTTTATGGGATGTTGGATGCAGCACAAGGAAGACACAGGACTTCTTCAGTTTAATGGTGAGGCCATAGAACATTGAGACACACACAGAGTGTGGGAGCTGGGGAAGTTTTTAAACATCATCCAGTCTATCCTCCTACCCAAAGTCCTTGACAGGTTGTGATGTAGTTCCACCTATGCCAGGACATGATCAATAAAAGAAGTTGATTATCTCACAAGGGAAAAGAGGTTTGGGGATGCATTTCAGGGAAAGGGGAGAAAGGATATGTTTAGGAATCACCAGGGTGACAGAAATGGGCCTGGTAAAGGGAAGCTTTTGTGAGAAAATGGGTTCATATTTGCACATGTTTAGTTTGTAAGGAAATTCAAAAGGAGCTGCGTGGTAGATGGTCACAGCACCACATCTGAGAGTAAGTGAGAGATTGAACCCCTGCAGGGAGAGATCCATATAGAAGAAGGATTTGGGGGTGGCAGTGGCAGATGTTGTATACAAATTTATTTAAAATCAACTTGCTAATAAGAAAAAAAAAACACGTGAGTGTCTTGTGAAAGCAAGAAGTTACAGGCTCTGAGGCTAAAGAAAAGACTTCATGTGCTCGACAAAAAGTACCCGAAGCGTGCTTGGGTATTTGGACTGATGCACTCCAAACAGTCTCCTGTCTCAAAGGTAAACATGTCAGTGATTTCTCCCGACTGCATAGAGGTCAATGTGAAAAAGACTTCTTTATAGTGGCATACTGTCTCTTTGCATAAATAAAATCACAGAAAATGTAACATATAATGTAATCAACTTTCTTAGAATGCCAACTCACACACAGTACTGAGCTACCTGACTGAACTTTGTTTCAATTTCCACATTTCTTTCATTTCCTTTATGAAAGTTACATTAAGAAAGAAAAGAAATCTCCCTTGAGTATTTTCATGGTATTTTTGGTGAGTGAAACAGTAATCTCAGCAAATATCACTCCTGGTATCAGAAAGCAGGTTTTCAGGTTGTTTTTTTTTTTTTGGCTTCATTGCCATTTAATATCAAAGATATAATATTTATTAGCTCTCAGTTCTATTGAGAAAATAGTTATATATGGTATAAGATATTATGTAATGGTCAGCTGAAATATCATTTGGTTCCAGCTTACCATGAAATGAAATTCCAGACAAAATGCGGAATATTTACTAGGAAAGAGATTAACACTCAGCAGACCCTGAAAAGTTATATATCTATATAGTCATAAATGAAAAATGCAAAAATAATATAATAAACTATGTAAGCTTTTCTACTGACAATTGGCTATTTTATAGCATATTGAAATTTATATACACATTAGTCTTCATGCTCATTGAAAAAATTGAGATTCTTCATTGTACAATATTATAAAGTTAATGTAATATGGTTCCTTTATTTATGAACCATTTTTACTGGAAGAAAGCTCTTTAGTTATGTTTATAACTCTAATGATCTATACAGTGATTTGGCACTTAAATTAATACATCAGAGATCAACAAGGTGATAATCGGCACGTTAAGTTTAGAGAATTGCACCAAATTTCTCTAGTAAATATAAATTACAACTTGCGGTAAACATCAAGTTTTCTACAACAAGAACTCTAACTAATACCATTTTCTATGATAAACATCCATGGTCTCAAGGTGGAACAGTTAACAAAAAATCCAAACCTTTCAATATTGTCTAAAAGTTTTTGCCTTATAAAAGGAGACTGATAAACACATTTAAATTTTTTAAATTTTAGAAAATTGTTAACTTTATTTTCATTGTTGACACTATTACAGATGTCTCCATCCCACCCTGACCTACTTTGCCCACCTCTATCCAGCCCCTTCCCTCCTTCCCTCTGGCCATCACCACACTGTTGTCTGTGGCCATGGGTCATGCATATATATGTTCCCTGGCTAATCCCTTCATTCTCTTTCACCCTTCCTTCTGCCTGTCTGCAGCTGTCAATCTGTTCTATGTGTCCATGCATCTCTTTCTATTTTGCTCATCAGTTTATTTTCTACTGACAATATACAAAATAAGTAGAGTCAACTTAGCATTTATCTTAAAGGATATGTAAATATTTGTTAACCTTGTCTTCTAAGCAGAAACTAATGGTTAATTAAGTACATAATAATATCAAAAACAACTGCTTCATCTGCATTCCCTGCAACTGAATTTTGAAGCATCAAGTCGTATCTTAATTTTCATCAATGCTGAATTTAAGATATCTAAAGTTTATAGCTCTCTTATTACATTTAGTGACTTAGAGAAGTTTTTTGGATCTAAACATTCCATTAGACAGAGTTTTCATTATTTACCTAAATATCAAGTAACATTTTCTAACAATAATAAGTACAAGAGGATACTTTTAGAAGTGATGGATACATTACAGCATAGACTGTAATAATGGCCATGGGTGTATACTTATAACCAAAATACATTAATATGCACAGCTTTTTATGTGTCAATACTACATCAATAAAGTGTTTTTTTTAAGAGCTATTAAAAAATAGATTGCTTGGAAAGTTATAAGGTATTTGCTTCAGTGAAAGTGGCAAATAGCTTTCCTAAAGGGCTGGCCCAACTGTGTCATACACACCAATAAATGACCTTGGCCTTACTTTCAGATGCTGGTGACTCAGGAGTCATTTCATTATTTCTCCTCACCATTGAAATTGTAGTCAGAGGAAATTATGACCATGTATCTCTTAACCACCTAATTCATAGAAATATGCATAAAACAAACAGTAATGTTGATCAAGACATTAACCAGGGGCAAGGGAGTTCTGGCCAAGATGGGGGAGTAGGTAGAAACCCTTCACTTCCTCTCACAACCAAAAGGAGGATAACAACCAATCTAAAATCAATAAACAACCAGAAGCACCAGAAAATCAAACTGCATGGAACTTGAACAACCAAGGAATTAAAGAAAAAATTAACCAGAACAACCAGATTAGTGCACCAACACAAAGAAACATGGCCCAAATAAATGAACACAGCAAAACCTAAAAACTAAGTGATGAGGACATTGCCAATCTAACTGATGAAGAATTTAAAGCCCTGGTAATCAAAATGCTCACAGAACTGATTGAGCTTGGTCGAAAAAATGAAAGAACAAATGAAAGTTACCCAAAATGAAATAAGGCAAAATATTCAGGGAACCAACAGTGACAAGAAGGAAACCAGGACTCAAATCACAGATTTAGAACAAAAGGAAGAAGTAATCATTCAACTACATCAGAATGAAGAAACAAGAATAAAAAAAAATGAAGAGAGGCTGAGGAATCTCTGGGACAGCCTGAAACTTACCAATATCCAAATTACAGGGGTGCCAGAAGGAGAAGAACAACAGCAAGAAATTGAAAATTTATTTGAACAAATAATGAAGGAAAATTTCCTCAATCTGGCAAAGAAAATAGACTTCCAGGAAGCCCAGAGAGTCCTAAAGAATTTGGACCCAAATAGGAACACGCCAAGGCACATCATCATTAAGTTACCCAAGATTAAAGACAAAGAGAAAATCTTAAGAGCAGCAAGAGAAAAGGAGATAGTTACCTACAAAGGAGTTCCCATAAGGCTATCAGCTTATTTTTCAAAATAAACCTTACAGGCAAGAAGAGGCTGGAAAGAAGTATTCCAAGTCATGAAAGGCAAGGACCTACATCCAAGAATACTCTATCCAGCAAGGCTTTCATTTAGAATGAAAGGGCAGATAAAGTGCTTCCCAGATAAGGCCAAGTTAAAGGAGTTCATCATCACCAAGCCCTTACTATATGAAACATTAAAGGGATCTACCTAAGAAAAGAGATAAAAAATATGAACAATAGAATGACAACAAACTCACAACTATCAACAAATGAACCTAAAAGAAAAGAAAAACAATGAAAACAAGAACTAAGCAAATAGCCAGAACAGGAACAGAATCAGAGAAATAGACATCACACAGGGGTAGTTCGGGGGGGGGGGGGGCGGCGGAGGGGAGGAATGGGGAAAAGGTACAGGGAAGAAGCATAATTAGTAGACATAAAATAGATGGGGAAAGATAAAAAGTGGTATAGGAAACAGAGTTTCAAAGGACTTCTATGTACACCCATGGGCATGAACTAAAGTGGGGGGAATGCTGGAGGGTTGTGGGGGCAGAATGGAGGAGGTATAAAGGAGGAAAATTGTGAAAACCGTAATAGCATAATCAATAAAAAATACTTTAAAAAAGACACTAACCAGGGGCTTTGATTCCTTGTCCCTCCTTCCAACTCAGGCCTACTTACCTGCCCCTCCTTGTGTCCACACTCCTGCCTCTGAATTCCTGTGTGGTACAGGCATAAAACTGGAGATCCTATTAGTGAAGGAGGAATCCCTCCATTCATCAACCACCAGGTTTCCTTCTGAAATGTTCTCCTTCCAGGATACACTGCCTGAAGTCCATCTCCTCTTCAGTTTAGTCCAAGGAATTAATTAAAGAGAATCAGAAAGCAGGGAGTACGGGTGGGGGAGGTGATCCTTACTCCAAGGGTCAGGGGAGAAGAATGTTCTTTGTTTTGCTGTGTTTCTCTCCAGGTGGCCCATAGCTGGATGGCAGCTTGGGCAAACACATTTTCTGGGCAACTTACTGGGCATCTTGAGCTTCCTTTTGACAATTGCAAAGCAGTGGAGAAAAGGGTGTTTCAATGAACTGCAAGCTAAGACGAACTAGTCAAAGGTAACTAGAAAAGATTAACTAGAGTAAGCTACTTTATACACCCTCTGTTGCCTCTTTCCCTAAAGGTGGTACTCCAGAAGCAGCAGCTGAGTCTACTCTGACAAGCAAGGTGAATTAGGGAGAGTACCATTTAGGGAAAGTACCGCCAAATCACCCACACACCTGCTGCCACCTGCTCATCAATGTAAACCTCTTCCTGTATGTTCTTTTTTTGTTTTGTTTTGTTTTTAAGGCTAGTCTTCCTGGAGTGACCCTGGCCTCATTTCAGCCAACTCTTATTATCCCCATTTCTAGATGAGAAATCTTTTCATGTTATTGTCTAATTCTAGCAAGGTAGAAACTTAGACTATTGTCTGTACCCTTTGAGAAACTCTTTCATTAAAATTTTTATGCCAGATTTCTTCCTTTTGCTTCTCCAGACCTACTCTCCACACTGCTTGGTGACCTGGGAGACTCATCAGATTGAACCATACAATGGCCCTGCCCTCTGGATTCCAGGTGGAGTCAGCCAGTGGGGATTCCCAAGGAGATTAGAAATGGGAAGAGAGGAAGTTCCCTTCAGACCCATGTGTATTGGTGATGGGTGGTCCCCACCATCAGGGTTTCTTTCTAGGTGGCCCTTTCTATACACCTCTCCTTCTGAGTGCTGGAGTTCCTTCTCAGTGTACTTGTGAGTGTTAAGAGCTTCCCAGCTTCCCTGTCACAAAGGCAGGAGTAAACTTCACTTTTCTATGTGGTTTTCTGTGGGGGTGACTTCTCTCGTGAGTCCCCCCGGGTGCCATGGATGAAAGTGAATAATGACTGAGACATGACGGATCTGCTTAGGGAGGAGAGGTGGCCATTTTCCCTGCTGGGAAAAAGCCGTGTGCTGGTGGCCAGTTTCTCTGAGGAAAAAGGCCAGCTGTGGCCAGTTTCTCCAAGGAGAAAAAGGCCTTGAGCCCCCTATTCCAGGGCCTTTTATTGGGTTCTAATACACAGGAATACAGGGCAGCAAGGATCAAACAGTAGATAACATTTCAAAGAAATCTGAGGGCTGCAGAGTCTGTCAGGAACAGAGTTTTAGGGTTTCCTGCTCGAACCCTTAACATGTGAATGAAAGCACTCTTAGCAGAGCAGATTTCAGAGGTTTATCAGGAAGTCTTTGTGATGCCAGATTTTTCCCCAGGACACGCTCTAGCAAGGCAAGGAGCTGCAACCCTCCCCAACAGGGGGTATTCAGGCTTAAGAGGATTAGAGTCAGGAAGTGCTTCTCCCAGAGAACATGGGGACTCGGGCTTTATCAAAGCTGGTGTGTGTGTGTGTGTGTGTGTGAGAGAGAGAGAGAGAGAGAGAAAGTCCATTGCTCTTTGTTGCGGCCCCCCAAGTCCTTCCATGAAGCCTCCCAAGTGATGGAGTCTGGCTTAGGTTGCCCCCTGCTATGAGGGGTCTTACCCGTCATTGACTTCCAACCAAGCTTTGAGGGCAGAGAGAGGAAACTGAGGCAGAATTTGCTACCAGAGACAAACTTTGTCTCCTGTGGCTGGCACTCCAAAGGTTGCCCCTCGCCCTTAGCCACAAGGGATTGAGATACAAGTCCTAAAACCAGGCAGAGCGGTCTACAACAATTTTCCTATTTCTGGCTACACTCTTATAAATAGGTCACTTTATTAAACTCTGCTTAAATATTCTAACTTCAGAATATCCCAGTCATCTGTTTCCTGGAACCCTGAAACAAATATCAATCTTACTCACATAATACATTCAACTATTTAAGAGAATATTATGTATTAACATGTTGGTAAGAACTATAGATTTCAGAGATAAAGAAATCCTTCAATCCTTTACTTTTTGTTATTTCCAAACACAGTTCTTTTTTTGTCCAGCTTAAAAAAAAAGACAGTAGAAATGTATATGATTATGCCAAATGGTGAGAAATTGTTTAGATAGTGAAGTTAACCTTGGATATTACAATAGCCAATCTTAGACTAGGGAAACACCTGGGGAGGTCTGTGTATGAAAATTGCTTTTTTCACATAGTAATTACTCATGATTGCAGAAAATTTCCTTTCCTCTTCTTGTCTTTCCTCAGCTTCCTCTTATTTTTTTCTCTTTCCTTTCTCCCTCCCTAACCTGGACAAACATAGTTAATTGATTAATTCACCAGTTAGCTCAACACCCTTCTTCCTTGCTTCCTTACTTACCAAAGGTTCTAGAAAGCCAGACATTTGCATTTCCAGAATCCCTGGCAGCTAGGGCTGGCCACATGACCCAATTATGGCCAATGAAACATAAGTGGAAATATGCTAGGGGCTTCTGGGACAGATTTGGCTTCTACTGAAAAGGGACAGAAGTAAGAGGGAGATTATTGGTAGAGCCTTGAAGGCAGATATGACCTCTGGGTCTGCGACAGCCATTGTGTGCCCATGAGACAACCAGCCTTCAGATAAAACAATCAAAGGTGGCAGAATGGAAATAGTTAAAGAGCCTGATCTTTGATAACAATTTTTTCCTGCTGAACAGAAGTTAGCCAAAAACTCAGATTCAGATTTAACACCAGTGATAAAAGCAAAGCCTATTTTAATACACTGTTAATTACTATCACCTGTGGAAGAAATTCCAACTGATACACACCTGTCACCCTTTTTTTCTTCTTTTCATCTGCTTCCCTTTTCCTTTTTCTTCATTCTCTGTTATGAGATGAATTGTGTCTTTCCCTTCTGAATTCATATGTTGAATTTGTGATGTTTAGTACCTCAGCAGGTGACTATAACTGGATATAAGATGTTTAAAGAGATAATGAAATTAAAATAAAATCATTAAAGTGCCTCCTAATCCAACATGATGGTTGCCCTTTAAAAAGAGGTAATTTGGACACAGAGATGTACAGAGGAGAGACCATCTGAAGTTACAGGGAGATGTCCATCTACAAGATAAGGAAAGAGACACCCTTGTGTCTCTGATGACATCCTTGTCTTACACTTCTAGTCTCCAGAACTGTGAGAAAATAAATTCTGTTGTTTAAAATAAATAAGTAAACAAACAAATAAATAAATCAGAAGAAATTTCTAGGGGCCAGAGGAGTCTGAGATCAAGGTTTAGGCAGGTTAGTTCCTTCTGCGGGCTTCTTGTGGTTTGCTGGAAAGCTTTCATATAGCTGATTCCTGACTTCATGTTCACATAGTTTCTTCCTGTGTGCACATCTGCCTCCAAATGCTAAAGGGCAGCAGTCATACGGAACTGGGACCATCCTAATAACTTCATTTTAACTTGTTAACTTCTGTAAAGACTTTGTCTCCAGTTAAGAGTGAATTCTAAGGTCTTAAATATTAAATATATTTTATTATATGCGTTAAATATTAAATATATTTTATTATATGAATATGAAAAGGACATAGTGCAACCCATAACAATGCCAAGCTAGAAATCTTCGAGTCAGCTTTGAGTACTTCCTCTCTTTGCTCCCTGACTTCAATCTTTAACCAAGTTCTTTTGCTTCTATCCATGTCCTACTTACCTCCTTCAGCAAGTCCTTTGTGCAAACAGTAATAGTCTTAAAACCATACAGCACAGGTGGCAGACACAAGGCCCAAGGGTTGAATCTGGCTCTCCACCTTGTTTTACCCAGGCCAGCACCTTGTTTCTAGCCAAGCTCTCATTTAACTGTTAAGGAATAGTTACATTTATACAGTCCTAAAATTACCTTCGGCCCTTTGAAGGCAACCAGGAGGCTGATGTGACCCCTGGTGAGAATGTGTTTGACATCCTGCCATACAGTATCAAGTTTGTTAGATTGCTCTAGTTACTCAAGTAGACACAGTGATTCCCTAGTACTTCTAAAATCAAGTTGGAAAGTCTCTTCCTTGTTCCAAAGGTTCCCATATCTCCCTGGTACACCATCACACCTTGGGGAGGCTGGCTTTCTCAGTGGATCTTACATGTCCACTGCTTCATGCTATTTCCACTGCTTAGAATGCCTTGCTTTGCCTGTTCTAAACTTGCGCATACTTTAAAGGCCAGCCTAAGTCATAGTTCTTCACTAACAATCTTCCCTTAGGTTTCCCTTCTTAGAATCCTACTAGGATGTACTATAGCCAATATCTTATAGCTATGTTCTTTTTTTTCCTTTTTACTACTTCATGTATGTGAGTCTCTTCAAGCAGTCTGTTACCAAACTCAAGAGTTCTAATTAAAAATGAGACATGGTTGTCACAAGGTAGTTTTTGTTTTTTTTTTTTACTGTGTAAAATGTCATCAGCTTTAATTCTTTTTTTTTAAATATAATTTTTATTTAATTCTTGTTCAAGTACAGGTTTCTGTCTTATAATCCCAACCCTGCCCGTCCCCCACCCCATGCTCCCCGCCTCCCTCCCCTTTCCACCCCCCACCCTTAGTTATTGTCCATGTGTCTTTTATACTTGTTCATGTGAGTCCATTCCCTTTTCCCCTATGATTCTCTCCCCTCTCCCCTCTGGGCCCTGACAGCCTGTTCCATATTTGAGTGTCATTGGTTGTATTTTGCTTGCTTGTTTGGTTTGTTTAGATTCCTGTTAATGGTGAGATCATATGATATTTGTCTTTCACCGCCTGGCTTATTTCGCTCAGCATAATGCTTTCCAGTTCCATCCATGATGTTGCAAAGGGTAGTAGTTCCTTCTTCCTTTCTGCAGCATAGAATTCCATTGTGTAAATGTACCATAGTTTTTTGATCCAGTCATTTACCGATGGGCATCTAGGCTGCTTCCAACTCTTGGCTATCGTAAATTGTGCTGCTATGAACATCGGGGTGCATAGGTTCTTTTGGATTGGTGTTTCAGGGTTCTTAGGATATACTCCCAAGAGTGGAATTGCTGGGTCAAAAGGTACGTTCATTTTTAGTTTTCTTAGAAAATTCCATACTGTTTTCCATAGTGGTTGTACCAGTCTGCAATCCCACCAACAGTGAACTAGAGTCCCCTTTTCCCCACAACCTCTCCAGCACTTGTTGTTTGTTTCTTTGTTTATGATAGCCAATCTGACTGGTGTTAAGTGGTATCTCATTGCGGTTTTAATTTGCATCTCTCTGATAGCTAGTGATATCGAGCATCTTTTCATGTGTCTCTGGATTCTCTGTATGTCCTCCTTGGAGAAATGTCTGTTCAAGTCCTCTGCCCATTTTTTAATCGGGTTGCTTGTCTTCTTTGAGTGGAGCCGAATGAGTTCTTTGTATATTTTGGAGATTAAACCCTTATCTGAGGTATCATTGGCAAATATGTTTTCCCAAGCTGTTGCTTCTCTTTGTATCTTGATACTGTTTTCCTTAGCCATGCAGAAGCTTTTAATTTTGATGAGATCCCATTTGTTTATTCTTTCCTTTATGTTCCTTGCTCTAGGGGACGTATCAGTAAAAATATTGCTGCGTAGAATATCTGAGATTTTCTTGCCAAGGCTCTCCTCTAGGGTTTTAATGGTTTCACGGCTTATATTTAAGTCTTTTATCCACCTTGAATTTATTTTGGTGTATGGTGTAAGTTGGTGCTCAAGTTTCATTTTTTTGCATGTAGCTGTCCAGTTCTCCCAACACCATTTGTTGAAAAGGCTGTCTTTACTCCATTTTATGTTATTGCCCCCTTTGTCGAATATTAATTGACTGTAGAGAGTTGGGTTTATTTCTGGGCTCTCTGTTCTATTCCATTGGTCTATGTGCCTGTTTTTGTGCCAGTACCAGGCTGTTTTGATTACAGTGGCCTTGTAATACAGTTTGATATCAGGTATTGTGATCCCTCCTACTTTGTTCTTCTTTCTCAAAATTGCAGCAGCTATTCGGGGTCTTTTCTGGTTCCATATAAATTTTTGAAGTGTTTGTTCTATGTCTGTGAAATACGCCATTGGTACTTTAATAGGTATTGCATTGAATCTGTAAATTGCTTTGGGTAGTATGGACATTTTGATGATGTTAATTCTTCCAATCCATGAACACGGTATATGTTTCCATTTATTTGTGTCTTCCTTGATTTCTTTCTTCAGTGTTGTGTAGTTTTCTGCATACAGGTCTTTTACCTCCTTGGTTAGGTTTATTCCCAGATATTTTATTTTTCTTTTTGCTATATCGAATGGGATTTTTTTCCTGATTTCTGCTTCTGCTGCTTCATTGTTGGTATACAAAAATGCCTTTGATTTCTGGATATTAACTTTGTATCCCGCTGTTATGCCAAATTCATTTATTAGTTCCAGCAGTTTTTTGGTAGAGGCTATAGGGTTTTCCATGTACACTATCATGTCATCTGCAAACAATGCCAGTTTTGTTTCCTCCTTTCCGATTTGGATGCCTTTTATTTCCTTTTCTTGTCTGATCGCTGCAGCTAGAACTTCTAATACTATATTGAATAGAAGTGGTGAAAGTGGGCAACCTTGTCTTGTACCTGATCTTAGTGGAAAAGCTTTTAGTTTTTGCCCATTGAGTATGATGTTGGCTGTAGGTCTTTCATATATGGCCTTTATTATATTGAGGAATGTTCCCTCTATTCCCACCTTGCTGAGTACCTTTATCATAAATGGGTGTTGTACCTTATCAAAAGCTTTTTCCGCATCTATTGATATGACCATGTGGTTTTTGTCTTTGCTTTTGTTTATTTCGTGTATTACATTTATTGATTTGCGTATATTGAACCATCCTTGCATCCCCGGGATGAATCCCACTTGGTCGTGGTGTATGATCTTTTTGATATATTGTTGGATGCGATTTGCCAATATTTTGTTGAGGATTTTAGCATCTATGTTCATCAGTGATATTGGTCTGTAATTTTCTTTCTTTGTTGTGTCTCTATCTGGCTTTGGGATTAGGGTGATGCTGGCTTCATAGAAAGAGTTGGGGAGTTTTCCCTCCTTTTGGATTTTTTGGAATAGTCTGTGAAGAATAGGGGTTAGCTCTTCCTTAAAAGCTTTGTAGAATTCTCCTGTGAAACCATCTGGCCCAGGGCTTTTGTGTGATGGGAGTTTTTTGATTACTTCTTCAATTTCATTTGCTGTTATTGGCCTGTTCAGGTTTTCTGCTTCTTTTTCATTGAGTTTTGGAAGATTATATTTTTCTAGAAATTTGTCCATTTCACCCAGGTTTTCAAATTTCTTGGCATACAGTTCCGCATAGTAATTTCTTACAATCCTTTCTATTTCTGTGGTATCAGTTGTAATCTCTCCTCTTTCATTTCTGATTGTGTTTATTTGTGTCCTCTCTCTTCTTTTCTTAATGAGCCTACTTAAAGGTTTGTCTATTTTGTTTATCTTTTCAAAAAACCAACTCCTGGATTCATTGATCTTTAGAATTGTGCTTTTAGTCTCTATGTCATTTAATTCTGCTTTGATCTTGGTTATTTCCTTCCTTCTACTTGCTCTGGGCTGTCTTTGTTGTTGTTCCTCGAGTTCTTGCAGGCGTTGGGTTAGGTTGTTTGTTTGAAATGTTTCTATCCTCTTTAGGTGAGCCTGTATCGCTATGAACTTCCCTCTCAGGACTGCCTTCACTGTGTCCCATAAATTTTGGGTTGTGGTGAGTTCATTTTCATTTGTTTCAAGGAGTTTTTTGATTTCCTCCCTAATTTCAATCTTGACCCATTCATTGTTCAATAGCCTACCATTCAGTCTCCATGATTTTGGGTGTTTTGGGTTTTTTCCTGTGGGGTTGGTTTCCAATTTCAGTCCCTTGTGATCAGAGAAGATGCTTGGTATGATTTCTATTTTCCTGAAGTTGTTGAGACTGGTTTTGTGTCCTATCATGTGATCTATCTTTGAAAATGTTCCATGTGCGTTTGAAAAGAAAGTGTATTTAGTTTCTTTGGGATGGATGGCTCTATATATATCAATTAGGTCCATTTCTTCTAGAGTGTCGTTTAATGCTGCTATATCTTTGTTGATATTTTGTTTGGAAGATCTGTCCATTTTTGACAGTGGGGTGTTAAAATCCCCTACTATAATTGTGTTGCTGTCAATATCTTTCTTGAGGTCCTCTAGGATTTTCTTTATATATTTGGGTGCTCCTGTGTTGGGTGCATATATATTTATGATGTTAATGTCTTCTTGGTGGATTCTTCCCTTGAGTATTATGAAGTGACCTTCTGGGTCTCTCTTTATAGCCTTTTTTTTGAAGTCTATTTTGTCTGATATGAGGATTGCTACCCCGGCTTTTTTTTCATGTCCATTTGCTTGGAAAATTTGTTTCCATCCTTTCACTTTCAGTCTGTGGTGGTCTTTTGTCCTCAGGTGAGTCTCTTGTAGGCAGCATATGTGTGGGTCATGCTTTCTTATCCATTCAGCTATTCTATGTCTCTTAATTGGTGCATTTAATCCATTTACGTTTAAAGTTATTATCGAAAGGTACTTATTCATTGCCATTTATGTACCTGTGTTCCTCTCTGTCTCTCTCTTTTCCTTCCTTTCCTTAAAGCAGCCCTTTTAGTAATTCTTGTAGAGCAGGTTTTGTGGAGGCGTATTCTTTTAGACTTCTTTTGTCTTGGAAGCTCTTTATTTGGCCTTCTATCTTGATTGAGAGCCTTGCTGGATAAAGCAGTCTCGGTTGTAGGCCTCTGTTTCTCATTACTTGGAATATTTCCTGCCATTCTTTTCTTGCTTGGAATGTTTCCGTTGAGAAGTCATTAGCCAACCTTATTGGGACCCCCTTGTATGTTACTTCCTTTTTCTCCCTTGCTGCCTTTAGGATTCTCTCTTTGTCCTGGAGTTTTGCCATTTTAATGATGATGTGTCTTGCAGTAGGCCTCTTTGGGTTCCACCTGCCTGGGACTCTCTGCGATTCCTGGATTCGTGTGACTTTCTCTCCCCTCATCTTAGGAAAATTTTCTGTTATTACTCTTTCAAGTAGGTTTTCTATCCCTTGTTCTTCTTCTTCCCCTTCTGGTATTCCTATTATTCGGATATTATTACGTTTCATATTGTCTTGTATTTCTCTTAGACTCTCCTCATTTTTTCTGATTCTCTTTTCCATTACCTCGTCTGTCTGGGAGATTCTTTCCACCTTGTCTTCGAGCTCGCTTATGCGGTCCTCCGCCTCATCAATCCTACTCTTCATACCTTCTACTGTGTTCTTCAATTCAGAAATTGTATTTTTCATTTCCTCTTGGCCTTTGCTGATGGCTTCTATTTCCTTTTTCATGCTGGTATAATTTGTGGAGAGTTCATTGTAGCTCCCCTGTAGTTTCTGGTAGTTCGTTGTAAGCTCTTTGAATTTCCTGATAACCAGTGCTTTGAATTCCACATCTGATAGTTGACTGGCCTCTATTTCATCTAACATTCTTTCTGTGGCTTCCTCCTTTTCTTTCATTTGGGGATTGTTTCTTTGTCTCCCCATTGTTTGTGCTGCTCTTCTCGTTGGCCTCAGCTTCTTAGATTGATCTGTTCTGGTACCCTGAGTTTATGGCGTGAACTCCTGTGGTAGGATACCTGTGGAATTCAGTGGTGCAGTCTCCTGTAGGTATCTTGGTCTTCTCTGCTCTCTCTACTCCTCCGGTTGGTGTCCAGCGAGTCAACCCGTTTGGTCTCACTAACTGCAGCAGCCTGAGGGGCTGTTATTGTGGCTCTTCTCGCGCCTTGGTACACTCAACTCGTCTTGCCAGTACCCCCCAAGATCCAGACTGGCGCCTCTCACCCGCACCCTACTGAGAGCAGATTTTCTCCCAGGCTTCCCAGCCCTGGTCTGACATGAGGGTGCACGCTCCCAGCCTGGCTTTCTTGTTCTCGTAGGCTTGGGTGTGGACCTTTCCCTGTGTTGTGGCTGAATACACAGGGCAACTCACAATTCTCCCAAACCCAACAGCAACAGCCCGACTCCCTGTGTTTCCCTGTCTGCGCCGACTGAGTAGGGGTGAAGCTGGTGACTGGCTCTCTTCCAGGGGCCCAGCCAGCAGCCAGAGACTCCCCGAATTTATTCGCCAGCCAGTGCAGGTCCTGTGCCACAGGGATCACCTGGGCGACTCTCAATTCCCCAAGCCGAGGGTCGGCGCAGACCCCGCCCCACCGGAAAAGCACGGGCGACTGGCAGTTCCCCGAGGCCCCTCGGGACCGCGGAGGTGCGCGCTACCCAAGGTCCAGGAAACCGAGGCGCGCCGGCTGTAGGAGCCCGAGCCAGCGATGTCGCGGGTCGCCCAGGTGCCGGGGAGGTGCGCGCCACCCAAGGTCCAGGAAACCCGGTGCCCGGGGGACGCGCGCGGCTGTATGAGCCCGTCGGCGATGGCACAGGCCACTCGGGAACCGGGGAGGCGTGAGCGACTTGCAGCTGGTCCAGCTGAAGATCAATGCTTGACTCACAGTGTCTCCCAGTCCGCGCCAGCTGAGCAAGGATTCAGACGGTCTGCACAGCCTCGCCACCGGCGAGCAGGGATGGAGCTGATCTGTGCCGGCTGAGTAGGGATGGAGCTCGAAACTGACCCACTTCTGGAGGCCCTGACAGCAGTCCGAGATTCCCCGGGACTGCTCGCAGGCAGGCACGGGCCCCTTGAAGCAGGGAGTGCTCTGGCAACTCTCAGTTCTCCCAAGCCAGCAACCTGACTCCACGAGTTATCGGAGCTTGCTTCCGAATGCTCACTCCTCTCTCTGCCACTACTGGAAGACTGATCTCTTACGGTGTTTTCCAATCTGCGCCCTGCCAGACAGGGGTGGTGCCGGTGACCAGTTCTCTCCCAGAGATGGTGTTGCCCACCCTTGGCTCTCGGAGACCGGGGCGGCCGGCCGGGCCCTAGCTTGGCCTGGCAGGGGGCCCCGCCACTGCCTCTGTGCTGCTCCCTCGTACCTTGTTGATTTGTGGTCGTCTCCTCTCCTCAACTTCTGGTCATTCAGTGTCCGCTACAGTCTCTGGAGTCCTGCTTTCTTATATGCTGAGTCCCAGTTTAGCATCGGCTGTGTTCTTCCGCAGATCAGCCAGGTCCTTCTCCGGCGCGTGGAGAGAAGCGGAATCCTTTGTACAAGGTAGTTTTATTTACTTGCATTCAGTAAAGGAGACAGGGAATTCATATGCAAAGGAAAACTTAGCCATTACGTATGTACACTATTTGGTTAATTACATATTGATTTCTTTTTTACAGTTGGCTACATTCGCCTGGTTGGGTTCCTGTGAACATCATTCTATTTACAGCTGGTCTGCCAAATGTGCTACTTTTTAACATTTAACAAGAATAATATCTAGTAATAACATTTAGAACCACCCAGACCTTGAGACCTTTGTCCTATTTACTAGCTTTGAGCTACTTTAGGACAGAGCCATGACTAACATTTCTCTGAAGTCTTCCACCCTGCCCAGCGAAGTGTCTGAGGTATACTAGATATCAATAAATGCTGGTTGAATGAAGCAATGAATGTGTAGGCGGTCTAGAGTATGAAAGAGTGACAACAGGACTGATTGCATGAATGAATGATGATGCTAATGGTAGTATTCTACTGCTGAAAGTCCCTCTAAGTATTCACCTGCACTGATGCAAGGGGCTTTGGTTTGATGGAGGCTTGCTTTCTAAGGGGTGTGCTGCATCTGGCTCTGTCCTTACTTGGAAGGCTGAGGTGACCACAGAAATGTAGTTCACCAGGGATTGAAGAGATGGCTCCAATCCTTCACCTTAAGACCAGTAGCCCAAAGCTCATTTCGGACTATTGTGTTTGAGGCCTGAATGGACACAGGAAAGGCAGTTTAGATCTTCAGGAAGAGCCTTGAGCGCAGTGATTGGAGGTACCTGAGTAGGTTTGATGATGATTTTCTGTGTTTTGACAACCATGGCCTTCCATGAGGAAGGTAAAAAAATGTGCATGATGTTTATTTTTAATTATATTTTATTGATTATGCTATTGTAGTCTTGCCAATTTTTCCCCTTAATCTCCCTTCCACCCTGCATCCCCAGTCCTCCAGCATCCCCTCACTTAGTTCATGCCCATGGGTTGTATGTATAAGTTCTTCAAGTTCTCTGTTTCCTGTACCATTTTGACTTCTCCCCATCTATTTAATGCCTACCAATTATGCTTCTTCTTCCCTGTACCTTCCCCCCCCCCCATTCCTCCTTTCCGCCTCCCCACTGAAATTCCTCCAGGTGATGTCCATTTCTCTTATTCTGTTCCTGCTCTGGCTGTTTACTTAGTTTTTTGTTTTCTTCTTTTATTTTTTTAGGTTCATTTGTTGATAGTTGTGAGTTTGTTGTCATTTTACTGTTCATATTATTAATCTTCCTTTTCTTGTATAAGTCCTTTAACATTTCATATAATAATGGCTTGGTGATGATGAACTCCTTTAACTTGAGCTTATCTGGGAAGGACTTTATCTGCCCTTCCAGTCTTGGATGTAGGTCCTTGCCTTTCATGATTTTGAATACTTTTTTCCAGCCCCTTCTCACCTGGAAGGTTTCTTTTGAGAAATCAGCTAATAGCCTTATGGGTACTCCTTTGTAGGTAACTCTTTTCTTTCCACTTGCTGCTTTTAAGACTCTTTGTCTTTAATCTTGGGTAACTTAATGATGATGTGCCTTGGTGTGTTCCTGTTTGGGTCCAAATTCTTTGGCACTCTCTGGGCTTCCTAGACTTTCTGGAAATCTATTTCATTTGCCAGACTGGGGACATTTTCCTTCATTATTTGTTCAAATAAGTTTTCAATTTCTTGCTGTTCTTCTCTTTCTGGCACCCCTGTAATTTGGATATTGGTAAGTTTCAGGCTGTCCCAGAGATTCCTCAGCCTCTCTTCATTTTTTTTGGATTCTTGTTTCTTCATTCTGATGTAGTTGAATGTTTATTTCTTCCTTTTGTTCCAAACTGTTGCTTTGGGTCCTGGTTTCCTTCTTGTCACTGTTGGTTCCCTGAATATTTTGCCTTATTTCATTTTGGGTATCTTTCATTTGTTCTTTCATTTTTCGGCCAAGCTCAATCAGTTCTGTGAGCATTTTGATTACCAGGGCTTTAAATTCTCCCTCAGAGAGGCTGGCTATATCCTTCTCAGTTAGCTCTCTTTCTGAGATTTTGCTGTGTTCTTTCATTTTGGCCATATTTTTTTGCTTGGGGCCTCTCAGAAGTTGTAAGTGGGTGGGGCCTTAGGTATTCACCAGGTGGGCAAACCTCCTTGCTGCACTGTGGTATTGCCTGTGGGGGAGGGGCTGAAAAGGGGAAAATGCAGCTCACCTGCTCATCTCTAGTGTACTTTTCAACAAACTCTGGTGTGAGACTGAGAGTTTCTTCCACCGCGGCATTGCCCATGGTAGTCCACAACCACCTCTGAGTCCCAGTTTCCCCTTAAGTCAGCCCCTCCTGCACAGCCTGCTGCCTTGCAGCCAGCCCAGCCCCCACGGTCCATTGCCTCACCACGGTTTCACCGCCTTACCAGTCTGCTTGTTCTCTTTGACTGTTTCTTTAATTCCATGGTTGTTGGAGTTCCATGCAGTTTGATTTTCTGGCACTTCTTGTTGTTTATTGATTTTAGGTCAGTTGTTTTTCTCCTTTTGGTTTTGCAAGGAAGCGAAGGGTTTCTACCTATGCCTCCATCTTGGCTGGAACTTTCCCATGATGTTTCTGAAAGCGCTGCCCGAAGGACAAGGGTTTAGTCCTGGTCATTGTTAAAGGTACTATAAAAACATGGTTCAAAAACACTTTAACCAATGGGCTTATTGATTACCTACAGAAACAGAGAAGTAATGAAGATCACTGGCCAAGGTGCAATCCCTGAGGTCAGAGGTCATTTCCTACCCAACTACCCTCCACAGTAGCCCTCACCAGGCCAGAAACAGATGCTACCTCACAATGAAAATGCAAACCTGTTAAAAGTTCTCAGAAGAGAGAAGGGCCACTCCCAACTCAAGATGAAAGCCCTAGATTCTATGAAGGTGGTGGGGCAGGAAATCTCTTGGTAAACTGTTTCTGGTGGGATCTGGGCAGAAGCAGAGGGAAATAGAAGGGCTGCTCCCTCTCTGAAGGTCCTACTTTTATTTGTTTCTGGCCTGTAGTTAGAGAAGTTTGGAGGGTCAAGCCATTAGAATAGATCACCTAAGGACCAGCTTGAAAGTGATGACAGGGCCAACCAGCACCAGCTACATAATTTGCAGGGCTCAGTGCAAAATAAAAATGAGGAATTCCTTGTGCAAAAATTATCAGAAAATATATTGTTAAAAATTAAAAAAGAGACATCAAGCATTAAACCAAATGCAGGGTCCTTTTGAACATGAGACCTGGAGGTCTCAGGCCTGGAGAGCCAGCCATAGACCCAGCACCTGGAGGAACGCAGTGTTCAGTCCAAATCACTCACTATGGTCTCCTGGTCACACCCAAGCTCTCCTGCCTCAGAGCCTGTGTTCTTGCTGTCACTTCTACCTGAAACACCTTTCCTCCCTGCCTTGCCCCATCTTCCTCTTGGGTGGTGGCTAGAGTGTTTGCTTATAATAATATTAATGATACATTTTTATGTCTTTCCATATATATACTATATGTGACAATAAAAATGTTTTTTATGTAAAACAACATGTTTGTACAGCATTTGATCAATGACTGCCAGAATCCAGTTGTGAATTTGTGTCCAGTTATCTCCAAGGAGTCCTCTTAGCAGATATATTCCTTCTTCATTCTGTGAGGATTAAAGGAATCAATACATGTATTGTGATTAAATATCCAGGACGTAGTAAATACTCCACAGATATCACCTGTTATCATTGGCATTAATTCATAATTACTACAGGACATGATTTCTGAGTCAAATTATTATCTGAGATAGTTCTCAGGGTGGGAGGGTTACCCAGTTTTGTCTGTACTTTCTATCTTATGAGTTATAAGAAGTGGAGCACCTTGGGGCATTCCCACATGTGAATGACTCCTACACACAGGCAGAGTGCGATTTCCCTAGAACGTTTGACTAGTCTTCCAGGTCAGCTGCCACTCAGAGGAACACCTGAAAAGTTTCAGAAGAGTAACTTCCTTACTGCACATCTGCTTGGTTTTCCTTCCTCTCTCTCTTCTTTGTTTCCTTTTTCTCATCTTACTTTAAGCCTCTTAAGCACATTAACAAAAATGAGAAAATTTCCCCAACCCCTTTTTTTAACTGCAACATGATTCAGCATACTTCTGATCATTTTTTTTTTGTTCTGGATACATGAATAATATTGATCCTTTTAGGGACCTAGCTCTAGGTGCTTGTCCTATGTGACACAGAAAATAGACTATGAATAATTACAGTGTTGCTTTTTATTCCCTAAAGCTGTAGCCACATTCAAAGCATTTGTCATTTACTTGATATTTTCAAGGTGCTTTTTTGTGGTTTATTAATTTGAAGCCAGGATACAGAGGAAGTACAATTCTTCTAAGGAGTTTAGTTGGATGCTGAGAGAATGTGTTCAGAACCATGAAGCAATTCAGAGATGAAATTGGGATTTGATTTCAAAAATGTTAATGCATTGAATTTTATGCAAGAATAAAATATCAGCAAGTATAAGATAACCCAGGTATTTTGTTGTGGTGGAATTAAAACTCACATGCCATCAGAAAATCCATCCACCTCCTGCATTCACTGGGGTGGATGCTTAGCTGAGGCTTTCTGAGATGTCTTGTGTGTATGACATGTATAGCATGAAACAAGAAGTAATAATGTAGCAGGAGACCTGCCTAGACAAGCCCAGGCAAGTCAGAAGGGCATAGTCCATTTGCTGAGCCACTAAGATAAGGAGGGGTGAGCAACTAAGTAACTAAGAAGTAAGAACAAAAGAACATTGTATGACCCTATCAGCAGCCCTGCTTTCTCAGCAGCCCTGCTTTCTTGCTTCTATAAACTTGCTTCTGTCACGTAGGCTTAGTAAAATCGCTTTCACATGCCTCACTATATAAACAAGCCTCTGCCCGAGTTCGGGACCCAGAATTTGGAGACTGCCTCCTCTGGGTCCGCATGTGTAAATAAAGTTCCACTTCGTACACCTGAAAGCAGCTGAGTTGTTTTCTGTAACAATAAGAAGAGGTGTGGTGGATATGGCAAGCAACTTTGTTTTGTTGCATGGTTTACTCCTATAAGGATGATACAGATCTTAATGGGAGAGGGGAACAAGAAGTATTATAGATCATTATTCCTAGATATATGAAGAGGGAACAAGAATTAGAGGACAATAAGGAATTACTGTGAGTGCTGATAAATATAATGGTGGCTTGTGATGCTATTGCATGATAAAATATGAGAGAAATGTTATAATGTCTGTAAAATACCTAATATCTAAAGTATTTTATCCAAAATTAAATATGTAGATAATAAGAATAAGGATGGAGACTCACTCTGTCCGATTTCAAGAATTACCATAAATCTACAGTAATTAAGACAGTGTGGTATTGGCCTAAAGACAGACAAATAAATCAATGGGTTAGAACAGAGGTTCCAGAAATATACCTACATATATATGGTCAATAGAATATTGACAATGGTGCATAAAGAGTTTGAAAATAAAGTGTTGAGATAATTGTATGTCCACACAAATAGATAAACCCACACCTCTTGCCCAGTACTGAAGATAACAATGAATCACAGACATTCATGTAAAACATAAACTATAAAACTTTAAGGAGAAAAAAATAGCCATTAACATTTTGGTATATTATGTCTTTGTAGTATTCTATTCATACGAAATTCTATCAAATTGTTTATACTCTTCTTAAAACCAGTTTTTTGTTACTTAACATTGCATAATTAACATTTTTCCATTACCCTAAGTGGCTCCTCCTGCCTCGCCACTGGATGCCATTCTCTGGTCTAGAAGAGAAGAGAGCACAAGGACAAGAGACCAATTAAGAACTTGGGTTCCTTGAGTGGGAATCCAGAAACAGACCTGGTGGCCCAGCTCATCGATCCCATAAGGGTGACCTCAGAATAAAGGACATTGACCCTTCTCCAATGACAAACCTCAGAACTGCATTGGAAAGTCAGCTACCACATGACAAATTCTGAAATAAATAAACCTGAAAAGAGTTTACTTCATGAGTCAATTTCTACAACTGTAGAGGCCAGAAACTCCTTGACTTTGGGAGTATTTGGCTTTTTTTCCTTTTGCCTCACTGCTATGTTTTCTAGAACCACAGTACCCTGCAATATCTGTCTATGCCTGTCATCATCTTAAGAAAACCACATAAAATGTAATATACAAAGATATTTTTAGTTCCACCCTTTAGTTTTATTATCATGTGTAAAAATCATTTCTGGGTGTAAGTTAGCACCAGTGAATTCATTCTGGGAAACGGCCTTAAGACTTCCTTCTGGGGGAGAGAGTGCTCTGACAGGAGGGAAGGCGACACTAAGATATATTCAGCCTCCTAGGAGGCAGAGGGGGTTGTAAGCCCATGTGCTCCTGGGGTTGAGTCAGACTGGTGCTACTCTCCTGTGAGGTGTGCAGGCATCATTTTACCTACAGAGTAATTTATGTTCTCTGGTTCAGTTTTCCACTTGAATGTAAAATTTGACATATGAGAACAGTGGCTGGACCACATCTGTAATCCAACCAAAAAAGTGAGTGCCTGGCATCTCATAGGTACAAAATAAAAGCTGCATCAGATGGATGAATAGGATGTATGTACGGATGGATGGGGTGTGATAAAACGTACTAATGTGTTATTGTTCCCACTGTTCAGTTGGGGTGCTTCACTGAAGTGATGAACCCAGACTTCACTCTTGCACACTCCAAACATTAGGCTTCCATTTAGACATTGTTTGTTCTCTTTAGAGGAAAAAGGTAATAATCTCTTCTCTGATTTCTTTATAAAATTCTTCAAGTTGCTCATTAAACAATAGCAATACCACCAAAAACATAGGCACAATCCCTGCTGACCATCTACCCACTGCCAGGGGCCTCCAGCTTGGTGGGATCCATCTACCAAGCCATCTGCATTTGTCCAGTAGGCTCACACATGTGTGCCCCTCAGGTCACACATCCAGAAGGGACCAACCCCATTTCAGCCCTGAAGTAATGTGATCCCAGCCCAACCATGAGGACACCAGTACCCACTCACCTCAGATACCTAAGAAGAGTATAAACAATTTGATAGAATTTCGTATGAATAGAATACTACAAAGACATAATATACCAAGGGTGGGCAGCCTTCACCCTTGTAGTCAGTGGGCCTGTGCCCCTCTGTGGCTGCCAGTTTGCTTCCTTTCTCTGACAGAAAAAAGTTTATAGGGGGTGTGGGTCAAAAGCAAAGAAACTAAGCTTTGAGGTAATTTTATTATAGGTATAGATAGTCACATGAGATATGGGTCAACTGTTTTAAAAAGTTGAAATCCATATAGGACTTTGATTATCATCTTGGCATATTTCTTAGGAGTCTGACCACACTTCCACCATTGAAGGCTCACCTTATCAGGCAGTATCAGGAATACTCAAGTGACACCTGCCTTTAGTTTAATTCACTAAAAGTTTATTGAGGACTAAATGTTCCAGGTACTATGAATATTTGCTTACACAGAATTTACACTTTGGTTGAAAATAAAAGATGATGTGTCTGTAGAAGAACACAAGGCAAGATCTACTCAGGAGTTGAGCCACAGGCTCTCCTACTCCCAGAGGGAAGGAGTGCCTTTTTCTGCTTTCAGACATAGATAGACTCATTCAATAACTCCTAAAGTAGGTCTCTTTATAGAAGGGGAAGTTTTAAAAATGTAAAATATAATGATGTCACACAGAGAATCTCAACAAATATATGTAAAAATTGTTAATAAAATTAATTGGAACTACATAGCAAACAATAAGTGTCAAGACTCTGGGCTCCAATTTCAATGATCTGAAATTCAGTGGCAAATTTAGGCATGATCAACAAAAGATCTCCAAGCAGAAAAATAGATGCAACTGGTTTGTGCACCATTCATGAGTGAGCCCAAAATCTAATTACTGCTTTTTAAAAATTTTTTTATTTTTGTTCAATTACATTGTCTCCACCCCCCACCCCCCACTGCAATCCCTTGCCATACCCGACCCCTACCTTCCACTTTCAATCCTCCCCCTACCTCATTGTCTTTGTCCATGGGGGTGGACAAAGACAATGTGTACACATGTTCCTTGAGTTGACCCTTTAATTTTGTGCTCAGTTCTAACAAAGAGTAACATTCCTGTTTGCTAACCAGAAACTAGTTAACAAAAAGCTATTTAAAAGAGAAAGAATGGAAGCGAGGAAAGGTGGCAGAGGAGTGAATGGAAGTCACATTGACCTCCTCCTAGGGCCAATCTGGAATTACAACTCAATTGTGGAGAAACCACCTGGAACAAACAACTGAGAAATAGCCAGACAGAAGCATAGAAGTTTGGACATACAGAACCAGCTTTGGCACAACCGGTCTGGTAAACAGTGTGGTGAAGACTTGAGAGAGCTGTCTGGGTGCCCATAGGTGGCAGTGCCAGCAGGATAATTAAGGGGCCAGTTGGATCACTCAAAGAAGAATTGAATTTAAACCCTAAGTTAGGATTCCCAGCCTACAACACCAGAGCCCCAAGAGTACACAGATAACAACCAGTGGAAAAAGCAACAAGGTTGCTCTCTGCTAAAGACACAAGGTTGGAGGCACAAAGGCTGTTTAAAGGGCCAACATACAAAATTTAATTTGCAGCCACTTACTAAGCACCCAGGCAAAGGCAGGAGTCGTGTGGACTAGAGATGCTTGAGGACAGACTGGGTAGAGAGGCTTTGGGGAGAGAACTAAGAGTAACGCTAGGATCCTGGCACTGAGTCATCCCCCAGAAGGCAGCAGCCTTTGTGCTCTGACAGACCACTTCCCTCTGAGCGGCAGTTGCCTGAGGGGAAGCAATAGCCCCCACCCAAAGAAGGTCTCTGCCCTGGCCCTTCAGTGCTTAAGCCTGACTACTGAGTCCTAGTGACCAGATAAACAACCAAAGGAGACAGCCAGAGACAATAGATCGCTGCAGAGTGAACCAGAGACTTGAGGAGAGACTGGGGATGGAGCCTTTGGGGAGAGAACTAAGAAAGTAGCAGCTTGTATCTGGTGCTGAGCCAACTCCCATACACAGCAATTATCCTGCTCAGGCAGACCCCTCCCCTCTGAGCAGCAGCTACCAGAAGGGAAACCGTAGCCGCCACCACAGGAGGGATTTGGCCCTGCCCTACAGTGCTTAAACCCGATTGCCCAGTGCAGAGGAGCCATATTAACAATTGAAAGAGACAGCCATTGACAGCAGATCACTGGAAGTATTCAACAGGCTGCCTAAGGTCAGAGGGGGTCAACATCTGACATCACCAGAAGCAGATTCAGAAAGAAAAAAAACAGTGGCAAATACAAGAGACTACTGATATGAAAGCCACTGTGATCTCCATCGTGATTTGCAGTATTTTCTTTCCTGCATAGCTGTACAACATTCATTTCTTGTCCAGCAAATTTGTATATAATAAGTCACTAGATTTTATACTATAGTGTATTTCAATGCACATATTTTGCCCTTCCCTTTTCTTAACCCCTCTTACCTTCCTCTCCTTGCAATACTGTCATTTTAAATTTGGTTTTCTATCTAGGTAGAATTTGTTTCCATTCCACACTCTTACTATTTCTCCCCTGTCCAGACACTCAAAATGAATTCTCTTATCAAAGATCATTTCATATACTTTTGCCCAGCTATTAAAATACCCACATTCTCTCTATACCTGTGACATTTACTAGTTGGTTGTGGGTAGTGTAGTTGTTCTTGCACTGTTTTTTCAAGGTTATCTCTAGAGCGTCACTAATTCTGTTTTTCAAATAACAAATTTTACTGGCCCACTCTCCTACTCTTTTTTTTTAACTCAAATTTTAATTATGCAGTCAGCCTGTTTTTTTTCTTTTCCTTTCTGTCTTTCTTCTATTTCTCTCATCCTACCCTTTTATTTTTATTTATTCTCCTTTTTTCTTTTTATTTGCATCCCAGATTTTAATTTTCCCCTCACCTAGTCTAGTTTTTGTCCCCCATTCTTAGTATTCCCTCTCCCTCTATCATTACAAAATCACTTCCCACTCCTCTAAACAACTCTTAGACTTTTCTTTGTTTATTTTTTCTTGTTATTCCCAAACCACCTATATTAATTTTAGCTCATTTGTTGTTGACAGTACTCTGGTAGATCTTTTTCTCCAATTTGGCCCCTATATATTTTTTAAGATTTTATTTATTTATCTTTAGAGGGGAAGGGAAGGAGAGAGGGAGAGAAACATCAATGTATGGTTGCCTTTCGGGCATCCCCTGCTGGGAGTTGGCCTGCAGGGAACTGGCCTGCCACCCAGACATGTGCCCTGACTGAAAATCGAACCGCGATCGTCTGAGTCACAGGCCCGCGCTCAATCCACTGAGCTACACCAGCCAGGGCCCTATATTTTTATTAATTATTTAATATTTTCACTTTCTTTTTCTTTCTCTCACTCTATTTTATTTTATACTATTTTAATTTCTGTTTAAACCTAATATTATATGCTTCCCTTCTCATACTCAATTCCACATTCTTCATTCCCTTTTTTTTATTCATGAGATAAACTTTATCTTCTCTTCTTCCATTGCTCCAACTCCAAACTCTTATTAGTGCTCCTCCCTGTACCCTTTCAAAATCATTTCTCTTTCAGTAGGTCATCTCATATCCATTCTCTTTTCTTAATTACAATAGTCTTAATCTCATTACACCCTTATTAGTACCAGTTCATTTGCTATTGATAGTGGGGTTGTGGGGGGAGCTATATATTTCCAGGTGTGGGTTTGTTTCTTGGGCTCTGTAGTGTCATTGGGGCAGCACTTGCATAACAGCACACAAGACATGGTGGGCCGAGTGACACCCTCAGTCAACCAGCGACAGGGAAGGACCCATGAAAGAATGACCCAACAATGATCAAAACCCAATTACATTTTAAAAAACAGCATAAAAGGCATAAAGGGCATCCCAAGAACAACAAGTTCAGGTGATCAAGGAGACTGCACCACTATATCTCACGAGACTCCACCATAGAAGTTCCTGCCACAAATTCAGAAAATCAAAATCGATCAACTTAAGAAACAGAAGCAAACAAGAAGAGTTCCAAAAACAACGGGAAGACAAAGAAACAAAACCCAACAAAAAGAAAAGGAGGACTCCTCAGTAAGAACGCTAAATAAAATAGAGGCAAGTCAACTATCAGGTGTTGAGTTCAAAACAGCTGTTACAAGGAAGCTCAATGAACTCCATGTGAACTACAAAAAACTACAAGAAAATTATAAAGAACTTACTGCAAACTATATCAGCATTAAAAAGGGCATAGAAACAATCAAAAAGGGCCAAGAAGAAATGAAGAATACAATTTCTGAATGAAAGAACACAGTAGAAGGAATCAAAAACAGACTCGATAAAGCAGAGCATTGAATCAGTGAGCAGGAGGATGAAGTAGGGGAAAAAAATCTCCCCAAATAAGCAAGAAAAAGAAAAAAAGACTGAAAAAATGAAGAGAGGTTAAGGGAAATGAAGGATAACATAAAACAGAATAGTATCTATATAATAGGGATAGGAGAGGAGAGGAGGAGCAAGGGATAGAAAATCTGTTTGAAAGAGTAATAATGGAAAACTTCCCTAATTTGATGAAAGAAAAAGTCACACAGATCCAAGAAACACAGAGTCCCAATGAAGAGGAATCCAAAGAGGCCCACTTCATACACACCATAAATAAAATGGCAAAATTAAAGACAAAGAGAGAATCATAAAGGCAATAAAGGAGAAATAGGAAGTATCTTACAAGGGAACCCCAATAAGAGCAACAGCTGACTTCTCAACAGAAACATTGCAAGCCAGAAGGGAATGGCAAGGAATATTTCAAGTAATGAAAAACAAAAGCCTGCAACCAACATGACTCTATCCAGCAAGGCTCTCAATTAAAATAGAAGAACAAATAAGTGACTTTCCAGAAAAAAGAAGGCTAAAAGAATATGCCTCCCTCTAACCAGCTCTGCAAGATATGCTAAAGGGACTGCTTTAAGAAGAGGAAGAAAAACACTGAGAGAGAGAGAGAGGAACACAGGTACAAAGTGAGTAAAATAGCAATGAATAAGTACCTACCAATAATAACCTTAAATGTAAATATATTAAATGCTTCAATCAAAAGACAGAGAATAGCTGAATGGATGAGAAAACATGACCCACACATATGTTGCCTATAGGAAACCCACCTCAGAACAAAAGACCTACACAGACTGAAAATGAGGGCTGAAAAAAAATATGCCATGCAAACAGAAGGAAAAAAAAAAGCTGGGGTAGCAATACTTATATCTGACAAAATAGACTTCAAAACAAAGACCATAAAAAGAGACCTAGAAGGACACTTCAAAATACTCAAGGGAAGAATCTATCAAGAAGACATAAACATTATAAAAATATATGTATCCAACATAGGAGAATGCAAATACATAAGGAAAAATTTGGAGGACTTCAAGAAAGATATAGACAGCAACACTCCTATACTAGGGGATTTTGACACCCCACTGTTGACAATGGATAGATCTTCCAACCAAAATATCAACAAGGCTATAGCAGCATTGAACAATGCCCTAGATCAAATGGACTTAACTGATATATACAGAACCTTTCATTCCAAACAAGCAAGTTACAAATCTTTTCAAATGTACATGGAACACTTTCAAAGATAGGCCACATGATAGTACACAAAACAAACCTCAACAAATTCAAGAAAATTGAAATCAGATCAAGCATTTTTTCTGACTACAAGAGACTGAAACTAAAAACCAACCTCAGGAAAAAAACTCAAAAACACTCAAACTCATGGAGATTGAATAGCATGCTATTAAACAATGGATGGGTGAAGAATGAGATCAGGGAAGAAATAAAAAAGTTACTGGAGAAAAAGGAAAATGAACACAAAACAACCCCAGATATGGGACACAGCAAAGGCAGTCCTTAGAGAAAAGTTCATAGTAATAAACGGTTACCTTAAAAAGATAGAATCATTTCAAATAAAAACCCTAACCCTATATCTACAAGAACTAGAGGAACAACAAAGACTACCCTGTGCAACTAGAAGAAAGGAAATAACCAAGATCAGAGCAGAATTAAACAACACAGAGACTAAAGAAAAAATTCCAAGGATCAATAAATCCAGGAACTGGTTCTTTGAAAAGATAAACAAAATCGACAAGCCTTTAAGCAGACACATCAACAAAGAAAGAGAGAGGACCCAAATAAACATAATGAGAAATGAAAGACGAGAAATTACAATGGATGCCACAGAAATGCAAAGAATTGTAAGAAATTATACAAAGAACTATATGCCAAGAAATTTGAAAACCTAGGTGAAATGGACAAATTTCTAGTAAAATAAAATCTTCCAAAAGTGAATGAAGAAAGCCTGAATAGATGAAATTGAAGCAATAATCAAAAAAACTCCCAGAACACAAAAGTCCTTGACCAGATGGTGTCACAGAACAATTTTACAAAACATTTAAGGTAGAGCTAACGCCTATCCTTCACAGACTTTTCCAAAAAATCCAAGAAGAGGGAAGCCTCCCAAACTCTTTATGAAGCCAGCATCAGCCTAATCTCAAAAGAAAATAAAGACACAACAAAGATAGAAAACTAAAGGCCAATATTTCTGATTAACATAGATTCTAAAATCATCAATGAATATTGGCAAATCACATCCAGCAATATATTAAAAAGATCATACACCATATTCCCATGGGCTTCATCCCAGGGATGCAAAGATGGTACAATATTTGCAAATCAATCAGCATAATACATCACATAAACAAAAGCAAAGACAGAAATCACATGATCATATCAATAGATGCAGAGAATACATTTGATGAGGTACACCACCCATTTATGATAAAAACACTCAGCAAAGTGGGAGTAGAGGAAGCATTCATCAACATAATAAAGGCCATATTTGGGAGATTTACAGCCAAAATTATACTCAATGGGAAAAAACTAAAAGTTTTCTTATAAGATCAGGAACAAGACAAGAGTATCTGCTTTCACCACTTCCATTCAAATTAGTATTGGAAGTCCTAGCCACAGCAATAAGACAAGAAGAAGAAATCAAAGTCATCCAAATTGGAAAGGAGGAAGTAAAACTGTCATTGTTTGCAGGTGACATGATAGTGTACATAGAAAACCCTACAGGCTCCACTAAAAACTACTCCATCTAATAAGTGAATTTGGCAAAACAGCAGGATACAAAGTCAACATTCAGAAATTAAAGGCATTTTTGTACACCAACAATGAAATATCAGAAACAGAAATCAAGAAAAAAATCCCACTTGCTATAGCAAGAAGAAAAATAAAATACCTCAGAATAAACCCAACTAAGGAGGCAAAAGACCTGTACTCAGAAAACTACACAACACTCAAGAAAGAAATTAAGAAAGACACAAATAAATGGAAGCATATACCATGTTTATGGATTGGAAGAATTAACATCATCAAAATGTCTATACTACCCAAAGCAATTTATAGATTCAATGCAATCTGTATTAAAATACTAATGACATATTTCAGAGATATAGAACAAACACTTAAAAAATTATATGGAATCAAAAACAACACTGAATAGCTGCAGCAATTTTCAGAAAGAAGAACAAAGTAGTTGTAATCACCATAACTGACATCAAATTATATTACAAGGCCATCATAATCAAAACAGTCTGGTACTGGCATAAGAGCAGACACTTAGATCAATGGAACAGAATATAGAGCCCAGAAATAAACCTGAGTCTCTATGGTGAATTAATATTTGACAAAGAAGGCAGAAACACAAAGTGGAATCAAAATAACCTCCTCAACAAATGATATTGGGAGATTTGGACAGCTACATGAAAAAAAATGAAACTCAACCACCATCTTACACCATACACAAAAATAAACTCAAGATGGATACAAACCTTAAAAATAAGTCATGATACCATAAAAGTCCTAGAGGAGAAGATAGGCAGGAACATCTCAGATATTCCTTGCAGCAATATTTTTACTGATGTGTCCCCTAGAGGAAGTGACATAAAGGAAAGAATAAACAAATGGGACCTCATCAAAATAAAAACCTTCTGCATGGCTAAAGATAACATTAGCAAAATGAAACGGGAAACAAGTATATAGGAAAATATATGTGCCAATGGTATCTTAGACCATGGTTTGATCTCCAAAATATATAAAGAACTCACACAACTACACACCAGGAAGACAAACAATCCAATTAAAAAATGGGCAAAGGACCTGAACAGACACTTCTCCAAGGAGAACATACAGAGAGCCCAGAGACATATAAAAAGGGGGTCAACATCACTAGCTATCAGAGAGATGCAAATTAAAACCACAATGAACTACTACTTCACACCAGTCAGAATAGCCATCATAAACAAATAGACAAACAATAAGTGCTGGCAGGATTGTGGAGAAAAGGGAACCCTAGTTCACTGTTGATGGGAATGCAAACGGATACAGCCTCTGTTGAAAACACTATGGAATTTCCTCAAGAAACTTAAAATGGAATTGCCTTTGACCCAGTAATTCCACTGCTGGGTTTATACCCTAAGAACCCTGAAACACCAATCCAAAAGAACCTATGCACCCCAATGTTCATAGCAGCACAATTTACAGTAGCCAAGTGCTGGAAGCAGCCTAGGTACCCATCAGTAAATGAGTGGATCAATAAACTATAGTATATTTACTCAATGAATACTACACAGCAGAAAGACAAAAGGAGTTCTTACCCTTCATGACAACTTGAATGAAATTGGAAGGTATTACACTAAGTGAAGTAAGTCTAACAGTGAAAGATAAATACCATATGATCTCACCTACAAGTGGAACCTAATTAACAAAGCAAACTGGCAAGAAAAATATAGCCAGAGACATTGAAATTGACAACAAATTGACAGTAACCAGAGGGGAGGGGAGAGGGAAATAATGTGAGAAAGGAGGAAAATGGACATAAATGAACATGAATGAGGGACCCATGAATGGAGCCAAAGGGGTGTAGGATTGAGGGTGGGAGGTGGGCATGGGTAGGGTGGAGGAAAGTGGTGGTGGGGAAATAGAAACAACTGTATTCAAATATCAATAAAAAAAGAAAAAAGAGAGCGAGGAGAAGATGGCGGCGGAGTAGGACAAAGGATTTCGCTTCTCNAATGGACATAAATGAACATGAATGAGGGACCCATGAATGGAGCCAAAGGGGTGTAGGATTGAGGGTGGGAGGTGGGCATGGGTAGGGTGGAGGAAAGTGGTGGTGGGGAAATAGAAACAACTGTATTCAAATATCAATAAAAAAAGAAAAAAGAGAGAAGAAATGCTGCCAGGGGAAAAAAGAGGCAACACAAAACTATTTTAAAATTTAAGGCACAAAAATTCAAAAGGCAGAACAGTATAAGATAACTGGCTATTCAAGCAACCAGTCATAACTTCATGGCTCCTCTAAGTTTGGTATATTTCAAGTACTGCCTGATTTTCTCATATGTGTGTGTGTGTGTGTGTGTGTGTGTGTGTGTGTGTGTGTATAAACTATATGTTTGGAACCCTCAAAAAATTTCTCTTAGATATAATGATACAAAAAATGATTTCACATTCAGAACATCCCCTAAAAGTAAATGGCCTCCATGATACAAGTGCAACTTTTATAAACTGCAGTAAACATTATAAAAAACAATTCTAGAGCCATTGTTTTTTTTTAAGTATATGAAAGGCATAAGATATACCAATAAAATAGGTTTATATCTTGCAATGCTCCCCAAACTGCTTGTCTGGTCCAGAGCCCAGGCCCACTCTTTGGAGACTGAATCTCCCTTAGGGTCAGTGGCTTTGCCTGACTTCACACACAGACCACTGGAATATAAAATGGAGAAATATGGGTTGTGGATGATTTGTGTGAACAGGTAGAGGGAGAGCTAGCACTTGCCTCAGTGAGGCCAGAGGATACCAGATTTGCCACTAGGACAGGATTAAGGGCATTCTTACTGATTTGATGCATCCAGTCAAAGAGCATCTATCTATTCTTTACTAGTCCACTAAGGGCAGTGTCAGACCCTCACTCTATCCCCCACACCTACTGACTGGAACACTGTAGACAAATGTATTTTGAGCAAAGGAAGCAATGGATGGATGATATTTCTTCCTAAGAAGGGCAGCCACTGAGAGAAGGATGAAGATCTAGTTCCCCATTGCCTACACCCAGGATGTCCAAGCTGGGGTGCTACAAGCCAAAGAGCTAGGCACAGAACAGCAACTATGAGCCAGCAGGAGCCCCTGCACTTGGAACAGCAGGAATTTCTAGAAAGGCAACAGCTGGTAAGGAAAGGAAAAGAGAGGAGAGAGAAGAGGATTTGTTCTCATGAGAAGTATCTGGGATACTCAAAGTCAACTGGTGGTGGCAAGAGAGAGTAAAGATGAACTGGCAGACAAAAGTGAACTCATGGGTTAGGCGAACGTGATAACCACTACACTACGGAAACAGGAATCTAAACAACAAAACAAACAAGTAAGCAAAATATGACCAATGACACTCAAATACGGAACAGGCTGACAGGGACCAGAGGGGAGAGTGGAGAAAATCACAGGGGAAAAGGGGAAGGACTCACGTGAACAAGTATAAAGGACACATGGACAATAACTAAGGTGGGGAGTGGAAATGGGAGGGAGGTGGGGAGCACTGGAGGAGGGTGGGCAGGGCTGGGAATATAAGACAGAAAACTGTACTTGAACAAGAATTAAATGAAATACATTTAAAAAGTGAACTCATGTTGATCAGAGACTTGTTAAACAAATGTTCCTACTGGGAAAAATCTCTTGGGCCATAGAAAAATATTTTTCTATTTTGTTGAAAAATATTTTAACAGCTGATTAGAATTTTACAAAGTAAGACTCAGCATTAGGGTCTGTCTTCCAGTCCAGTCTAATGCTAGAATATATCTATAAGATTTTTTTAATGTCACTTAATTTTCAGGTTCATAAACAATGAAGTGATCTTCAGCTACACCCACCACAGATAAACTGATGTAATAACCAAAATCACTGCAACACACAGAACCCAAACTAATACACCTGAAAGTGGGTTCATTTCATTGTTGAATAGCTTGGACAAGCTGGGGAAGGCACATAAATCAATAGCAAGGAAGACTGAAGTGGTATGTTTTATACTGATCTATTCAGTCATTCTGACAGATTATGCTATTCCTTCATTGGAATCCCATCCGAAGGTTATGGTTCTCAGAAATATAGGAATTGTCAGAAAGAAGTATATTCAAAATGAGCCACTCTGATTATTCCTCAAGAGATAATGCAGCCTACAGAAAAAAAAATACAACAGGCTAAAATCCTGAACATAAAAAGTTCCTTTTCCATTTCCATGCATGCTGTTGCAAAGGGTAGGAGCTCCTTCTAATATTATGCTGCATGAAATAAGCCAGGCATTGAAAGAAAAATACCATATGATCTCACCTTTAACAGGAAGCTAAACAACAAAACAAACAAACAAGCAAAATATAACCAAAGACACTGAAATAGGGAACAGGCAGATAGTGACCAGGGGGGAGAGAAGAGGGAATTTCAGGGGAAAAGGGGAAGAATTCACAGGAACTAGTATAAAAGGCACATGGACAAAAACTAAGGGGAGGTAGAAGTGGAGGGAGGTGGGGAGCACTTGAGGGGTGGGCTGGGATGGGAGTAAAAGACATAAAACTGTAGTTGAACAAAAATTAAATAAAAAAATAAATATAAATAAAAATAATAAAAATAAAATTCTACCACAAAAATAAAATAATAAAAATCTCCTAAAATCAATATAAAAAACAAGTCCAGTTTTTCAAATGATAAAAAATATAAGGAGGCAATTCACAGAACTACAAATGGCTAATCAAAAATTTAAAAGATTCTCAACTTTCTGAAGATCAGAGGTATGCAAATCTAACAAGACAGTATTTCCACTTATCAGATCAGCAAAAATTTAAATGATTGCTAATATCCACTTTTATGGAGAATGTAGGACCTTGCTTTCCTAAGCATGATCTGAAGATCATTTGCCTCAGAATAATTTGGTAGATTATTAAAAGGGTGATCACCAAAACTCAGAAACAATCCAGATGACCTTCAATGGTTGAAATGACAAACTGGCACATCCATACAGAGAATATTACTCAGCAATGAAAAAGAATGAGCGATTGATACACAAAACAATCTGGATGAGTCTCAGTGGTATTTTTCTGAGTAAAAGAAGCCATTCTCAAAAGGTCACATACTATATAATCCATACTTGCAGGGAAAAGTCAATAGTGATAGAGGAAAAGGTTTGTGTTCAACTACTACTCAATAGTAAGACAGAACTCATTGGAGTGATGGAACTCTTCTCTGTAGTGATTGTGGTGGTTACACAAACCTACTACCTATTAGTAGGTAGTTAAAATTCATAGAACTGTAGATTTTGCCTCCCCCAAAGTCAAAGTTACAGTGTGAAAATTGAAAAACAAACAAAAAAAACACATCAGAGCTCACCTCAGAACTAACAATCAAAATCCCTGGGCAGGTGAGGCCAAGCCTGTGGCTTATACAACAAGTTCCCAGTGATTCTGATGGACAGTAAGTTTTAAGAATCACTCGTTCTCATAATTGCTAATATGCTGCCTTCATTTCATATGCTGTTCCTTTTACTCAGTATGTGGTTCTCATCTGGGGACAATTGTCCCTTGAGAGATATGTAGAAATATCTGCAGAGAGATTTGGTTGTCACAACTGGGGAATTGGTGCTACTAGCACCTAGTGGGTGGAGGCCAGTGGTGCTGCATCACATCCTACAATACAGAGGACCTCCCTCACATCAAAGAATTTTCTGGCCCAAAAGTCTGAGGTTGAGAAGTTGTGTCATGCAGGGTCCTTTCCACCAAGAGTCAATCCTGAACTTCTTTTTCAAGTCCTACTTCTTCACTAAAACTCTCTCAGGTCTCTTCTGTTAGATCAGGATCTTTAGATTCTTTATATCCTGTCCTGCTTAGCATCTCCCCACACCCCACAAATTAGCACTTGACACCTAAATAGTTGTCAACAAATTCAGCATTTGTTTTATCCCATATCCTCAGGTTTTAAGACCATTGAGGACAATGTAAATGTGTAGTAAACACTACTACAGGTGCACTACTTGTTGAACCAAGTAGGCACTTGAAGCACGGAATGAAAACTAAATATTCTTATGTTTACTGGCTCCTCTTAAGGGTTTTAGGGTATGGAAGCAGAGGAATATAGTTTAAACATAAAAGGGAAATTTTAGAATTTCTGCAAAATTGAAACTCTTCTTATTCTGAAGAATGTGCCTGGAAATGAGTCACACTGTTTTTACCACACTATTTTTGTGGTATTGATATATGAATTCATATATCAATCTAGAGTCACACTGTCCTTTGAAATACAAATAAAGTGTGTATTTTATTTATATTTCAAAGGACAGTGTGACTCTAGATTGATATATGAATTCATTATCATATAATGAATTGAATTCAGGTCCTCTGTATTGTAGGATGTGATGCAGCACCACTGGCCTCCACCCACTAGGTGCTAGTAGCACCAATTCCCTTGAAAATGAGAAAATCGGCATTTTTTCCTATCCAAGGATTCTGGAAAGCTATGTGACAGAAGCTGCTTCTGCCTCCATGCATCTGCTCTGCTGAGACTCCTCTCCTCCAGCCTTCACCTGCCAAGGCCAGGCTCTCCTTCCTACCCTGGGCAGGGCCTGTCTTGGCACTCAGCTCCTTTTCCCTAATGTCCCCTAAAATATCCCACATTGGGCATGCATATGTCTAGAATTCTTTAATGAAGTTTAGAGATACAGACTGAAGGTAAAATAGTAGACAGCTCTATTTTTTGATAGCATTTTTTAGAAAAGTCCTTCAGCCACCCCAGTGTAGGAATTTCTCACAGACCTTCCTTTTACTCCAGACTCCTGTCTCTTGCTATGTAGCTCTGAATTCTCTCTGTCTTTCTTCTTTTTCCTCAAATATTGTTTTCTGAACTACTTCTGCAGGGCAGCCAACAAATTGTTGAACCTCACCTTCCCCACTCCAAGCTTGTTAAGATGGCCTAATCCTAAAAATGACAGTTTCCTTCTTCTTATCACCCCCCAAATTTCTCTTGTCTTCTGTTCATGCCACTCCACAAAGACAAAGCTCTGAGTTTTGGTGAACAGCACTACCAAACACAAAAGAAGTGCTATCAGCAGAAACAGAGCATAGCTCCACATGAGAAGCAAGTGCTGGGAAGGTGTACACTTCTGTTGCCTGAGGAGCTAGGAAAGTTGCTATTATGACTCTCATAGTTTGGTTGTGTTTCAGCCGAGTGATTTTATTCCTAATCAAATGTTGGAGGGCTCGGGGAACTGTTAAAACCACCAGTGTGGTAAGGCTAGTCATCAAGTTGATGTGAGTCCCTTCTGAGAAAAAGGCCAGCAGCCCACATGGCAGTGCACTACTGGGGACACCAATAAATACCTCTAGCACTCTTTAGTGCCTTTAGCACTAAAGAAATACACAAATACACATACTGTTGGGGTAGCACTCACTTTTGCTGAAGCAGATAAAGTGCTATGAAGTTAATAATTCTTATTTGACGCAGACACTGGCCCTTAGTGTTCATGGCATTATGGATGAGATATGAGACAAATTCACACAGACTACCTAGTCCTGTGGAGAAACAGGAACTGTATGGCTACTCCCTCAAGCGGGGAGCACCTTAGAGTGGCCTAGCCACTCTCTGAAGGGGAAAGCATGCCAACTCTTGCCTGGACAAGGAATATAGGAAAAGTTCATTAATTATTGTCAGGCAGTAGGGATCAAATAATACATAGCATACAAAGAACTATGAGGGCCTATTCTGAGTCAGGGTCTATTAGCTAAAGGGCTACAAAACTTTGGAAAGCAAACTCAGTTCCTGTTTGGACTCTTATCATTTAATTGAAAGCATTCTTAACAAGGCAGGTTTCGAAGAATTTTATATATTCTTTCTTAGGCCTGATCACCTGGGGAATCCACCCTCTCCAGCACAGGGCTGCACCACCCTCAGTCATTATTTCAGGTTTAAGGCAGGCAGTGGAAGTAAGGCAGCCAAGAGACTTCTAGCAGACAGAATGAGGACTCAGGCTTTGTCGAAGCTGAGGGGCGAGGGTCCATCACCCCCTTTCTCCATAGCCCCCCCAAGTCCTTCCCTGGGACCTCCATGTGATCATGCCTGTCTTAGGTCATTCCCCCCTTAGGGAATCTTATCAGTCATTGGCTAACTGATCAAACACTGGGGGCCAGTTATGGAAAAAGGAGCAGAAGTGGTGCTCCTGCCAGGGAGATAAGCTTTGTCTCCTTAGTGGCTTATGGTCCAAAGGTCGCTCACTCAGCCTTAGCCAGGAGGGGTTACAGCTCCTGAAACCAGGCAGGGCAGTTCCCAACACTTACCTTGTAATACAAGCTCATTATAAAAATTTTTAAAGAAGATGAAACTTCTAATTTCTGTGAGTACTTTAGTGTTTTTCCTGCTCTGAGAAGGATCTTTAGAAAACAAGGGGTTTTTCATCTCCAGAAAAATGTTTGGGTCAGTTTTACCCCCCAAAAAGACCCTTCTTCTCTCACAGGGTCAGAACTGGAATTCAAAAACCCCTTCACCTGCCCCTGGGAGATGTCACATTTCACACTTGAAGTTGATGTGGACAGCCCCTGGGAGTCTCAGGCGGGTTTCACAGTCCTGTTACCCCTTAAAATTAATTGTTCAATAAATATTTATTGAATGAAAATTATTGTTACTACATTCTATTCTAGCCAGTGGGAATACAACACAGAACAAAACAGAAATCTCTGCTCAAGGAGCTCTTCCTTGTAGGATGAGATAGAAAAAAGATGGGCAAGTCATCTCATTTCTGTAGGCCTCAATTTCCTCCCTGAGAAAATAAACTGAGAAGTTGGATCAGAATTTACACATTTTCAGAACTTGGAAAAATCATTTGAAATGCCTATGTGAATGGAAATTGCCTATATGGAATCATTTATGTCAAGGGAACTGAAATGAAGCCAGAAAGCTATGAAAAAGTCTGCCTTGTGCATGTTCTACCCATGAATTTTGAACTTCTAAGACATGTAACCCTGGACTTTATATTCTGGACTTTACTTCCTCCTTATAGCGGCAACCAGACCATTTGCACTTTTCTCTGAAAGGAGCCCATCCTTCCCAACATCCTTTGTTTGCATGATGGTCCTAACCAATACCTGTTAACCAAGCATCCTTCATTGACATGGAGAACCCAAATGGGAAACAACACTTGTGGTTTCCACCATTATAAACCATGCTTTTGAGCATTTTGGAGCACATTTTATGTTGCTACCTAAATCAGTGCCTTCAGAATTGCATTCTCTGAACAAATAAATGCTTTTTATTCTTACTACAGCCTAATAAGAGTGTGGTTGTTGACATTATATGGTGTCAATATGGGTCCAGAGTGACGGTCTTCCAATTTTGGTTACACCATGGATTTGTGCAAGGTGCTTACTTACAGGAGACCATTGTTCTTCAGCTTCCTTCAGCAGTTCAGCTTTCAGTGGTAAATCCTCCAGAATCTGAACTTTTCTGCTTAGTTGAATTTCCAGAGTTTATTCAAGCATTTTCTCTTTTCATTTTTGTCTGCAAGCTTCTGTCTCCACTTTTTCAGAGTGACAGATTTGGGTTACATAATTCCTTTTCCACTCATCTAAAAAGGTGATTCAGGTTTCAGGAATTATTAATGTGAGAGACAATTCTTCTAAAAGCCTTTGAGTGACCAGCGCCCCCCCCCCCAAAAGTGCTGCAGTATTTATGTTCAAGGAATATGGTCCTTCTTGTAACTTTCTGTCCCATCAGACTCAGGTTACTCAAGATGACTTGCACCTCCACTGCCCAAAATAGTGCTCATTTGAACTCGCTAAATTGACTTTATTAGAAAATATTTAAAACTAAATAAAATGAATGGAAAGCATTTTAATCGGTAGTTTAAGGCTTCTAAATGTAACACCAAAAAGATGGCGTCACTACACGCTGTTAATACTAAACTTTCTGACATAAATTCAGACATTTTCTTCTGTTCTCTCCCCATGTTCTCCTCTTCCTGACTTCTCAGCTCCCTCTTCTTTCTCCTCTGCTCCTTTTCCTCTCTTATACAATTCCCTGTAGGAAATATATATTTTTCCTAGTGACCCAGACTCACCTTCAAACCCTATGAAAACTAAATCCCTCCTTAACCCTCCCCCTTAAAACTCTTCCTTTTATCACCGCTTTGTGCAATGATGGTACGAATCAGTCAGTTATAAACCATGGTCCCCCCAGAGAATGTAGAACCCTTTGCTAAGAACTTTCCCAGGGATGATATCATTCATTTTGCTGGTGAATTTAACTTATTCATCCAGACTTAAGAACCTGGCTGTATGACCTTTATCAACTAATACAGCTTTTGGTCAATGAAGGGCAAGCCAGATAACAGTGTACAACAACTACTAGCTAGAACCATCCCTTAGCTTACATTCCTAGAACTCAAGTTGATGTCCTATTGAAACATGGTTCATACCTTATATGAAACCATAACATGAGCTTTTTCTAGACGTATTTGTTGGTGAAAAATTTATATCCACTTCTCAACACCCCAGTGAATCAGTTCATGGTTATATGCTAGACTTTAACTGATATTTACAGAAAACTTCAATATTACAGAGAGACTCTAATACCTAAAGCTTTTCCTAATCTATTTCTGCTGTTGGGTTTTGTGAAGATTTCTTTATTCTTGTTAAGTAAGTTTAGTTTAATGGGCAGGCAATGCAAACTCTTGAGCTACTTTATTCCTCAAATTATACAGAAAACTCATAGGCAGAAAAGCTACCCAAATAATAAACCTTCAGTTCCAACAATAAACCACCCACCAACAAATCCCCCCACCCCCCCCCACCATTCCAAAATTCTGGAAACTTTTCAAAGTGCTCTAACTTCAATCTTTACCTTACAATAGGTCTGCTACTATTGTGAGAAACTGGGGCATTTCAAAAAGAAATGCCTAAAATTACAGAAATCACCCCAAACCAGCAGTAATCAATCACAACCCCAAACATTTCAACCAAAGGCTTCCTTTCACCAACTCTAACAATGGGGCTATTTCGAGAACTTAAGGGGATCAGGATCTTTCCTTTTCTTTAAACTAATATCTTGGGAGAAATTAACTTAAATATAGTGAATGAGGTGATTAAAGCTCTAATAGATACAGGAGCTACTTTATCCATTTTTCATCCCTCCAGCCTCTCTAGTCCCTTGTCTCAGAGTACTCAAACTGCACAAATGGTTGTTTCGTCTAACTATTATGAATGTTTTCAAGGCCCGGCCCATTTAATTTCAGCTTGGCCCCATTAAAGACACCTACCCTTTTCTTCTATTATTCTCTGCCTCCATTCATTTGTTTGGTCAATATTTTCTTGAACTCTCCAAATACAAAGTCCTTTTTCTCAAAAGGGAGAGATATTTTTGAATATTGGGCCCCTAAATACTGACCTTCAGAAAAATCTCAATCCCTTAATAGCTATTCCTATCAATCCCCTAAAAATCTACAGATCAATGACCATTTCTAGACTCTATTCTTGTTCAAAGTATGCAACAAATATTGAGTAAATTCATTTTTTACAACCCATAAAAATTCAAAATTATGAAAGATAATCTCCAGCTAACAGTAAGCAATATCCACTTAATGCAGAGACAATTCAAGTCACTAAAATCATAAAACGATTATTTACAGGGTTTTATCCCTTGCACCAGCTCTTATAACATTCCAATATTCCTGTTCATAATTCACATGAGAGAGGTGGAGATTTGCTCAAGACCTCCAGGCAATTAATGATACTTTTATTCCTCAGCACCCTATCATACCTAATGCTCTCACCTTACTTGCAGTTTTTTTCTTCTAACAGTGCTACCTTTACTATCATAGACCTTTGAAGAGTTTCCTTTAACATACCAGTTGACTCTGAAAGTTAGTACCTATTTACCTTTACTTCAGACAGACAACAACATACATGGCCTGCCATGCCTCAAGGATACATTGAGAATTCTACATATTTTTCTCAAATTTTGAAGACTAGTATCTCTGGAATAAAATTTTCTGAAGGGTCTTTCTTACTGTCATGTTGAGGTGACCTCTTTCTTTGTTCTCCTGCATGGAAGGCCTCTTCCAAAGAGGGTGACTGAAGGTGACCAAAGAGCCTTCATGTTCTGAAGGACCCAGTCCAGAGGTGACGCAAAGTATCTAAAGAAATACTACAATTTAATTTGTCTAAAGTTAAATAGGTCATCTTATTTCAGAAGAAGAATTATTCCTAGATCTAGCTAAGATTCAAGGAATCCTCTCATTTCCACCTCTGAATACTAAGTGTTAACTTTGAGGGTTTAGGACCTGGTGGATACTTTAGTAGTTGGATATCAATTTTTTTCATCTTAGATCAGCCATTATACCCATTTCTTAAGACTGACCAACCTGACCAATTATTTGGACTAAGAAAGAGAGGCCCTCACTATGATAAAACAAGACCTCCTGAACCATCTGACCTTGGGACACCCTAATTATAAATTGAATTGAATATAAATTGAATTTTCTTTCTCTTTATACATAATAAAAAAAGAGAAGAAACACACAGTTTAACCCAATGGCATGGGGACCAATACAAACCTATAGGTTATGATAGTCAAAAATTAGACTCAAGAGCCAAAGGATATCACCTTGTATAAGAGCCATAGCTGCAGCTTGCTTAAAACACAGAAGAAATTATCATGGGCTTTTTCCTAACTATATATTTCCCATTTAATAAAGACCCTACTTAACTTAATCACACTCAATATTTATTTTCTAGCAGATTAACTTCCTATGAAATTCTTTTACTATCACTTCCAAATGTCTCTATTGATCACTGTCACATTTTAATACCTGCTACTCTATTGCCTTTGCTTTCTTTTTTTAAAGATTTTATTTATTTATCCTTAGAGGGGAAGGGAAGGAGAGAAGGAGAGAAATATCAATGTATGGTTGCCTCTCGTGAGTCCCCTGCTGGGAACTGGCCTGCAACCCTGGCATGTGCCCTGACTGGGAATTGAATCGCGATCGTGTGGTTCGCAAGCCCATGCTCAATCCACTGAGCAACACCAGCCAGGGCTGCCTTTGCTTTCTGATGACATACCTCATGGCTGTATTTCCTTGCAGTACCAATTTTTGTCCTCAGATCAAACTTACAGGAAGCACTGCTTGAAAATCCAGATTTAACTTGGTTTACTGATGGTTCTTACCTTAAAGATAAAACAGGAGCAAATAGGACTTGATATACTATTGTCTTTTTGACAGAAACTATTAAGGATGTACCCATAACTGTGGCTATTTTGGAACAACAAACCAAACTAATATCTTTAACTAGGGCTTGTCTTTTAGCACAAGATTAAACTGCCAATACGTATACAGTCACTATGCCTTGAGTATAATTCACCCTACACAGAGGTCAGCACACATGTTTACACTCTTCTCTGGCAGGACCACACTGTCTCCTAAAACTAGATTCATTTCTAACCCCCTTTTCTATATAACAGATATTCTACCACCAAGTCTGACTGCTGTTGTGTTAACACTGGCTGCTATAAAATCCCCTGCAAAGTTCTTATGACAGGATTCAACCCAAACTGTCATGGACCCAATCGTGTATCCTTCAAGGGACTCCATCAAGTGAACCAAAAAGGACTCCTAGAAGGGTGCTCAAAACACACTGAGCCCTGGTTAGAAAATATTCTCATTTCTTTTTCTACTAATGAGCCCATAAATAACTAGATATTTTCAGGTACCCTCCTTGCCCCTACAGGTTATGTTTTTTGTGCACATATAGAAATTAGTCTTGGGCAATCAATTACCTAAATATTTGAAGACTAACTGGACAGTGCTTTTTGGGCTATTTAATATTCCCTATCACTATTTTCAAAATGGTTATAATCACTACTCCTAATTCTCATTTGAGGGGAAGAAAATGCCTATCAACAGATGTTTTCCCTAGTGAGGTGCTCTTCTTAATGCAACAATGACAGTTTTGGTCATAAGTCAGGGTTGTAAAGTTCCTGCAGGATATTCTAGTGCCTGAGCAATTAATTCCTTAGAATATTTCTGAGTAATTTTTCTTTTTTCAGTAGATACTTAGAAGTTATGATGAAAATTCTTACCCAGACCATTAACAGACCATTAACCAATAGCTCACTATGCTGCTAAAGCCATCAGATTCCAAACAAGATATCTACATTCCCTAGCTTGGGTAGTCCTTAACAACAAAATTGCCTTAGATTATCTACTGACAGACCAAGAAAACGTTTGTGCCATAACTAATATGTCTTGTTTCACCAAGATAAATATGTCTTCCTAGCTTGAACTGGAAACTAGTAAGATTTTTAAATTAGTTAGATACCATAAATGCCATTTCAGTTTTACTACCAGTTGTCTACAATTTAAGTTTTTAGACATTTTTAGTTAGTTCCCCATTGGAATAGGAACTACTTTAACATCTGGGTCACAAACTGTCATACTCATTATTTTTATCTCTTCTCTGTGTACTATTACTAAGTTGTGCATATTTTGTATAACTAAATGTCTTAAATCCTCTACCAAATCTTAGATAATGGTTGTGCAAATATTAGAGATGATCAATCAGTCCTTCCCTTCTTGGGGACAGTTCACCATTACTAAGATCCTAATAAAAGGCAATTCTGGATGAGGACTATGTCAAACCTCCTTGCTGCTCAAATATGACCATTGTTCATGTAACTATGACTTCTGTTCAAACAGCACCTCTCTTACTCCAACATGGGACATAATATACCAAGAATGAGCCTTCCTGCTGACAGGAAACCAAAATACCTAAAAGTTCGAAGACTGACCATCAGTGCTTCCCAAGAGAAGATTACAATCAAAATGGAGAAATGTAAATGGAAATTTCTAAGATAGAACCATTTAAGAAAAGGGAACTAAAATGGAGTTGAGAGGCTATGAAGTGGTCTGCCTTATGCAAACTCCACTCGTGAACTTTTGAACTTTTAAACAAAATGTGTAACCATATCCTCAACTATACTTCTTCCTTACCATAATGACCAGACAATCTGCACTCTTCCCTTTGAAAGGAACCAAACCAATTTACCAATCAGCATCCTTAATTTGCATAATCAATCTCTGTTAATATGGCATCCTTTGCTTACCTGGAGAACCTAAAGGGAAACAATACTTTTGGTTTTTATCTTTATGAACCCTGTTCTCTTCAAAGTATGTTTTATGTTGCTATATAAATCTGTGCCTCTAAATTTGCAATCTTCTGCCCAAATAAATTCTTTTGATTTTACTATAGCCTAAACATTGTTTTGGGTTTTGGTTTTTTTTTTTTTGGTTGACACTAGCTTAGCCTAAGTGAGAACATTTCTTCAAGGTTTCTTTTAATTTTTATTTTGTAAAATTATACTTGAGGTTCAAGATTGATACAGAGTAGGTGGAAGCTACTCACCTTCTCTTGCCACCAAAATAGATTTACAGTTAAATTATAGAGAAATCAATCTGAATGACCAACTAGATAGCTGGACAGGAGTACTATTGCAAGGATTTATAGAAGCTACACAGAGACTGGTAAAAGACACAGAGACATGGAGAGGGCTGGCCCTTGCACCCACATGCAGTAGCTGAGAAGCTGGAGGGATACCTCAGATACAAAATTCCCCCCTGAGAAGTGTTGAGTCTCAACCTTACACCAGGACGCCCTAAACCATGACACCATGGCCAGGAAGTGAAGCCCACATAGCATCTGGTTGTGAAAATCAGCAGGGACTCTGTTCTCTTGTAAGAGAAGTGCCTGCTAGGATCCCAGGTGCTCTTCTAAAGGGCCATCACATAGGAGCTTGCTCTTGGGTGCTCATCCAGGCTTTGGTAGATTGAAGGTAACTCAGGAAATGTGGGAGTAGGACTCCCACAAGAAGATCTGGGTGTCATGGCTCCAGAGAGAGACCTGGAGGGTCAGCTACTTAGGTACCAGTCCTAAGTCAACATCTTACACTGCCCTCAGAGGCCATCTCCCAGTGTTGAGTGCTTCTGTTCTTACAGCACCAGCTAGGGGACGTGTGCTAGTCCCCAAATTCTGGCTACACAATCTTGCCAACACTGAGCCTGGTAGAAAGGACTGTCAGCTGCACCAAACAGGAACCTTTAGCTGCACCAAACAAAGGTTCCTCTCTATAGTTTTCTTATAGAGAAACTATAAGCATACACTCAGACACTGAAGTTTCTGAGATGCTTTGGAACAGGTGCCAGTCTTTCCCACTCCCCACCTGCAAACTCAGCCAGCACCAACCTCAATGGGAGACTGTTTTGTTCTATCTTCCCAAGTCCCAGTGGCCTCATGTTGCTGAACTCAGATCTGCAGGAGAAGGGAACAGCACTCAAAGCTGGAAACTTCAGAGTGGGTTTCCCTTGGAAAATCCAGTCCAGGACTTGAGCAAGAAGGCATAGCTCTGCAGCTCATTGGAGGAATGGAGTTATTTTCCCTCCTAGGGGCCCAGCTGACTACACCCCTAACAGAAAACTGTCTTGATCTGATTTTTTTCACAAGTACTAGTAGCTCCACCTCGCTGGGCTTGCTCCTGCAGTAAATTCAGCTGGTTGCACCCAACCTGAACTGGTGGTGCTCTCCTCCTGAAGGAGATAGACTTGGAGACTCTAGGAGAGACAGAGTGGTATAACTCTGAAGTAGGGACCACATTTTCCCCATTGAGTGCCTGACCATGCTGCCCCCAATTAGGGGACCCACTAGTCCTGTCCTCCAGACCCCTTTGCCCCACCCTACTGGTATTGCACTATGTAGAAGGGGCAGTGGAGCACAGCCAGCATAGGCCTACTCTACAGTCTTGCCCACAGATTATTCTACACCGCCCTGTTGTGCTTAAACAGGACTGCAGATTACAGAGTGACTAGATTAACAACTAAAGGAGTCAGCCACAGATAGTAGATCCCTGGAAGTCTCTAACAGGCTTCCTAAGGGCAGACTGGGACACCACCTGACATCACCAAAGGTGGGTCTAAATAGAAAAAAACAGTGGTAAATACCAGATGATACCAAGATGAAGTCCATTGTGGTCTTCTTCATAATTTGTGATATTTTCTCTCTGGTTTAGTTTTTTAACATTTGTTTCTTTTTCTTCAAGTTTGTGCATGTTAGCTCACTAGATTTTATAGTATATTTTATTTCAATCTCATATTTTGCTCCTCCCTTCTTCTACACCATTTAACCTTCTTTTTTCCTCTTATTTTCATCTTAAATAATATGCGTTCTCTCTTACTACAACTTGTTTCCATTCCACTCTTATTATCTCTCCCCCTTCCAGACTCTCAAAACTATTTTTCTTGTCATTGGTCATCTCACATTTTTCCCACTCTTAAAATACCTGTGTTCTGTCTCCACCTTTATCAGTCTTTGCTCATTGGTTGTGTATAAGGTGGCTGTTAGTGTACATCTTCAATTTTATCTCTAGATCTTCACTGTTTTCGTATTTCAAATCTCAAACTTTACCACTTCCCCCTCCAAGTCTATTCTGCCTGCCTATCTCATGCCCTTCATTATTTTTGTCTCATGTTTTAACTTTTCCCTATCTTTTCTTGGTTTTCATTTCTCACTTTTAGTATTACTTCTCCTTCTATCATCTCAAAATCACTGCCTGTTCCTCTGACATCACTTAAGCTTTTCTTTCTTTTTTTCTCTTTATTCTCATCACACTTACATTGCTCTTATTTTATTTGTTGTTGATAGTGCTGTGGTGGACCTTTTTCTCCAATTTGGTTCTTATTTTTTATTTATTTGCCTATTTTTATCCTTTATCTTTATCTTTCCTTAAATTCCCTTTAATTTCTGTTTAAACCTAATACTATATACTTTCCTTCTCTTGCTCCATTATGTCTTCTTCATTCCCTTTTTATTTATGATGTAAATTTTACTTTCTTTCTCTCTTTGCCTTCCTCTAATCCCCGACTCTTATTATTGCTTATTCATCTACCCTCTCAAGATCATTTTTCTTTCAGTTAGTCATCTGATAATCATTTATCCTTTCTTATAACAGTCTTAATCTTTTTATACCTTTATTACTACTGGCTCATTTGCTATTGATACTGTGATTGTAGGTGGGGGTCATTTTGCAGGTATGGGTTTGTTTCCAGGGCTGTGTGGTTTTCTTCTGGCAGCACCTACACAATAGCATACAAGATGTGGTGGGCAGAGTGACTCTCAGTCAGCCAGCAAGAGATAAGAACCCACCAAGGAATGACCCCCCCAAAACCAACACCCGATTATAATCAGAAAGTCAACAGAAATGGAGTAAAAGGCATCCCAAGAGCAGCAAGATCAGGAGATCAAGGAGACTATGCTACTGAATCCCACATGTCTCTTACCATACAAGTTCTCACTGTGAAAACAGGAATTAAAGTAGGTCAGTCTAAGAAGCTGAAACAAACAAGAATAACCTCCCCTAAAATGAGGAGATAAAGAAACAAATCCCAAATGAAAGGAAAGGGGGAATCCCCAGAAAGAGTGCTAAATAAAATAGAAGCAAGAAAACTATCAGACAATGACTTCAAAATAATGGTTATAAGGAAACTCAATGAGCTCAGTGAGAGCTATAGGAAAGAAACAAGAACATACTATGAACCACATCAGCATGAAAAGTACAGAGAAACTATCAACAAAAGCCAGGAAGAAATGAAGAATATAATTTCTGAATTAAGAACACAGTAGAAAGAATTAAAAGCAAGCTAGGTGAAACAAAAGATCAAATCAGAGAGCTGGATAACATGGTAGAAAAAAATTCCCAGATAGAGCAACAAAAGGAAAAATACTAAAAAAGAATGAAAAGGGTTTAACAGAGTTGCAGAACAACATGAAACATAATAATACCCATATCATAGAACTATCAGAAGGAAAAGAAGAGGAGCAAGGCATAGAAAACCTGTTTGAAAAAGTAATGATGGAAACTTCCCTAACTTTATGAGAGAAAAAAATCATACAAGTCCAGAAAGCACAGAGGGTCTCAATCAAGATGAATGCAAAGAGGACTACTATGAGACACACTATAATAAAAATGACAAAACTTAAAGACAAAGAGAAAATATTAAAGGCAGCCAGGGAGAAACAGTTAACAACATACAAGGGAGCCCTGATAAGGCTATCAGCTGATTACTCAGCAGAAACCCTACAAGCCAGAAAAGAATGGCAAGAAATATTCCAAGTAATGAGAAGCAAAGGCCTGCAACCAAGACTACACTACCCACCAAGACTCTCATTTAAAATTCAAGGCTAAATAAGGAGCTTACCAGACCAAAAAGGATAAAAGAGCACATTTCCACCAAACCAGCTTTGTAAGACATCTAAAAGGACTACTTTAAGACTAAGAAAAAGAGAGAGAGAAAAACACAGAACAAATGAAAAATGTCAATGAATAAGTACCTATCAATAACATCCTTAAATGTAAATGACTTAAATACTTGAATCAAAAGACATAGGATAGCTGAATGGATAAGAAAACATGACCTACATATATGCTGCCTTTAGAAACACACCTCCAAGCAAAAGATCTGCACAGCCTGAAAGTGAGGAAATGGAAAAAAACTATTCCAAGCAAACGGACCTGAGAAAAAAGCTGGGGTAGCAATACTTATATCAGACAAAATAGACTTCAAGAACAAAAGCCATAAAATGAGACAAAGGACACTATATAATACTTACGGGAACAATTCATCAAGAAGATATGATGGTATTTTTTGGTTCATTAGGTTTCACCTATAAGTGGAACCGAATGAAAAAAAACAAACAAATGAGCAAAATAGAACCAGAAATGTGAAAACAAAGAACAGACCAACAGGGACCAGAGGGAAGGGAGAAGGAAAATAAGGGAGTAAAGAAGGGGAAGTAAAGAAGGCCTTAGTTAAAGAACAAGTATAAGTGACCCATGGACATGGACAATAGTGTGTGGCTTGACTGTAGGAGCAAGGGGTGAGCAGAGCAGGGGAGAGCAAAGGGAGAAAATTGGGGCAGCTGCAATAGAATAAAAATAAAAAATAAAAATAATAAATTTGGAAGAATGCACATACCTCTATGTTTATTGCAGCATTATTTACAACAGCCAAGATCTGGGGACAGTTCAGTGCCCATTAGTAGATGAGTAAATAAAAAAAGCTGTGGTACATTTACACCATGAAACTCCACTCAGTGTAATAATAAAACAAAGGAAATTTCATCTTTTCCAACAGCATGTATGGACATGGGGACCAATATGCTAAATTAAATAAGCTAGTCAGAGAAATACAAATGCTATACGCTCTTACTTATATGTGTAAACTAATGAAGAAAAAAATTTAAAACATAATAGAAGTAGAATCATAGATACATAGAACAGACTGACAGCTTTCAGAGGAGAGGAGGGTTGGAGGACTAGGTGAATAAAAGATGAAGGAATTAAGTGACATTTGTATGTTAAGCAATTCATATGTATCTGTAAAATATTCATGTGTGTGTGTGTGTGTAAAATACATGGACACAGACAAGAGCATGATGATGGCCAAAGGGAAAAGTGGGTAGGGGAGGTTAAAGACAGCAACGAGAGGATAAATAAGGAGGACCAAAAAGATCTTTACTTTGGGTGATGGGCACATGATGCAATGCAAAATGCAGATGAGGTTTTGTTGAGTTGAACAATTTAAACCTCTTTGGCTTTGTTAACCAGTGTCACCCCAATAAACTCAACAAATAATGATAACAAATAAATAAGTTACAGAATTACAATGGAATTTTACATGCTGATTGATAAGGAGAAAATAAAGTTTTGCTGGAAGAAAATAAATAAATGTATACATGAATAAATAAATAAATCTATAATGACCTCTGCATTTTACTCCCTGATACAGCCAAGTGTTTTCACATATAAAAACAATGTTTAAAATAATTTATTATGGAGTAAAATTATGCTCTGGGAAAATATAGCTTGATTACCCAGTGACTACACACCTGCTCAGAAAGACATTTCACCTTGAGGAGCAAGAATCTTCCTATTCTTATAGAACACAGAAGTAGTTTGCACTGAAATTTTCTTGATTTCCAGACACTTGGTGCTGTAGATAAGATATCCAGACACTTTGTGCATGAAGTGTGCAGAAGAAACCACCAACTGGGAGCGCATTTTTAGAAAAGGGAAGCTGAAGGCAAACTTCTTGCTTGTACTTCAGACAGTCCCTGAGGTCTGAGCTCTATTACTTCAATTCTTAATGGATTAAATTATTTACTGCATATTTTAAGCTCCTAGACTCTTTCATGACCAGATGAGTTCCTGCAGGTACTCTGTGAGATAGAGAGCTCAATCCTTTTTTTTTTAAGATCTAAAAATACAATCAATGAGAGGATAATTTTCTCAAGGTCACACAATAGGGGACTCAAGCCATGTTTCCTAACAGCAAATTGTGTTTCTTCCCCATACTAAATTCATTTTCTCTCTGGGACTCCAAATCCCTGTAAGTTACTTAAAAATATAGTCATGCTAGAAGAGTCAAAAAGTGACTTTATTATCAGGTAGCAATAAAATTAAGAAGGTGCCTAATAGAAACCACAAGGCCAACTGGAAACCAGCTCATCCACTGACCACATCTTCCTTTGGCTGGTTTAATTGCATCTACATGAACAGCAAGTTTTCAGTGATGGGTCCACAGGGATTGCTGAGTGCCTCCTGTGCAGTAGGTCCTGTTGTTCCTGTTTCTCCTAGTCCCACAGATTCACCTGCTGGTCAACTTGCCACCTGGCTCATTTCTGTTGATCTGGCCCATATCCTGAGCCCTTTTCAAAGTAGCCTGGATGTGTGAATGCTGCTAGAAGTCTATGAAGAAAAAAATGTTCTTCATGAAAGAACTTTCTTAGAAAGTAGATTCTAGAGATAACCCAAGAGTTCTTCATAAGCTAAGGACTTTGCTTAAGAGACAATCTCATGGCTGCTGTTGTAGGAGTGGAAGGCTTACCACATGGTCTCCATCTGGGAAGCTTTGATAAGTAAGATGTACACAGATTTCTCTCTTTTCTGCCAACCATTATTCCTCCTGTTCCTTCTACTAGGCAGAAACAGCTTTAGTTTTCTAATCTATAAAATAGCAGTAATAAAAGACAGAAAACTGTACTTGAACAATAATTAAATTTAAAAAAAATAAATAAAATAGGAGTAATAATAATCTACCTCAGTGGTGTTTTCTTTTTGAGAACTGAGCATTAACTATCTTTAGCTCTATTCTTGTCTATTTATGTGTACTCATTTGAAACCTGAATCAACAGTTCTCAGAATAATTCAGGTTTGGGTGTGTGTGGTAGGGTTGAAGTGGCAGGGACTAGTCAATGGTTTAGAACTTTGTAGAAAGTTTGGAGATGTCACATCAATTGTCAGCACAAGTGTGAGAAGCTCAACCACAGAGCTGTCCTGTGAAGGCAGGGCTGGGGGAAGGGGAGGTTATGCCCATGAGTCTGCTCACAAGAGAGGTGATGAGAAGAAGTAACCATGAGGGAAAGACTTCAGGAGCCCAGGAAAAGAAGAAAGATGGGAAGGATTTCATTTTTGGCCCATAAGTCTCTGTGAAAGGGGAAATCACAAAATTGACCACTGTGTAATTAACCATAGCTATATCATATACCAATTTTCTAATACTAGTGAGAGCAATAAAAAGAGAAAGGGAAGGAGACAACATATAACCTGAAACTAAGCCATAAATAATGAAAGTACCAGTTACTCTTGGGAGTATCTGTTTCTAACTGACTTTTTGTTTGAACTGTCAGGTATAAGCAAAAACAGCAAGACCAAAGAAAAAGTTACTTTGTGTGAAGAGTAATTAAACATTCAGGATATTTTTATTGACATATATGAAAGGCCAAGTGCCAACTGAGATCTCCCCACCTTGAGATTTGTTTAATGGCTACATCCCTTTATCTACACTCTGTGGGAGGCCTCAGAAGTCTTTGATCACTCAGGACCCAGGGAATCTTCTGGCCACTGTTGGCTCCCACACCAGAACTCCTTTAGCTCACAGACTCCCTTAAGTCTCAGTTCCCACAGTTGTCCTCATCCTTTTCCTCTATATAAGCCCAAATGTGGAACTCATCCCTTGTGTGTGAATCCCACGCCCTAAAACCATTGTCCAAGATATTAAGTGTGTTGCAAAATATTGCAGGTTCAGTGTCACAGGGACTGAGAGTAGATGTGATGACTGCACCTACATGTTCCCTTCATCTTCTCCTCCTGCCTATTTCCAGGGCCCCTTACCCCAAGGCTACCCTTCTTCACAGACATAATTTCTATTCCCTACCTCACCACTCTCTACCCATTCACTTACCTCCTCATTTGGCTTCCCATTTGGCCCCTACCTCAGCCTTCCAGTCCCTGCTAAGATCAAATCTTCCCTTGGCTCATTGCAAACTCAGTAATGTCCTTGCTAAAATGACTGGCTCTCTCTTCCACCAATCTCTACAAATTCAATGAAAAAGAGTATTTTTCCATCAATGGCATCAACTGTTCCCCCTCTCCACTGAATGCAGATCATAGAAAACAAGCATTAGTTTGAATAATCCAATGTTTCCTGCTTCAGTAAAGTAAAACGAGTAGTATTTAATAACACAGCAACATATTATTTGTTTCTAAAGTAACATTTGCTGTTCCATATTCATCTTAATATGATGTAAAGATGTTTACTCATTTTGACTCCTCAACCTCAGACCTCTCCTTCACATTCCACCTCAGGCAGTATCCTCTTCCTACCTCTCCTTCATCTATCAGAATACCATCATGCCTAAGACAAAGATCCCTAAGTTTAGTACCTATGTTTTCTTCTATGCAATTCATTGTTTCAGGCCTATGATCCATTCTGTTTAGGTCTCTGATCCATTTTGAGTTAGTTTTTGAATATGGTGACAATTTGCAGTCTAGTTTCATTCTTTTGCATGTGGCTTTCCAATTTTCTCAGCACCTTTTATTGAAAGAGATTTATTCTTTCTATTGTATGTTGTTTGGCTCCTTTGTTGAAAATTATTTGCCCATATACTGTGAGTTTATTTCTAGGATCTCATTTTTCCCCGTTGGTCTATGTGTCTACTTATGGACCTAGGTCTGAGAGAGAATTTTATAAATATGGCCTCAAAGGTAATGGAAATAAAAGCAAATATAAGTAATTGGGACTATATCAAATGAAAATCTTCTGCACAGCAAAAGAAACTATCAATCAAACAAAAAGGCCACCAACTACTTGGAAAAAGATATTTGCAAACAATACCTCTGTTGAAAGGTTTATCCCCAAAATATATAAGGAACTCATACAACTCAACAAAAACTAAAACAATCCAATAAAATAATGGGCAGAGGACCTGAGCAGACAGTTCTTCTAAGAACATATACAAATGGCCAACAGGTTTAAGAAAAATGCTCAGCTTCACTAGCTACTAAGGCAATGCAAATCAAAACTACTGTACAATGAGATACCACTTCCAATTTGTTAGAATGGCTATTATCCACAAGACAAGTAATCATAATTTTTGGAGAGATTGTAGAGAAAACAAACAAACAAAAAGAAAAAACCATCCACTATTGGTAAAAATGTAAAATGGTATAGCCACTATATAAAACACTATGGAAGTTCCTCTAATAATTAAGAATAGAGATAACATATGACCCAATATTTTTTCTTCTGGGCATCTACCTGGAAAATATGAAAACATTTATTTGCAAAGATACCCCTATGTTTACTGTAACATTATTCATGGTGGCCAAGACATGGAAATAACCAAACTGTTCTTTGATAGATGATTGCATAAAGATGTGGCACATGTATACAATGGAATACTACTTAGCCCTAAGAAAAGTTGAAATACTCACATTTGCAACGATGTGGATGGATCTTCAGAATATCATGCTAAGAAAAATAAGTTAGACAGAAAATGTCAAAAACCACATGATTTTACTCATATGTGGAATATAAAACTAAAAGCAGCAAATGGACAAAAACAAATAAATAAAACACACAAACAAAAACCGATAGACACAGACCAGAGAAATGGTTGTTACCAGAGGGAAGGCAAGTAGGTGGAGGATAGTAAAAAGAGAGGTCAAATACATGGTGATGGAGGAGATTTGACTTTGAGTGAGAAATGCATTATATAATTTATAGATGATGAATTATAGAATTTTAAACTTGAAAAGTATATAATTTTATTAACTGACATCATCCCAATAAATTTAATTAAAAAATTTCTAATCCTAGATTATCTCTCCTCCCATGACAACTACCTATGCTGGGCATCCTGTTTGTTTTCTTTGTACTCTCTGCTTCATTACTCCACACATCTTTGTATTCTCTTCATGACTTCAAAAGGACTGCTTAAGGCAACAAGAATTTTAAGCCTTGAGTCACCTACAAATACAAATACCAGTGGTGATGTGCCTTTGGTGACCTCACTGGTCCAAGTGCCAGTTTCCTCACCTACAAAATAGAAATGAAAATAATGCCTTCCTCATAAGCAATGCTGTGAGGATTAAAGTTATATTTCAAAGATCTAAGCACAGTATTGACATATAGGAAGTTCTCAAAAATGTCAGCTTTTATTATGCTGTGCATTACAATCAAGACAGAAGGCAAGGGCTGGACCAAGAAGATAAAGAAAAAATAATGAAATCAATGAACTAACTGATTAGTCAAACGAGGATAACACACCAGCTCAGGCAGTTATCTAAATTGTTGTAGAACAGAAAGAAGCCCAGTTGCAAACTTGACTTTTGAGCTGTCATCCTTTGATGACTTGTTTTGCAGACCATATTGTTTCTTGGGAGCTTGTTCTAGCCATGAGGAGAAGCACAGTGTGTCCCTTCTACAAAGACCACACGTGAGCAAGAGTAAATAGGAAGTGAAGACAATGCTTAGTCCAATAAAATGGAAGGGGACTGCTTTCACAGGTCATCGCAATTCCCCAAATTGGAAACTTGAACAAGTAGCCAGAGGTTCAAAGGCAGCCTCTGCTTGTCAACTCATGGCAGCCTGGCTGGGTTTCACACAGGGTATCACTCTGAGCTTCTGCTGTGACACACGCTGGCATGTAGTTCTTGTCCTGACTCATAAAACTACTCATGACCTTCTGACTCACCAGAACCTTTTTCTACAGCTTCTCAGTACAAATCCCCTCCCCCACAGGCTATACATTGGCAAAACTTATAACCAACAGTTATTAAAAATGTACTAGTTATCAATTGCGGTGTTATTATATCATGATAGCACCCCTATAAGAGACATACATTTATTATACCTTTTTACAGAGGAGGAGACTAGGCAGTGACATTTGGGTAAATTGCCCAAGATCACATTTTGTAAGTAGCAAAATGCAAACACAGGTTCTACTGTTTTAAAGTCCACATTCTTAACTCTTAAATAATAGAGACAGCAGATCTCAGCAAATATATTTCAGGGTCAAGATCAGCATTATAGTTAACATATTAATAAGTGCCTGTGAAGTATGATTTGAATAGTAGAAATAGCTCTTTATTTAAAGTAAACAAATAGAAACTATCATCCATATTTCCTGAAATTCCTATATTGCTCCTTTTTAGATTGACATGCAAAGACCCTATGCAAATATTATGTGCTCAGGAAGGAAATGATATCTATTAAATACATACTATGTGTCAGGTAACTGTGCCAGGGCTCCTGGGTGACTCCTGAGCACATCAAAGTTTGAGAATCTCTGACCTAGGGAAAGTCTCCAGACTCTGCTTCAACTGTCACCCCATGTAAGTGACCCAAACTCTCTATTCTCATTCCCAAACTCAACACTCACTCTTCTGGTAATCTTACAATATATCTAGCCATCCAGCCTCAACCTCAAACCTTTCATTTTTAATTTCAAACCAAATTATCTCTGAGTTCATTCTACTCAATGTAGGCCCTATCTTTCCATCACCCAAGCTGGAAAACTCAGTCACCCTGAGTGCTCCCTTCAACTTGACAGAACCAGTTAAGTCCTGGAGATTCTGCCTTTAGAATGCTCTTTGAAACCACTTTTCCCTGCCTTCCACTCCTGAGGTTTTATCCTTGTTCAAAAGTTCATGTCAACATCTTTGTTCCCTATCCTGCCTGCTATGACCACTGCTGGGACCAGCTGTGCTGACAGGCTCCTGCCTGGTCTCCCAGTCTCTCCCTCTCTTTGCCCCTCACCATAACACTGAAGCTCTGATCACATCATTGCTACAAATCTGTGAAGGCTGCCCACCCCCCAAATGCTTTATCACTGAAGACCATTCACAGTGTGCATCTAACTTACCTCATACCATCTTCTCCAACTACCGGGGAAGCCCTGACTCTTCCTGTCCCCACCACAGCTCAGATGGTTCTCTCCTTTGGGGTGTTCTTTCCATTCTCTTCACACAAACACACCTTAATTTTTATTGATACCTTCCCAGAGGCACACTCTCACAGGGGTTTTGCTGGTCATTCTTGAGCAGCTCTGTGCCAGGACAGAAAGCAGCATGGGGGTGGGGTAAATGAACCCAAATCCAAGCTCTCTACTGAGCAGCTGGGTGGTAACAAAGAGACCATCTCTACACAATGGATTAAAATGGAGGGGTAGGTAACAATGTGAAATAATGAGAATCAGGCAAACTTAAAGGCTAGAGCACCATCTGAATGTCAGCTGAATATCCGAATATCTGAATATCTGAATGTCAGCTCTGCCCATTGCTAGCTACATGTCCATAGTCAGAGTCTCTTGACTGTATTTTGATTTTCTTATCTGCAAAATGGGAACTATAGTATTTCTTTTAAAAAACTTTTGTGAAAAGTGTAATTAACAAATATAGAGTGCTTAGTGCGTGACCCTCGACAATGGTATTGATTGTGCATTTAGTCTGCTCCCCATCCTACAAAGCATTGTACATCTTTACTGTAATCATCTCCTGCAGCTGTTTTACCTCCCTTAAGGAGTTTATTTTTCTTTGCCATGTTTTCTACATATTTCAAGATCCTCTTTGTCTTGACGAGCAACCCAATCGAAAAATGGGCAAAGGACTTGAACAGACACTTCGCCAAGGAGGACATACAGAGGATCCAGAGACACATGAAAAGATGCTCGATATCACTAGCTATCAGAGAGATGCAACTCAAAACCACAATGAGATACCACTTAACACAAGTCAGAATGGCTACCATGAACAAAGAAACAAACAACAAGTGTTGGAGAGGTTGTGGGGAAAAGGGGACTCTAGTTCACTGTTGGTGGGATTGCAGACTGGTACGACCACTATGGAAAGCAGTATGGAATTTTCTAAGAAACCTAAAAATGAACGTGCCTTTTGACCCAGCAATTCCACTCTTAGGAGTATATCCTAAGAACCCTGAAATACCAATCCAAAAGAACCTATGCACCTCGATGTTCATAGCAGCACAATTTACAATAGCCAAGAGTTGGAAGCAACCTAAATGCCCATGGATAAGTGACTGGATCAAAAAGCTATGGTACATTTACACAATGGAATTCTATCCTGCAGAAAGGAAGAAGGAGCTCCTACCCTTTGCAACATCGTGGATGGAACTGGAAAGCATTATGCTGAGAGAAATAAGCCAGGCAGTAAAAGACAAATACCATATGATATCATCTTTAACAGGAATCTAAACAACAAAACAAACAAGCAAGTAAAATGTAACCAAACACACTGAAATACAGAACGTGCTGACAGGGTCCGGAGGGGAGAGGGGAGAGAATCACAGTGGAAAAGGGGAAGGACTCACATGAACAAGTATAAAGGACACATGGACAATAACTAAGGTGGGGGGCAGAGATGGGAGGGAGGTGGGGAGCACTGGAGGGGGGCAGGGCTGGGAATACAAGAAGGAAAACTGTACTTGAACAAGAGTTAAATAAAAAAATTAAAAGAAAAAAAAAAGATCCTGTTTGTCTCTTGACTAAGCTTCAAGCTTCCAGGCTCGAGGACTGTTTTCCACTTACCTTTGTATCTATTGTAGAAGTTAGCACAGTGCCTGACACACACAGGAAATGCTGGATTTGATAAATTTAAGGGGGAAAATGAGTCTCACACAGGTATGGAGCACATGAGGGGTTGTCCTTCGAGGCACTGAACAGGGAACATCCAGGACAGCTGGGGGCAGACTGAAAACTGTGTACAACTGATGAACACAGAGCAGCTGAAGACCAAGGATTACCTTTACAGTCTGCCCATGTAGGGGTGGTAAGAAACTGTTTTCTGCAATGTAATGTGATGTGCATGAAGGAACAAAACTTTCAGTCACCCAAGCTTAAATTCAAATTTGGGTTCCACCCTAAGTAGCTTCCTGAGCCTAAGTTCACTCCATAAGGCTAATAAGAATAACATTACTAATTCTGGAGAGATTTTGAGAAGATTATGTGGATGTGAAGTACCTTACATAAAGATGACTGAGAGACTGAGAGAAAATGACCAATGGGCAGAATTAGCATAATCTCTAATCCCATAGAACCCCACCACATTATACTATCTCTCTGGTCATAGGAAACCCCCTGCACAGTCCCTACCCTCCTATGGGTTATTAACATAGATGTGAACCACTGGAGTGATGGTCTAAATCATGTGTCATAACCAACTGCATTCATATTCCCTTAGGACAAGAGACACGAGTCTGTTCTCTGTGACTGGGGATGGAGCCACGCAGGGCTGCCATCCCCAATACTTAGAGCCCAAAGAGAGCTGAGAGTCCAACAGTGATAACTGCCAAGTTAACACGGAAGGAAGCTTCAAACCCAGGCTCGATTGCCACCAAAACCCAGGCTCTCTTCTTGAGTTCATGTTTCAAAAATGAGGAAGACATAGTCCCAATTCCTGTGAAGCTCTCAGTATAATCCAAGCTTTTGAAGAAGAGATAAACCAATTGATTGATATAATCAGAAGAAAAAATACTGCATTTCCTTAAGGACCAAAAATTTAAACAAAAATGCCCCTAAAGATTTATTGATAGGCCATGTCCTTCTGACTCCTATCAGCTGAAGAAACACTCACCCTGCCATTTTTATTTATCCTCCTAAGCAGAGGGACAGAACAAAGATCTGATAAAAACATCTCTCCCCAAGTTTGCTTTCCAGGGATCTGTAATTTGGAAGAAAAGGAGAATTGGTTGGACAAGGAGACTGCTCTCTTAAGAGTTGAACTAAAACTATAAAAAGCCAAGCAACTTGAGCCAAGAAGCTGTAGTGAGATTTCTAAATCCCATTATACAGAGTTAATGTATATGATGCTTCATGGCATGGGAATATGATTTATTCCATACTTTAAAATTTTATTCAACTTATTTCAAACTACAAAATAAAAATAAAATATAAAAAGAGCCCGTCTATTCCATCCCCATACCCTGCAACCACCAATCTGTTCTCTGTGTCTCTGAGCTTGGTTTTCCTTTGTTTTTAGATTCAGTGTGTAAGAGAGATTATATGAATTTTGTTTTTCTTTGTCTGACTTATTTTACTTAGCATAAACAAATCTGATTTCTTCAAAAGGGAAATGCCCCCTTTAGCACCAGCATATATGCGAAGGGAAGTAGGAGCACCTCATTGCTCTGAGGAGCTGGAAAGAGACCAAGAGAAAGATCATGGATTTTCCCAGCAGAGGGGGCAGGGTATAGACCCATGATTTTCACACTGATCTGTTGACCTGAGAGAGAATTTACATCTGACATTGACTTTCAGCAGTTAAGGTGACTAAGATCCTTCCCTTGGTACCCAGTTACTTTCTGATGGGCTTACCCAGAAAGAAAGGACCAGACTGGAAAAAATAGAGGTCCTCTGTGCTTAAATGGACAGCTTGCACTAGAATATCAGAACTCAAAGTCACCTTGAAGATTTAGAAACTGAGGAGCAGAGAAGTAAATATACATGTCTAAGATCACACAGCCAGTTAATGGCAGGAACCAAATTCTCTTAGCAGCATTTCTGCACTCTTTCCACTACATCAAACTCCAGAATAATAGTTTCTAGCATTGGTGGGAAGTGAGAAGGCTAATGCATGGATCCCAAAGCATTTATCTAGTGCCACAGCATTCCCAACTCTCCTCCCGAATTCCCAGTCCATCCCTTCCTAGGCCAGTGTAGGGAAATTCACACGTCTACATCCTTGAGGAGAACCACACCTTCATCTTTTTGTGTTTTTCCAATATCATCTCACCTTTCATTTCTCTCCTGGCAAGTGCCACACATTGCAGGGAATGGAGAGTGGGAGTTGGAGGTCATGGACCACCATATGGGGTCCAGTATGTTAAGTTAATATTAATTAAGCAAATGTAAAATAAAAGAAGAACTTAACAAATTGCCTATATTTTCTTTTTTACAATTTAAGTTAATATCCCCCAAATTTATAAAAATGAGTGAGTTTTTATATATAAAAGCAAGAAAAAGTATTTTATTTCTATAATAATATATAATTTTTACATGTTCAAATTGTTTTATATTCTTAAATACTATTTTACATTCATTTATATATTCCTGTATTTTTATATTTAATCCTAAGAATTTTCCCCAATTAAAAGAATTTCAAGCATGCAGAAAATATAAAAGAAACACCTTATTTACCCTTTATTCTAAATTGATCAATTAAAATTTTGCCATATTTGCCTGCTATCTCTTTCTCTTAAAATCATTTGAAAATTAGTTACACAGATCAGATCACTTCACTTCTGAAAACTTCTGCCTGTACATCTCTAAGAAAAAGAACATTTTCTATATAACCACAATATCATACCCAAGAAATTTAACATATAATGACATAAAAGCTTTCTTCTAGATGTAACTTGACTCAGAGCAGAATGTTCTGAGAGAAAAGCAAATGTTCATAGCCTAAAAAAATGTAACCTCAGATTTCTTCAATCAGGTTGACTTGAATCACAAAGTCTTGATTGTGCCAAACTGCCCATCTAAAGTTCTGCCATAGCCTTCATCACCACTACTCCCTGTCCCAAAGACATTGAACATCTCACATCTTAGACCTCATCCTAAATTATGAAATGCTGATATTAATCAGACTACCTTTGAAGACATTTAGGAACTAGAGGAAAGCAAAACAATTCTTGTTTATTTGAAAAAAATACAGTTTAATTCTATGTCATGGAAGCCCCTTCGTTAGAATTCAAACACAGAGCACAGCTTCATGTATACATATTTTCCATATTAATATGCTCTGCCTTCCCAGGTGGCATTTGTAATCAGGGTGCTAGCATATCTCCCAGTTTCCTATAAATCCCCCTTGGGCTCTGCTTAGCTGGTTGTGGGAAACTATTGCTGAGTGATAAGGAGACTCACAGTGATACCAGAACAAGACAAAGAACAAGTACGTGGAAAAGCACACACAAATAACTTAATTTGAAAATGACCACAAGAAACATGAAACAAGTGTAAGTCATGTATTGAGAAAGAGACTAGCAACTTTTTAAAAAGTTAACAAGTTGCCAAATGGACAAAGAAGTAATTTGTTTTAGAACACTTCTATTTTTTGAGCTTCCTCAAAAAGGTAGCTACATTAGTGAATTCGAAGTGAATAATATACTGCTGGCTAAGGGGTAAAATGCTCTGTCAAAGAATTGAGGCACATGTGATAGTAGACTGATCAGTCAGCAGATGACTTTGTCGCCTGCTGCATTAAAGTCCTCAATTTCAGTTATTTAAATATAAAAAATGGTATCTGTGGAGAGAATACACTTTCTGATAAGAAAGAAAACCTATTTTTTTTCAAAACCGGTAAAAGTAGCAGAGAGGTTGTAATTCCCAGAGCTGAAAGTGCCATATTACCAAAGCAAGTGAAGACTTTGTGGTTCCATAATTGTAAAATGACTAACAATAACAAGAAGCAAATGAACAAATTTCACACATACACTGACAAATGTGAAGCTTCAAATATGAAACTTCTAATTTGGCTCTTTTCTTAATAATTGATTTTAATTGTCTCAACATTTTCCTCAAAAGAAAAAAAATGCAAGTAGGTTGTAAAGATAAATAGTTGGCATCTGTTAGGGTAGAAAGTATCATGAAGAGTATTTTGTAGTGACCAGAATGAAAAAAATCGAATGATTCATGCAAGCTAAAAACTTTGAATCAATGCCCATACTGAAGATCCATTTTTTAAGTAGGTAAGCAAAGTTTTAGTAACTTTTAAGCCTAATGGATCTGTCGAGCATGGAGATAGTTGTATTTATTTCAATAACAAAATAAACATTGAAAACAGGAGATGACCACGTTCCTGAGATTCTTTCTCTATATGAATGATCACTGTTCTTTTTCTTTATCTGACACTGGAAAATGTCATAATGACAGATCCAATTATATAATTTTCTACCTCTTTTCTTTCTTGTATTTGAGACCACACGCTTGGCTTTCCAAGTCCCTATGTGATCCAGGGACTGGAAATTCTGAGAGGTCTTGCTTGGGGAGTCCTTCAACTTCCTCCTCTCATACCTAAAGGCAAATTAATTAGATACCTGTAACTTGACAGTCTTGGCTCTTTAAAGAGACACTTTTTGTCCCTTGAACTTTATTATAAATGTAAGGGTATCATTTATTTTTGATGAAAGACTGAGCAAAAGTGGTTTAGCAGAAAGCATATTAAAATTGTCTTGATTCCGCTATTCATGCTTGTATCTTAATTCCTAATTTACAGTTTTCAGGATTGAGGTGATTGGGTTTTACTTGACAATAGAAAAAGCCTTCCTCACTATTCTGTCAAATTGCTAATGAATTATGGAGAGAGGGATTTGCACAGCAGGAACACAACATCCAATCACCTTAACAACTTAGTTTCCCCCTTCAAACATAGATTCTTATTATTTTTATTTTGGCAGTTGATGATTCTCTTGGAAGTAATTTTGAAAAAAAAGTCATTCAGCCCATGTACCAAGCCTTATTTGGTACTTAACTTGTGTTTTCTTATGTTGTTTCTCACTATGTCCTAGGTCCACAACTACTGTTTAAGTTTCAAGGAGGACTGTCGGGGGAGGGAGGACCAGAGCTCCCTCAGTACAGAGCCCAGCATGGCCACCTGTGTGTAGTATGTAGTGGGCATGGAATCCATGTAATCTTTATTTTCATAATGGCCGCTCTCAACTACTGCTATCTGTTGTATTCCTTGGAATACTTAGGCATGCCAAGTAAGAAGTCACTAATAGGAAAGAAAAACCCTCAGTCACTTTTAAGCCCTCCCTCCTTCTTTCAAAATTCTCCAGACCAGTTGAAAATGAGCACATTTTAATGAGAAGCACAAGCTCTCTACGACCCTGTTTATAAATGTCAAAGAACAGAGGAGACCTTTCAGAACTAAGTCTGAAACACTTAGGGCTACTTGCAGGTCAAGCAGACATCCACTCTACCTCAAGTCAGACTCAGAGCCTGACTGCTACTTCCCCGCTAACCTGGATGCCAGGGTGGATGGTCAGCCAGGCACAGGGAGCCTAAGACACAGTCCTTTCTTTTGCTGGCCTGGTGGTGCCCACACCACATCCTTGGATTTGGCTATATGTGGTTTTGCTCTAAATGCCTACACTGGCATAAAGAAAAGAAAAGTTTCATTCTAGGAAGGGGAGGAGGAGGCTGGGGCACCAGGAGGGCAGGTGGCCATTTGGGGAGTTCACAACACGTCACAGAATCCACTCATCTCCTCTGTGCTGAGGGGAAAGCTAATATTTCACACAACAACCCAGCAAGGCACCTGCTTTCTCCCCTGGGCATGTGTCCTAATCATGGCTGTGCCTCACCGACACCCATTTCACCATAACTTTCTTTCTGGCCATTGGCCGTACCTGTGCAGGTGTATAAAGTTCTGACTCAGGCTTTATTTCAGACCAACCGAACCTAAATCTTTGGTGAAGAGCGTAGGTCTCTTTCTTTTTAAAAATGTTCCATGTGTAATTCTAAAATATAACCAAAGATAAAAATTACCAGGCTAAATCAGTCATGGTTACCCAACCCTCTTTCTAGTAATTGGCTTTGGAACATGCACATGACTCTGTTGTAGCCTTTGAAATGTGAGAAGAGGTCACTGCAAGCTTCTGGGAAAGGTCTATCACTTCTCAGGAGGAGACGGTGTTTCCTCTGCCTTGCCTGGATGTGACACCTGGCTCAGCTGCTAAATAGAAGACACCAGAGTCCCAAGAATCACAGCATGTGAAACTAAACCTTGATGTACAGTGTCTGGAGTTTGACTAACTCTGAGTTAAGGAGTACCTTATTTATTTAAGGAGGTTGTTTTGAGAGAAAAAACATTGTAACCAATTTCTGGGGATATTCCCTCTGCCACTAGGGGATGGCCTGGGAGCCAGGTTTTTACTTAAAATATGCACTTCCTGTGTGACTTCCTGTCAAATCCTCTGTCCCCTCACCTGCAACCTGGAAACGTGATGACTCAACCACAATCTAGATTCTAGCTTTGTGAAGCCTCCTGATTAAGTGTACATGAAAGGAGGACTTGGTGGGGTAAGGGGGAGCTAGAAGTCAGACTCTGAAGGTTACACTTCTTCAGGGAACCAGTGTTGAGCACCCGGGGCAGGAGCTGACCATGTGTCAAGCTCTAAATTAGACAGGCACTGTGGATACATGTGTTTGTTGAATCTTTACAACAGCCCTATGAGGTGGGGTAGAACACTGCAGTTTGGCTCAGGGTAGGGCTGTCCTGTTGCCCTCAGAGCCCCAGCTACACACACTGGATAAAAAGACACTGCCTGCTTTCAGCATCAGGCAAACAAAAGGTTTCATCCCTGCTTTGCAACTGTGTATCTGAGCAACCTCAGCAACGCTCCTTAACCTTTGAGCCTGGGCTTTCTCATAGTAAAATGAGAGTCAGAAAATCTACGCAACATTTACCATAAGAAAGTAATTAATTGAGGGCCTGGCCTGCCATTGATGCTCAGCAAACGTTAGCTGTGTTCTGCTCATCCTTCCACAGTCCCACACTAAATGCATAAGCTATTTACTCACAACAAACAGAGGTTGTGGTAGAGAGTCACTGAAATACAAGAGTACCAACATGTCAGGCATGGAGGAGAGAAGAGAGGAGATGGGTCCTCCTTGAGGCTGGTGGAGAAAAGGGATGCGGCCAGCTGGGCCAAGTCTGGAACAGACTAACCTAGAACCCATCTGAGCAGATAAAAGCTTTTATATTGACTGTTACATAGCAGATCTGCCAAGGAGGCAGGGACACCAATGCCTTTTTGGCAGGAGAAAGAGATTATCTGGGAGGCAGGGTATGTCATTAGTACCTGACACCAGGAAAGATATTGGCTGGCCACTTTAGTGTCTGTGACTCAGACTTTTAAGAAAAAAATCATTGACCCTCTGGAGGGACAGCAGTGCAAAATAGAGTTCTATCCAGAAATTACTCATACTTTTTCTTTTGAATCTGAACATCCTGACAGGGTCTTTCACAAAACCAGGCCCAGGTGACAGGTCAGCTTCACACCACTGGCCTGCTGCCTGGCCCATATCCCCAGGTGGTGGTAGGGTGGCCTCCGCTACCTGAGATGGTGTCAGGAGAGCTGATGTCTTGCTTAGAGCTGTTCTCTAAGGGAAGAGACATGAAAATTTCCAAGGTGCTGATTTCAATCTTTTAGCTCTATTTACTTCATGGAATTTAAAAGAGTTATTGAACTTTGCTTATTCCCAGGGCCTGGGGGATAGGGAAGCTGAGGTCCTAAATGAGAAAGACAAATACCATATGACCTCACTCATAACTGGAATCTAATGAACAAAATAAACTAGTGAGAAAAATAGAACCAGAAACATGAGAACAGACTGATGGCTATAGTAGGAATGGCAGGAGTGGGGGAATGGTAGGAGGAAGGAGAAGGGACTAATCAAAGAACATGTATGACTGACCCACGGACGTGGACAATGAAGAGGGGACTGACGGTGGGATAGAGCAGTGGGATGGGTGGAAGGAGGCAAAAGGAAAAAATGGAACAACTTAATAGAACAAATAATAACAATATAATTAATTAATTAATTAACTAATTAATTAATGTCAGAAAAGAAAAAAAGGCCCACAAGAGGCCTCGATTGAAAACATGCTGCTCAGAAGTATCCAAAGACTTAAAGAGTCTGGCATACGAACCATTTCTCCAGAACTACTAGCTCACATTTTCCAATTATTCACTGGACAGTATTAAAAATAAAAAATAAATATTCTTTTATGAACGCCTGTTTTGTACTTATATGTGGTTCTTAACCGCTCTTATTGCTCACTCTCCTACCAAGTCCATAAAATAGGCATTACTATATTCATTTTAGAGATTTAAAAACTAAGCAAAAGTGTTAATAGAAATAGAAAGATAGGAAGTGGCAGAAGCAAGCTTTTAATCCTGGACTATCTAGACACACCTTATCCTGCCCACTTTTCTGTGACTTTGTAATAATGGGAATCACTGCCCAAGAAATGGGGAGAGGTGGAGAAACCCCAAAGATGGTGCATGTATGTGTAGCCCTGGCAACTTGGACAACAAGCACACATAACACACACACACAAAAGGGGAGTAACATTGGTGCCAAAAACCGGAACATGACTGTATGTGAGGGACATACCCTCCCATCTGCCTCTGCTGTGTGGGAGATTCCAGAGGGAGGCTTTAAAAGGAAAGGAATCATGCATGCTCTCTTAGAATCTCTCCTCCTTCTGGACCAACTGGGGCTGGAGTTCTTGGGCCCCAGACATTGAACTATGATCATACTTCCCAATGCTCTAGTGTATTCCATCCTCAAACACCTACAGGGAAGGACTCATTATGAAAGGTATGCTTTGATGGATCTCACTAGGCCACATTTGAAAGGCACCCATTTGCAAAGGACTGTTCAGAGGATTATGGAAGCCTGTCAGATATGTGCCAGAAATGACCCTAAGACCGATCACACCCCAACATAAAAGGGAGTACAATATCAAAGACAATGCCCCTTTGAAGACTGGCAAGTGGACTTTACGCAAATGCCTAAAACCAGAGGGAATTTTAAATTTGTATTAGTTTTATTGTATTATTTGTGGACACTTTTTCTGGGTCAGTAGAAGCATACCACACCAAAACTGAGAAGGTGACTGAGGTAGCAAAGCTTCTACTTAAAGAAAGAATTCCCAGGTTTGGACTTTTTCACAGTATCCAGTGATAATGGACCATCATTTACTTTGGAGATCTCCCAGAAGGTTGTATAAGCACTACAAATAAGATGAAAACTACATGTTTCTTATAGACCTCAATCTACAGGAAAAACTGAGAAAATGAATCATACAATAAAGAAGACCCAGCAAAAATATGCCAGGAAATGGGACTAGGCACTTCCCATCATTTTCCTCCAGATTAGGGTAGCACCCAGGAGTGGGCTTAAGTTAAGCTCTTTTGAAATAGTTTACGGGACACCCTTCCAAATTTCCGTTCTGGGAACACTCTCTTAGATTAGGAAAAATAAGCAGTATGTACAACATTTAGGGCAAACACTAACTGTTCTGCACAAGTTTACTTATTGCAGGTCTGCCTACCCATCTGGCAAGCCCTTACACCCATTCCAGCCAGGGGCCCAAGTTTTGCTAAGGACTTGGAATACACAAGGACTCTTGAAGGACAGTTAGCCAAGCAATGGACTGATCACTATGACATTACATTTACAATGCATTCTTTTCTGAAGCTTGTGGTAATTAATCCTTACATCTACCACACACGAATAAAACAGGCACCACCCAAAGAGGATTCAAACCCTGCTGCTGTGGTTGATGCCAAAAAGGAAAGCTGGACCTGCACTCTGGAAGGAGATTTGAAATTTCTATTTTGGAAGATGAGAGCAGGCCTCAATGCAAAGTGACAAGGTTCCTTTAGTTGATTTATGTGTTCACAGACTTAGGGATTTTTAGCTGCCAGATGCTGAGTTTGAGTATGGTCCATTCCATCATTAAAAAGGACAAGAATTGCCCTGGCTGATGTGGCTCAAGTGAATTGAGCACCAGCCTGTGAACCAAAGGGTTGCCGGTTTGATTCCAAGTCAGGGCACATGCCTGGGTTGCTGGCCAAGTCAGGTCCCCAGTAGGGGGTGCATGAGAGGCAACTGCACATTGATGTTTCTCTCCCTCTTCCTCCCTTCCTTCCCCTCTGTCTAAAATAAGTAAATAAAAATGTTTTTTTAAGAGGACAAGGTTTTAAAATGAGTTATGGTTATCTCTAAGTGAGTCAGAAGGTCCATGAATGTTGCAGGAGGTAGAAAGTTGTAAGGCATACAGAAAGCTAAAAAAAAAAAAAAAAGGTTTGTGAAGGTAGTAGAGGCCATAGAGTATATAGATTTTTTTAAAGGAAACAAACCTCAGTGCTTTGGTTGAGTTATTCTTTGCTTTAAATTTTGTTTCTTGCTTTCTCATCTTTTAGGAACTTAGGGAACTTAACTGTTTTGTTTACACTGGAAATCCTCTGTCTTTGCCATTTGGGGCTTCATGCCATTCGAATCTTGTAAAGGTTGTTTGCAATACCAGTTGGCATGAGAACATGTCTCTGCCATTTGGAGCTTTATGCCATTTGGACATACAAAAGGTAGTCTGGTGCTGGTTAGAGCCAACTAGGGCAAGAGAGCATGTCTCTACCATGAGATCAATTGGTCAGAGGTAATGTCTCTGCCAGGAGACCAGTGGATGCACTGGTAGGTGAGAGAATACCTCTACTATTGGGGTTTCATGCCATTGGTGCCAGGTAGAATCCAGCTAGGGTGAGAACATGTCTCTGCCATTTGGGATTTTTTTTTTTTTTTTTTTGCCATTTAAGACCTATGGAAGGTCATCTGGTACTGGTTAGAACCAGCGGGATGAGAGAAATGTTTCTACCATTGGGTCATCATGCCATTTGGATCCTGAAAAAGGTTGTCCCTGTGACCAGTTAGTGGGATTTGTTGGTGGGAGACAGGATTTTAAGGCTAGTTTTTGTCCTTTCATTTACTATTTTTTTTATTTTGGGAATTCTGAATTTTGCCTTGGATCTTTTGTTTTGCTTCTGATTTGAAAAGAAAGTGAGGTTCTTAAGGGTTAAAACTTTATGTTAAGTTAGAAACCTAGGTAATGAAAGATACTCAAGGCATGGAAATGCAATTTTGGTGGGTATTGAAGGGGCAAGGATTTTCTTTTTTGCTTTGTATTTTTCTCCCTAACTTATCTTTCTAGAATTTGGCATTCTTAATGGGTAATGACATAAAATTTCCTTTGCATAAAACCAATAAGGTCAGTTTCAAAATATGGTTTTAATAACCAAGACTTGGGTTGAATATCATGTCTAAAGGAGGCATGCTTGACCTCTGGTTGTTACCAGAAAGCTTTGAGGAACTAAGATTGACTTTTAAAGCTGATAAAAGCCCACTGGAGAAATGGCCTGATACCTTGTTTGGTTGTGTGGTTCATGGCAGTCTTTTCAGGGAAGGAACAAAGGTTGCTGTCCCAAAAATGGCAAGGAAGAGCCTTAACACACAATGAGAACCATAAAGACTTGAGAGATACAGGTACTACAGGCAAAGTTGTATGGCAGTTGTGGCGCTTGGTTTCTATTCCCTGAAGCAGAGCCAACTTAAAAAAGCCTATGTGTTCAGTACTGCTGCTCTTAATGTTTTTAAGAAAATGATGAGGGGAAAATTGAAAACTGGCAATCTTTTTGAGGCCAGTGAGAATGATCTTAGGGAGGGGAATCAGGTTTTAAGGAAAATCATAGTGCTCAGTCAGGATCATCAGACTTTAGTGCAGCTAACTGTCTTCAAAGTTTGTTTTCACTTGAGAGCTGAACTGGTTTAACCTGATGATATAAAATTATCACTGCTTAGTATCATTCTAGAAAAGGCATTGCAACTGAGCATGTTCTCAGAAGACAGACTTGCAGACTCAGAAACAGTATAGACTTCACTTAGGAAGTGTGGAGATGACTTTTCCCGCACATCCCCTACCCCCAACCACCATGGATGAAAGTAAACAAGACAAGACGTGATGTGATCTGCTTGGGGAGTAGAGGTGGCCATTTTCCCAGAGGAAAAAGGCTGTGAGCAGTGGCCAGTTTCTCGGGGGGAAAAGGTGTTGAGCCCCTTCCTCCAAGGGCTTTTATTGGGTTGTAATACACAAGAATACAGGGTGGCAAAGATCAAACAGTAGATAACATTTCAAAGAAATCTGAGGGCTTACTATGAGTCAGAGTCTATCAGGAAGAGAGTTTTAGGGTTTTCTCCTTGAACCCTTAACATATGAAGCACTCTTAGCAGAGCAGATTTCACAGGTTTATCAGGAAGTCTTTGTGATGCCAGATTTTTCCCCTGGACACACTCTAGCAAGGCAAGGAGCTGTACCCCTCCCCATTGGGTATTCAGGATTAAGGGGATTAGAGCCAGGAAGCACTTCTCCCAGAGGACATGGGGACATGGGCTATCTCAAAGCCGGGGATGGGGCGAGAGTCCGTTGCTCTTGTTGCAGCTCTTGAGTCCTTCCATGAAGGCCTCCCATGTGATCAAGTCTGGCTTAGGTTGCCCCCTGCTGTGAGGGGTCTTACCCATCATTGACTTCCGACCAAGCTTTGGGGCAAGGGAGAGGAAACTGAGGCAGTATTTGCTACCAGAGCCAAGCTTTGTCTCCTGCAGCTCACATTCCAGAGGTCGTGAATACCCCTTAGCCACAGGGAGTTGAGTTACAATTCCTAGAACCCGGCAGAGAGGTCCACAACAAGGAAGACCACCTTGCATTGCCACCTCTTGGAACTCAATTGTTTAACTGGACTAAACAGTTGAGTTAGTGAAGTATGGTGTGGCCTATTGGCTTTGCTTTATGACTGCTTTCTTTTCTGCCTTAATAGTTTGGACAGGAAGGATCCACAAATGTTAAAGGGGGAACTCCCAGGATATTCTCCTAAGCTTAATTTGAGTGTGGTAGGCAGTAAGGCTTCAGACAGGTGTGACACACTTTGCACACCTTCCTCCAAGGAAACCATTTTTTTTTCTTACCAGGGACACTTAAGAATTAGTCCTCACATTTTGTTATTTAGTTGTTATAGTTTTCATTGTGTCTTCTAACCCCCTTGCCAAATTTGTTGCCTCTAGAGCACAACAAGGATGCCAGCTCATCCAGTAATGCCATGCTTTGGACATTGCACACTTCACTTTCCAGGTGTAACCAATTGATCTGGACATTGCAACATCCTTCTCCCTCATGTGAAGGCTGCCCTCCACTTCAGACACCCTTTGTTGAGAACTTCTGGACCAGGGGATGGGTAGGACTAGTGCCTTGGACATACCCTCCCATCTGCTTCTACCATGTGGGGAATTCCAGGGGAAACTTTTAAAAGGAGAGCATGTGGGAACACCACTCTCTTAGATTCTGCCTCCTTCTGGACTGATGGGAGTTGGAGTTCCAAAGTGCCTGGGACCTTGGGGACTGACTGGCCTGGGGGTGTTTCCCCAGGCTCCTCCCTGAGAGCTTCAGAGTGGGTTTGGAGTGCAGCAAGCTCCAGTAAAAGAGCAGGAGAACAGGCTAGGATGTTGAGCTTAAGGAGGTGCAGGCTTCCAGCTTGGCTGACAAAACTCATGCCCCTCCCACAGGTGGGAAGCCATGGCAGCTGCCACCTGCCCATGGCCCATGCCCATGGCCCACCACCCATTGTGGGCCTAGCAAGCTGGAACCCCTTCCCAGGCCATGAGCTATGGTGACTTTTGCCAGCTCATGGTCTACACCCATGTAGGCCAGTCAGCTATGGACCCACTGCAGCTGGGGAGGGTCAGGTCCTGCTTCACTCCTTGAGTACTTTGGGCCTGACTAGGAGCTATTCCAGTGCTGGGAACAAAGCTACTAAGAAGAAAGTGATGGAGTGGGGAGAAGAGATCAGGCCTGCAGATCCTGGGAGCTCACTCTTCTGTCAGTGGGGTCAGGGGTGGGCATCAAGTAATCTACTGTATACACACACACACACACACACACATATATATACATGTGTATATATATACTATATGTATGTGTATGCACACACACATATATAATACTATGTATAGTGTTGTATGTGTATATATATACTATATGTATGTGTGTGCACACATATATGTATATATACTACTGTATATATATATATATGCTCATATACATACACACAGTAATATTAATATATATATATTATTGTATTATATATATAGCTTCCCATCTCCATCTCATGCATATCTGCTTTACTTCTCTGGCTTGGGCAGTAAATCAAAACTCTTAGTTTCAGCTTTATATCTTCATCCCAATTATCAGAGCATTTATGCCATGTCAGGGACCACTCCTTCCTCTCTTGAAAGAGTAACCACATAATTCCTGGTGAAACTAGAATGACAACTCTGTGCCCATGTTCCTGGGTTCCAAATTATACTGCAAGTTAAATAGGGTCTTCCCTTATCTGCTTCACATCCTTTCCTTGACCCTTTGGCACTGAGTCCCATGATCTTATAGCCCTCTGATCCATGCACTTCAGGAAGTATGAGAGGGAGGTAGGAGACAAAAAGCATAGATGTTCCCCCTCCCCATTCCCACCCCCCATGACTTGCCTTGCAAAGTCCCAGAAATGAAGGATAACTGCTCTGTAGGGCATTAACTCTGACTCCACATCTGCACTGGCTTTGGGTAAGAGGCAGCATGTCGTGCATGGTGCTGAGAGCACAGGCCCTATGTTCACAGAGAGCTGGACTCATAGCTGAGTTCCTTATGTGCAAGGAGACCTATGCCATTTGCCTAACTGCAACTGCCACATCAGTTGTCCCATGGAAAAAACACCTCCCAGCAGGAACATTAAGAATCAGAGTAAAAAATAAATAAAAAACTTATTTGGCATCTCTCCCGTTACAGTAGTTCAATATATGGCAGTTCTTGTAGTTGCCTGTGTTATTATTTTCTTTAAAAAACAGGATTTGGGTAGCAGAACATTCACATGCTGGCTATGATTCTGTGTCCTGTGATGAGTCACAGTGACAACAAGCTGCCTTGGGGGCCAAAGTGGAGACTGTTTTGGTTCTTCCTCTTCTCATGTATCTTCACTTTAGACTCCCAGCTCCCTCTGACCAAAGAAAACCATTTTTCTGAGAGACAGTCAGTCTGTGGACTCAGGGTACAGACAAGCCTTTTCCATACTTTGGATTGGAGGCCCTAGCACACAACCTGTGTGCTATTCCCTCTCCCATATTTGAGTCACTTTTCACATGTACCAATCAAAAACAATAACTTCTGACACCAACTACCCAAGCTGAACCAAACTTCACAACTGAGGGGCACAGCCCCCAATACAACTGCCCTTACTTCTAACATCAGTCACAAGCTTTTGGGTTCCCAGGCCACCTGGAACTTCTCACCAACTAGCTATAAATCCAGAAGGTAAGATGACTCAAAAAAACACTATACACATAATTAAAGTTTTATCATAAAGGATACATAAATGAGGAACAAAGGACTTGGGTGAAGAGCTGCATACAGAGATCTGTGCCTTCCCCTCAGGTCCTCAGGATGTATTACCTTCCTGGTACATTGATATATTCACCAACCAGGAAGCTCCACTGGGCTTTAGAATCCAAAGTTTCTATTGGGGGGTTATTCCAAGGGCATAACTGATTATATCACTGGTCAGGATGTTGACTCAATCTCCAGCCCCCATCCCTTCTGGAGGGTTGGATGAACCTCGCACGGCTCAAAGATCTGATCCTCTAATGACATTGTTGGTATTTCCAGTATGGCTAAGCCCTCTCCTGAAGTACCTAGACTCACCAGAAATCACTTCATCAGCATAAACTATTAGAGCTCATCATGAATAACAAAGGCATTCCAACCACTGGAAAAATTTTGAGCATTTAGAGGCTCCTTTCCTTCCAGGAACTTGGACAAAAGCTGGTCAGAACCTTTATCCTGCAGAATTTTGTGCATCTACATGCCTCAGTTTTCCTGCACACACATGCATGCATCTCCTGTCATGCAAAGAGTATGTCCTTATCATACCATGTAAAGTCCTTCATTATCTGGCCTCATCCCACCTTTTCAGCTGTCTTTCCTGCCACACTAAAAACTCAACACTCTTCCATGAACAACACAAACTTGTGTGACTTCCCAGATACATTTTTTCCCTCATTGCCTGACACGAGACTCTTTTATGACCAACAATCATGGCCCTCCTCAGAAAACTTCTCCCCAGCTTCACTGAGTAGGGCTGACTGTTCTGTCTTTGCTGTAGCCAAGAGTCTGATCATGTTTCTGTAACCATAATTAACATTAGTAATTTCTGTTTGATAGTTTCCCTCACTTAATTTTCAAGACTGTGTGTACATTAAAAGTGCATTTTTTTTTCACTCCAAGACACTAAAAAACCTGGCTTAGGGCCTACAGACATTTCTAATTTACTTAAGAAGTCAGAAACTACTGTAGCATCCTTGAACAGATGGGTTATCTACCAAGTATTTATCATTAAATGTGAAAAAAAACAGCAGCTGCTACAATTGTAGGCATCATGTGCCACTAAAACAGGAAGGAAAGAAAGAAATTATAGGACTTTCTCCTTCTGCATGTCTCTCCCCTTTCAAAAGAAAAGTATGTTTGGGTAGCCCTCAGTAGACTTCCTCTTACATCTCAGTGGCCGACACAAGTTATCTCGTAGACCAATACCTGGCAAAGAGAATGGATTGCTGCACTTTGATCCAATTATGAGACATCCCCTACAACTGACATATTGTTCCCTAAACATAACTGAGGTTCTCTTAGGAACGAAGATTGTGGGAATGGTAGGATTTTTTTATATGGAGTAGATGTATGATGTGCCTTCAAACAAGGAAAAGGCAGTCAAGGGTATGAGGAAAGGAAGGAGATAATTGAGGAGAAAATTAAGCAAGCAAGTAGATAATAGTGTTAAGGGGGAAGGAAGGAAAGAAAACAGAAAAGTTTAAACCAAAAATGCAAGGTTCTACCTGATAAAATTAAATGTTCTTAAAACTAAACCATGTAATTATGTCTTACTATGGCTGTTTTCAAACTTTTTGAAACAAGCACATTTTTATGTTTAAAAAAATCTTGCTTTATTTCATTTTGTGGATCAGTATAAAACAAAGACAATCCATTTTCCACCCAGAAGTGACTTGTACCACACACTCTGCAGGTTGTTCCTGGTTTGCTCTTGGGAAAAATTCTCATCACCTTTCTAAAGTAAGCACTTTCTTTGAAGACTGATAGTGAAACAGAACAAAATTAAATAAATGTTTGTGAACTTAATTTTTTGAACAAAGTAATTTCTTCTTAACCCTAAATGCTGATGATCTTGTTTAAATACTCTTTAGATTTTTAGGCAGTGTTTAGACTCTTCAGCAACTACCTTCTAAAAAGCCCAGATTGATAAGCCTTCTTTCTGTGATGCCTGCATTGGAAGAAGGGAAGATAGGAAATTCATATTAGAAGTTGCACCCCAGAAATGTCTAAAAGTAGAGAGGGGCTCAGCCAGGCCCACAGTGATGTTTGGGCTATTCTCACCTCCTTGCTGATAGGTGGATCCAAGTATATTTCAAAGGTTTTGACAATGAAACCCACCCATGGTTTGGTCATTCTTCAAGTGTAGATGTTCCACAATGTCAAATTGAAAGAGGCTGACCCTTATAACGCCATGGAAGATGTAATGCAATATAATGTGTGTTTCAGATTCATGTCAGCTAAAACCAGTGGATTTCTCACTGCCCAAAAGACCCTCCTCCCTAGCCAGCAAAAGCCTATGGTAAAATTGGTTTCATTATATGTTTTGCTTAAAGTCACAGAACTTATTAACCATGTTAATAAAAGTCTTACTGTATGTAAAAATATAGAACATACCTACACATATATGTCCCACATATATGTCCCATGCATGTATATGGTTCAGAATCTTGTTACTTCACTTAATGACAAGACTGACAGAACTTTTCATATTAGCATATTTGGATATATTTTACTATGTTTAATAGTTGCAAAATATTTCATGGTATGTATATTCCTTAATTTATCTAGTTACTTCTTTGTGAATACAGACATTTTATCCCTCTCCCCCATTTTTGGCTATGTATACAACTAGCCACCAAACATGAAAGAGATTTTTCAGTTACACTCATAGTTAAATAAATTAAAATCAAAATAACCATGTTTGGTAGCTATTTACATTTTTATTGTTATTAAGTGGTTGTTGATAGTCTGTTTTGCAATAGAATTATTCACCTTATTTTATTCATATAACAGAGCTCTTTGTACAGTAAGGAAAAAGCCCATTATATATCATGTTGCTAATTTTCACCAGTATCCTGTTTATCTTTTGGCTTTATGTATTTTTATGTAAAAAGTTAAAAACTTTTTTGCAAAATTATTTAAATTTTTCTTCATTAGTTCTGATCTTTGTTTATCAAAAGTACTTTTGAGGAGACTCAAAAGACAGCAGCAGAGTAGATGGAATCTGTGTCCACTTGTTTCTGCTCCCAAAGCAAATTTACAGCTGAACTATAAACAGATAAATAGTGTTGCTGTGGAGCTCCCTTGACCTAGGAGTGAGGGGTCTTAACCTCATGCAGGGATTCCTAACCCACAGCAACAGAGACGGAAAGAGGAGACAGAGTAGCATCTGGCAGTGGGAATCAGGGGGAATCAACCATGCCTGTGATACTCAGAGTGCACCCTTTTAGCATAGAGTACTCCTATTGTTGCAGCACCACCCTGGACAGTTTATGGTATCAGCTCAGATTGCTGGAACAACCAAGCTGCCACATGTGACTTTAAGGGCCTTTTATTTTCTGAGGAGGTTTTGGGCAGAGACCCACACAGTGAATTAACTGAGTAACTTGGGAAAGAGAACAAATTTGCCCCATCTCAACTGTACATGTGATGCCCTGCCACCCCACCTTTGTGCTACTCATGCTGCTGATTTTGGAGGTGCAAAGGAGCTGTGCAAAGCTGGGATTTTGGTCCCATTTGCAGTTTTTGGAGTCATTCCATACCAAACTGGGACATTGTGTCCTCCCTTGCTGAAACCAGCCATGCAGAAATATGGGGTGCAACACAAGGCAGGGAATTTGGGCCCCACCTGCTTTGTTTGGCAGTGAGCTGGATGCTGCACAGAGCTAAGAGTTTTGAACTGGATCTTCTGAAGAGGATGCTCTCTGGGGGCCAGAGAGATGAACACTGAACAGCTCAGATATTTTCAAGGGAGGTAAACTCAGTCTCAGGTCATGTTACCCTGGGAAGGTGAAGAAGTACCTGCCCCTCTCCTACAAGTTTACAGGCACCAACCCCAACTGGAATTTGTTAATCAGCCCTGCCAAGTCTCTGATCCCCCACTGTACGCAATTCCATGAGGGGGAAGGTGGGCAGCTCAGAATGAGGACAAAGTGTGAGATCCTTGGAGGCTATTTTCTTAGAATGGGACAAAGAACTTAGTCTCCTCCTGAGGGCTGAGCCAGCATCAGCCCCCAAGGATGACTCTTTTGATCTGGCCCCTGGAGTTCAGGGCTGCTAAACCTGACCCTGCAAAAAGGATAAATGGCTGTGCCCATCCTGCATCAGCACTGAGCCCCCAGGAGGGAACTATAGCTGGAGGACCTGGCAGAGACTGAGGGTTTAGCTTTGAAGCAGGGGCTATTCTACCATCACTGAGTGCCCTATAGATTGTGTGACCTACTAGCAAGGGATCCACTAGCCCTATCTCAACTGGCCTAGGTTCATCCTACAATCTCTCATCAGAAAGCACCAGAGGAAGATCAGGCAACCTCAGAGGATACGGAATAGCTAAAGGATAGAGGCAGACCTCAGAGAGCCTTGCTCCTTTACAGATCTTCCCCCACCTCTGTGCAGGAGAAGCTGACTATTTTACACAGATTGGCTCCTCACATCTACACACCAGTCCAGTAGACACAGACACAAGTGGCAAATAGCATGGTAGCTACGGAAAGGTAGGCCAAGGTCAGTTACACACCATGTTTGACAGTGACCTGAATCTGTACCTCACCCAAGTGGACCCAGAACCAACAAAACCAATGGTGGGCTTCAGACCATACCAGAGTTCAACCCAACGAACCACAGAACCAGTCACCCAAAAGGGGATTCCTGCAGGCACCAGAACCTGCTGCAAACAATGTCTCCTCAAATAACAGCCTCTGCACAGCAACTCACACACAGTGGTCAAGGCTTATCCTTGCATTCTCCCTAAAGGGTTAACTCTACCCACTGAAAAGTTAACAGCATTGAAGACGTAATTACAATTGCAGAGCACATAACCCACAAGAAACACTCCTGAACCACAGAGCTCAGGTGATCTGGAAGATTGTGTCACTGAGCCCAACAGGAGACCTTCATTATAAAACCATCCGAGAAAATTTGGGAGACAGAGCAGATCTACTTAACACACAGAGGACACATAGAGAGACAAAGAAAAATACCCCCTCTAAATGAAACAACAGAAATCCCCACAAGTGAAAAAGGAATAAATAAAATGGAAGAAATACAAATATTACATGCAGAGTTGAACATAATGTTACAAGAATGCTCAAGGACCTCACAGGAAGAATGGATGGCTTCAGGGAGAACTTTAAGAGATAGTAAGCATTAAAAATGATATAGAAACCACAAAAAAACAGTCAGAAATGAAGATTACAATACCAAAAATGAAGAATTCACTAAAAGGAATCAACAGTGAGTTAGACGGAGCAGAGCAACAAATCAGTGAATTAGAGGATGAGATAACAGTATCCACCCAAAGAGAAAACTAAAAATAAAAGGGACTCAAGAGAAATGAAGAAAATCTAAGTGACCTCTGGGACAACATCTAGCATAACAACATATGCACCATAGGGGGCCCAGAAGGAGAAGAGAGTGAGGAAGGGGTAGAGAACTTGTTTAAAGAAATAATGGCAGAAGACTTCCCTAACCTGGTGAGGGATAAAGTCACACAAGTTTAGGAAGCACAGAGAGTCCCAATCAAGATGAACCCAAAGAGACACCCACCAAGACACATCATAATTAAAATGGTTAAATTTTGAAACAAAAAATCTTAATGGCAAGCAAGAAAAAGACAGTTACATAAAAAGGATCTGAATAAGGCTGTCAGCTAATTTCTAACAGAAACAATTCAGGGCAGAAGGATTGGCATGAAGTATTCAAAGTGGTGATAATTAAGAACATGCAACCATGAATACTCTATCAAGCAAGACTATCACTTAAGATTGAAGGCCAAATAAAGAACTCACCCCTCAAAAAAAACTTATACCACCAAACCAGCATTGCAAGAAATGTTAAAAGACATGCTTTAAGAAGAAAAATACAACAAAAATGGCAATAAATAAGTTCTTATCTATAATAACCTTAAATGTAAATGCATTAAATGCTCCAATCATAAGAAATAGGGTAGTTGAATGGATAAGAAAACAAGACCCACATATATGCTGTCTACAAGAGAACCACCTCAGGCTGAAGTAAATTTACACAGGCTGAAGTAAAAGAATGGAGGAAAATATTCCAGGCAAAAAGAAACAAATAAAAAAGCTGGGGTAGTAATACTTATATCTGACAAAATAGTCTTCAAAACAAAGGCCATAACAAGAAACAAAGAAAGTGACTTAATAATACAAAAGGGGGTGATCCAACAAGGGGACACAACCCTTGTAAACATATGTGGAACCAATATAGGTGTACCTAAATATATATAAAAAATTAGTTGACTTTAAGAAAGAGAGCAACAGCAATACAGTCATAGTAGGGTATTTTAACAACCCATTGCCACCAATGGATAGATCTTCCAGACCATAATCAACAAGGAAATAGTGACATTAAATGACATACTAGTTTGGCTGGGGTGGATGTGGTAGAGTGGTGAGGGGTAAATGCAGACAACTGTAAATAAACAACTATAAAATAATTAAAAATTAAAAATAAATGACATACTAACCAAATGAAGTTACTTGATAAATATAGAATTTTTCATCCCAAAGCAGCAAAATGTACATTCTTTTCAAATACCCGTGGATTATTCTGAAAGATAGGCCACTTGTTAGGCAACAAAATGAGTCTTAAAAACTTCAAGTAAATTAAAATTATATCAAGCATTTTCTCAGGTGACAACATCATGAAATCAGAAATCAACCTCAACAAAAAGACTGAAAAGATTCATATATATGAAGGCTAAATAGCATGTTATTAAATAATAAATAGGTTGTCAAAGACATCAAGGACAAAATAAAAATTATCTGAAAACAAATAAAAATAAATACACAATAACCCCAAGATTTTAGGGTTATTTAATTTCAGATAAATTATTTTAATTTATTTATTTTGAGCAAAAACAGTCCTGAGAGGGAAGTTCAGAGCACTATAGGCTGACTGCAAGAAACAAGCAAAAATTCAAATAAACAATCTAACCCCAGACCTCAAATATTAGAAAAACAACAAACAAAGCCTAAAGTAAGTAGAAGGAAGGAAATAATAAAATAATACAAATTAGAGCACAAAAAATGGCATAGAAACTAAAAAAGAAAAAAAGCAATACAAAAGATAAATGAGACCAAGAAGTAGTTCTTTGAAAAGATAAACAACACTAACAAACTTTTAATGACTAATAGAGAAAAAAGAAAGGACCCAAATAAATGAAGTCAGAAGTAGAAGAGGAAAAGTAACAGATGACACTATAGAAACACAAAAGATAGTAAGAAAATATGAATGGCCATAAGCCAAAAATTGGACAACCCTGGCACAATGGATTAATTTCTAAAACATGCAATCTTCTAGAACTGAATCAGGAAAAAATAAAAAGGGAGGGAAGATGTCACTGAGGTAGGTGGGAGCTGAACCCACTTGCTTGTGCATTCAACTGGGATACCTAGATGGTCTTCTGAGGAACAGAATGAACACTTGACAGAATTACAACTGATAAGAAGTTTGGAAGTCAAAGGTTGCAGAAGACATTTAAAAATGGACCTTAAGGAGACATTATAGGCCCATGGGAAGGTCCCTGGGCCATACTCTGGACACCACAGCTGCCATGGCAGCTTTGGAGGTGAGCCTGGACAGTGATTATGACTTTGCAGCTCTCTCCCCTCCCAAAGCAGCAAGTTCTCAGACCCAGGCCAGGAGAGAACCGAACACTTAAACTCACTGGGGAGTAAGGACACAGTAAGATGGTATTTGTCCTTCAACACCTGGCTTATTTCACTCAGCATAATGCTTTCCAGTTCCATCCATGCTGTTGCAAAGGGTAGGAGCTCCTTCTTTCTTTCTGCTGCATAGAATTCCATTGTGTAAATGTACCATAGTTTTTTTATCCATTCATTTACTGACATCCACCTAGTTGCTTCCAACTCTTGGCTATTGTAAATTGTGCTGCTGTGAACATTGGGGTGTGCAGGTTTTTCTGAATTGGTGTTTTAGGGTTCTTAGGATACAATCCCAGCAGTGGAATTGCTGAGTCAAAAGACAGGTCCAATTTTAGTTTCTGAGAAAATTCCATACTGTTTTCCATAATGGTTGTACCAGTCTGCAATCCCACCAACAGTGGACTAGAGTCCCCTTTTCCCCACAACCTCTTCAATATTTGTTGTTTATTGCTTTGTTTATGATAGCCATTCTCACTGGTGTCCAGTGGTATCTCATTGTGGTTTTAATTTGCATCTCTCTGATAGCAAGCGATATTGAGCATATTTTCATGTGTCTCTGGATCCTCTGTATGTCCTCCTTGGAGAAGTGTCTGTTCAAGTCCTTTCCCCATTTTTCAATTGGGTTAGTTGTCTTCTTAGAGTGAAGTCATGTGAGTTCTTTGTATATTTTGGAGATTAAACCTTTGTCTGAGGTATCATTGGCAAATATGTTTTCCCATACAGTTGGTTGTCTTTTTATTTTAATGCTGTTTTCTTTAGCTGCGCAGAAGCTTTTTATTTTGATGAGACCCCATTTGTTTATTCTTTCCTTTATATTCCTTGCTCCAGGGGCTCAGAGAAGAAGCAGTACCCACAGAGACTTAATTCAATAGGGGAACTTAACTGCCCTGAGGGACTTTGCTGCACGAAGGCCCAGGCCAACAAAGAGGGAGGAGGAGGGGTGTGGTTTACTCCCAGTTAGTGCACCTCAGCGACTAATCAAAGCAAAGTGCAATGAGGTAGATTAGAGGCACTCACCTGGTGCATATACACAGTGGACAGTGTGGGCTGCACAACTCCCTGAGTGCACGGGCCAGAGACTGGACACCTATGAATACTATTGCACAGACCTAGCCCCCATTCTCCTGGAAAAATAAGAAAGGAAAAAAACAACAACAACTGAGTCCAGCCCCGCTGCCTGCAACATCCAGAAAGAACAGCAAAACCCACTTGGCGGGTTTACAGTCAGCAGGAGGATTTTTTTTCTGAGTGTAAGAAAAAGACCTGGAGCTGTGAAAAGACCACAGACATATTCAGATAGAAGTCAGAAGGTGAGCACCAATAGCTAAGACAAATTTCACTTCACTATCCTTCAGAACTAGCATTTTACTTTTTTATTTTATTATTTTTGTTATTTTCATTTTATTTATTTCTCTTCTATTTGTTTAGCTTTTCTTTTGGTTTTGTTTGATTTCATTGTTTGGTTGGTTTTCATTATTCTCCTCTTTGTTGCATTTTAATTTTCTTCTTTCACTTCACTCATATTCCAGTAACACACTACTCTTGATCCTTAATGTTTTATTCTTTTATTCATATTATATATTTCTAATCATATTATTGTTATCCCAAATCCCACATAACACCCTACCCTAGTCTTAATCTATTTTGCCATATTCCTGAGCTTTATTACTGTTGTGGTTAACTTTATACTCTCACGCACTGCACCAACTTTCTATCCCTTACTTTCACTATATCTCACCATCTAGCCTTGCAACAGCTTTCTAAAGTCAGCTGACATTCTTTTCCCTTTAATAAGAGTCTTATCTCTTTTTCTTTTATAAAAGTAGCTAATTGGGTGAAATAGCATGGTTATTACTGTACTTCTCCAAAGGATCCCTTCTCTGTTCTTTATTTGTTAGTACTTTAAATCCTGTAGCATACTCTTCCACTGTCTTACTCCATTTCACCTTAGTCCTGCCCCTAATCACATACAAGTCAAGGTGGGAATTGTAAGCATCTATAAACCCGCTGGAGGGGAGAACCCAACAACAAAGCCATACAGGCCTATCTAAAAAAGGCAGAGACATTTCAAATAAACAACCTAACCCTATATCTATAAGAACTGCAGGAACAACAACAAACAATGTCCACAGCAGGTAGAAAAAAGGAAATAACCAAGATCACAGCAGAATTAAGTGATGAAGAGACTAAAAGAATAATTTAAAGGATCAATATATCCAGAAGCTGGTTCTTCGAAAAGATAAACAAATCTGAGAAGCTGTTAAGCAGACTCATCAAGAAGAAAAGAGACAGGATGCAAATAAATAAAGTCAGAAATGAAAAAGGAGAGATTACAACTGATGACACAGAATTACAAAGGAGTGTAACAAATTACTATGAAGAACTTTATACCAAGACATTTGAAAATGTAGGAACAATGGGCAAATTTCTAGAAAAATATAGTCTTCCAAAACTGCACCAAGAAGAAGCAGAATGCCTAAACAGACTGATAACAGCTGGTGAAATTGAGGTGGTAATCAAAAACTCCTGTCACACAAACCCCCCTAGAGCACATGGTTTCACAGAAGAATTTTACAAAGCACATAAGGAAGAGTTAACCCCTATACTTCTCAGACTAGTCCAAAAATTTAAGAGAGGGAAGACTCCCAAACTCTTTTTTTATGAGGCTAGCATCACTCTAATATCCAAAGCAGACAAAGACACAACAAAGAAAGAAAACTTCAGGTTACTATCACTGATGAACATACATGCTAAAATCCTCAAGAAAATATTGGAAAACTGTATTCATCAATACATCAAAAAGATCATACACCATGATCACCTGGGATTAATCCCAGAGATGGAAGGATGGTACAATATTTGCCAATCAATACATGTAATACATTATATAAACAAAATGAAAGACAAAAAGTCACCTGATCATATCAATAGATGTGAAAAAAGCATTTGATAAGGTACAGCACCTATTTATGATAAAAACATCCAGCAAAGTAGAGGAAGCAAACCTCAACATAATAAAAGCCATATATGAAAAACCTACAGCCCACATCATTCACAATGGACAAAAACTAAAAGCTTTTCCACTAAGATCAGGAACAAGACAAGGATGTCTGCTTTCAAAGTTTCTATTCAAAACAGTATTGGAAGTCTTAGCCACAGCAATGAGACAAGAAGAAGAAATAAAAGGCATTTAAATTGGAAAGGGGGAAGTAAAACTGTCACTGTGTGCAGATTACATGATAGTGTACATACAAAACCCTATAGACTCCACCAAAAAACTACTCAACCTAATAACTGAATTTGACAAAACAATAAGATACAAAGTCAATATTCAGAAATCAAAGGCATTTTTGTACACCAACAATAAAATATCAGAAACAAATTCAAGGAAAAAAATCCCACTTGATATAGCGACATGAAAAATAAAATACCAAGGAATAAACCTGACCAAAGAGGTAAAAGTCCTGTACTCAGAAAACTATACAACGCTAAAGAAGGAAATGAAGAAAGACACAAATAAATGGAAGCATATACCATGTTGATGGATTGGAAGAATTAACATCATCAAATAGTCCATATTACCAAAGCAATTTACAGATTCAACACAGTCCCTATGAAAATACCAATGACATATTTCACAGGTACAGAAAAAGATTTCAAAAATTTATATGGAACCATAAACAACCCCAAATATCCTCAGCAATTTTGAGAAAGAAGAACAAAGTAAAAGGGGTCACAATACCTGATATATAGCTATATTACAAAACCATGGTTATCAAAACAGTCTGGTACTGGCATAAGAACTGATATATATCCCCTAGAGCAAGGGCAATAAAGGAAAGAATAAACAAATGGGACTTTATCAAAATAAGAAGCTTCTGCATGGCTAAAGACAACATCAATGAAATGAAAAGGGAACTAACCACATGGGAAAATATATTTGCCAATAATACCTTGGACAAGGGTTTGACCTCCAAAATATATAAATAAGTCACATGACTCCATACCAGGAAGACAAACTATCTAATTAAAAAATGGGCAAAGGTCCTGAACAAACACTTCTCCAAGGAGGACCTACAGAAGGCCTAGAGACATATGAAAAGATGCTCAGCATCATAAGCCATCAGAGAGATGCAAATTAAAACCACAATGACAGTGTCCAGAGAGGACAGGGGAGAGAATTTCAGGGGAATGGGGGAAGGATTTACAAGAACAAGTATAAAGGACACATGGACAAAAACTAAGGGGGGTGGAAATGGGAGGGAGGGAGGGAGCACTGTGGGGGTGGGCTGGGATGGGAGTAAAATACAGAAAAGTGTACTTGAACAACAATTAAAATAAATTTAAAACATTTTTAAATCACAATGAGATACCACCTCACACTGGTTAGAATGGCCACCATAAACAAATCAACAAACAAGTGCTGATGAGGTTTTGGAGAAAAGGGAACCCTAGTACATTGTTGGTAGGAATACAGACTGGTGCAGCCACTGTGGAAAATGGTATGGAATTTCCTCAAAAAACTAAAAACGGAACTGTCTTTAGACCAGGTAATTCCACTGCTGGGATTACACCCTAAGGATCCTGAAACACTAATTCAAAGGAATATATGTACCCCAATGTTTGTAGCACCACAGTTTACAATAGCTAAGTATTGGAAGTAATGTAAGTGCCCAGTGGTAAATGAGTGGATCAAGAAACTGTGGTAACATTTATACAATGGGACACTACCCAGCAGAAAGCAAGAAGGAACTCCTACCCTTCACAACAGCACGGATGGAACTGGAGAGCATTACACTAAATGAATTAAGCTAGGTGGTGAAAGACAAATGCCGTATCATCTCACCTATAAATTGAACCTAATCAACAAAACAAACAAATGAGTATAATGGACCTGGAGACTTGAAAATAAAGAATAAGGTGACAGTGACTAGAGGGGAGGAGAGAGGGTGTAATGGAAGAAGGAAGGGGAATGATTATCAAGGAATATGTATAAAGGACCCATGGACAAAGACTATGGGGGGTAGAATTGAATGTAGGTGATGAGGGTGGGTAGGACTGGGGAAGGGATGAGGAAAATAGAGACAACTGTAATTGAACAATAATAAAAAGAAAACAACCATTAGCAAGATAAAAAGGGAACCTATTGTATGGAAGATCAAATTAGTCACTAATGCATTTGATAAGGCTTTAATTTCAAAATATATAAAGAACTAATACAACTCAATAATAGGAAAATAAACAATCCAATTTTAAAATGGGCAAAGAACTGGAATAGACCATTCTCCAAAATGGACATATAGATGGCCCATAGACATATGCTCAACATCACTAATCATCAGTAATCATCACTAAAACCACAATGAGATATCATCTCAAACCTTCCAGAATGGCTACCATCAATAAAGCAACAAACAGCAAGTGCTGGCGAGGAAGTGGAGAAGTGAGAGCATTGTTGTACTGTTGGTGGAATTGCAGATTGTTGGAACCACTGTGGAAGTATGGAGATACCTCAAAAAATAAAAAAAACAAACTGACTTTTGACCCAGTACTTCCACTTCTGGCAATATATCCTAAGAATCCCAAAACAACAATATTATATGTGTGTATGTATGTGTGTATTCATCTCTATATTCAGAGTAGCATTGTTTACAGTAGCCAAAATCTGGAAATAGCGTTAAGTGTTCATCAGTAGATGAGTGAATAAAATGCTGTGGTGCATTCACACAGTGGAATACTATGCAGCAGTAAAAAAAGAAGGAACTCACCTTTGGTGACAGCATGGATGGATTGGAGAATATTATGCTAAGTGAAATAAGCCAGTCAGGAAAAACAAGTGCCATATGTGATCTAACTTATATGTGGAATACAATGAACAAAATAAACTATGAACAAAATAGAAACAGAAGCACAGATATATAGAACAGACTGACAGCTGTAGGGGTTGGGGAGGGGACTGGATGAAAGAAGGTGGAGGGATTAGCCAAGGAACATATATGAAGGGCCCATGGACATGGACAATGATACAAGGACTGCCTGAGGAAAGTGACAGGAGGCTTGGTGGAGGTGGACAGCAGGAAAAATTGGGGGGGGGGACAATTATAATAGCACAAACAATTTAAAGGCTACTTTTGAAATTATTCCTTTTTTAGAATTAACAATTATAAGTATTTTAAATGTCTAACACTGTTTTTAAATGTTGGGCCCTGGCTGGTGTGGCTCAGTAGATTGAGTGCCAGCCTGCAAACCAAAGGGTTGCCAGTTTGATCCCCGCTCAGGGCACATGCCTGGCTGATGATTTCCTTAACAAACATTTATCAGTTATAAGTGAACTTTTGTTCTCAGTGCCTGTTATTCAAAGGTGATAAAATTCAATGCCATTAGCTGCTTGTCCTTTCATCATATCAGTACAAGAAAGATTGACTATTTGAGGAAGCTAAAAGCCAATTAAATAATTATTTAGACATTCATGGTAACAACTGTCAAGTTTCCTCATTTTCGTGTTGTAAAATATTCCCAGGCTGTTGCAGTCCTAATTAAATCTACAATTTATTTGACCACAATGTCACTTTCTTTTTCTTTGATTAGGGCAATTTTCCCTTGCTGAATTACTTTGAAGGAGTGTTATAAAGATTGTAGAGAAAACTGATGAAAAAGAAGTTTTGAAGATATTTTAGGGGGAGGGATAAAGTTATTAAATAAAGAGAAAAATTTTAGTCATCTTTCTTTAAATGTAAGAGATTTTAATATCTTACCTGAGTTCTAAAAATCTCGCTACATGTTTTAAAGAATTAAAAGCTCTCACAAATGTTTTTAGCTGAAAGCAACAGAAAACCATAAATTAATCTATTGAGTATTTGTACCAGTTTACTAGGGCAGCCATAACAAAGCACTGCTGACCGGGTGCATTAAATAACAGAAATTTATTTTCTCGCAGTTCCAGAAGCTGGAAGTCTAAGACTGAGATACTGACAGGGTTGTTTTCTTCTGAGTCCTCCCTCTCTCCTTGGCTTACAGATGGCCACTCTCTTGCTGCCTCTTCATGTGATCTTTCCTCTGTGTTCCAACATCCCTGGTGTCTTTCTATCCAATGTGAAAACACCAATTGTATTGGACTAAAAACCACTCTTTTTAAAAAAATTTTTATTTTTATTTAGTTCATATTCAAATACAGTTTTCTGTCTAATATTCCCAGCCCTGCCCCCCAGTGCTCCCCACCTCCCTCCCATTTCCACCCCTACCTTAGTTATTGTCCATGTGTCCTTTATACTTGTTCATGTGAGTCCATCCCCTTTTCCCCTATAATTCTCTCCCCTCTCCCCTCTGGACCCTGTCAGCCTGTTCCGTATTTGAGGGTCATTGGTCATATTTTGCTTGCTTGTTTGTTTTGTTGTTTAGATTCCTGTTAAAGGTGAGATCATATGGTATTTGTCTTTCACCACCTGGCTTATTTCGCTCAGCATAATGCTTTCCAGTTCTATCCATGATGTTGCAAAGGGTAGGAGCTCCTTCTTCCTTTCTGCAGCATAGAATTCCATTGTGTAAATGTACCATAGATTTTTGATTCAGTCATTTACCGATGGGCATCTTGGTTGCTTCCAGCTCTTGGTTATTGTAAATTGTGCTGCTATGAACATCGGGGCGCATAGGTTCTTTTGAATTGGTGTTTCAGGGTTCTTAGGATATACTCCCAAGAGTGGAATTGCTGGGTCACAAGGCACGTCCATTTTTAGTTTTCTTAGAAAATTCTATACTGTTTTCCATAGTGGTTGTACCAGTCTGCAATCCCACCAACAGTGAACTAGGGTCCCCTTTTCCCCACAACCTCTCCAGCACTTGTTGTTTGTTTCTTTGTTTATGATAGCCATTCTCACTGGTGTAAAGTGGTATCTCATTGTGGTTTTAATTTGCATCTCTCTGATAGCTAGCGATATTGAGCATCTTTTCATGTGTCTCTGGATCCTCTGTGTGCCCTCCCTGGAGAAATGTCTGTTCAAGTCCTTTGCCCTTTTGTTTATTGGGTTGCTTGTCTTCTTTGAGTGGAGTCGAGTGAGTTCTTTGTATATTTTGGAGATTAAACCTTTGTCTGAGGTATCATTGGCAAACATGTTTTCCCAAGCTGTTGCTTCTCTTTTTATCTTGATAGTGTCTTCCTTAGCCATGCAGAAGCTTTTAATTTTGATAAGATCCCATTTATTTATTCTTTCCTTTATGTCCCTTGCTCTAGGGGATGTATCAGTAAAAATATTGCTGCGTGGAATATCTGAGATTTTCCTGCCAATGCAGATGACATGATAGTGAACATGGAAAATCCTATAGCCTCTACCCCCAAACTGCTCTAACTAATAAATGAATTTGGCAAAACAGCGGGATACAAAGTCAATATCCAGAAATCAAAGGCATTTTTGTATACCAATAATGAAACAGCAGAAGCAGAAATCAAGAAAAAAATTCCATTCGATATAGCAAAAACAAAAATAAAATATCTGGGAATAAACCTAACCAAGTAGGTAAAAGACCTGTATGCTGAAAACTACACAACACTGAAGAAAGAAATCAAGGAAGACACAAACAAATGGAAACACATACCATGTTCATGGATTGGAAGAATTAACACCATCAAAATGTCCATACTACCCAAAGCAATTTACAGATTCAATGCAATACCTATTAAAGTACCAATGGCATATTTCACAAACATAGAACAAACACTTCAAAAATTTATATGGAACCATAAAATACCCCAAAGAGCAGCTGCAATTTTGAGAAAGAAGAGCAAAGTAGGAGGGATCACAATACCTGGTATCAAAACAGCCTGGTACTGGCATAAAAACAGGCACATAAACCAATGGAACAGAGAACCCAGAAATAAACCCAACTCTCTACAGCCAATTAATATTCAACAAAGGGGCAGTAACATAAAATGGAGTAAAGATAGCCTTTGCAACAAATGGTGTTGGGAGAACTGGACAGCTACATGCAAAACAATGAAACTCGAGCACCAACTTACACCATACACCAAAATAAATTCAAGGTGGATAAAAGACTTAAATATAAGCTGTGAAACCATTAAAGCCCTATAGGAGAACATTGGCAGGAAAATCTCAGATAAAAACTACTCTGGTGCCTCCTTTTAACTCAAGTATCACTTCAAAGACCTTATCTCAAAACATGGTTACATTCTGAGATACTGGAGGTCATAACTTCAACATATGAATTTTGTGGGGACAAAATTCAGATCATAATAGTAATTAATTATTAAATAAAATGAAATGTTGAAGTAGGCTTTGAAAACACTGGTCTAGGAGTTTACCAATGTCAGAACCAGTATTTCTGTGTTGCTCAATGTCTTTCCCTCAAACTTGTAAGAAGCTTGCTGCAGCCCCAGGCATTGAATTTGCAATTAAAGAAAGAAGATATAAGAAGAGGTGGCACCAGAGTTTTCTGCTTCTTTTAGATGGAAAGTCTGTCATGGAAACTTTCTGGTAGGCTTCTTTTTACCCTTCTTTGACCAGGACTGTGGCACATGCTCATTTCTGGATGCAAGAGAAGCTGAACGTGCGCAATACATGTGTCTATAGTAGAGTTAGAAAAGAAAGAATGAAGATAGAAGTTGGGTTAGCGAACAATGTCTGTCACACAGATTCTTCTCTTATGCCTTGGGTCCATGCTTTCTTTTCTCATGTGTATGTATAATTTGTGGTCCTGGTGCCTTAGAGAATGGTTCAAGTCATGCTAAAAGTTACTGTGATGGCAACATTATTATATACCAAATGGGAAATTACTCTTTGTATTATTTTTATTTTTTTAATAATTCCTGTCCTTAGGTAATGAACACGCATTAATTTTACATTTTAAAGAAACAATGGTAGTGGGAAAATCAAATAACAAGAATGTAGAAATTTAATTCTTATTAATAAACAGAAAATTTTCATGAGTTTATTATTTTGACACTTATGTGGGAGGGTGAGAAAATAAGAAATACACTAAGCAGAATACATGAACTGAAAATGGGCCCTAAACATCATCTGGTCCAACACCTTTTTTCTATCTGCAGGAAAACAAAGGCCACTCAGTAAATTAGTGGAAAAGTCCTGATGACAGCCCAGATCTGCCCCTCTTTCTAATACACTATTCCCTATCCTACCATATTATTTTCTCTTGTATAAACATGCATTATTTAAAATATGTGAATAAACCTTCAGTTGCTAATACAATAAACACCCAGCTTCTTTCAATGAGCAACCTCCATTAAGGTGAAGTCTGTGGCAACTTGTTGGAGGCACTTGTGGGCTTGCAGCACTCCTCCTCAGTCCCAGCTTTACTGGGCCTATCTTGTAGTTGGTATACTACATACTCCAAATCAGGAATCCCACAATAATACAGGCTTCCATTCACTGAGCGCCTATTATGTGTGCTAGACACTGAGCTCCATTGCTTTTAATCCTCATAAAAATTCTGCCAAGGGCAGTTATTAGCCCCATTCTATTATGAGGATTTTGTTAAAGGTTGCACTGTATTTCCCAAAAAGACATATTGCATTCACAGCTCCCTAGTACTCCAGAGTGTAAACTTACTTGGAAATAAGTCCAATGCCAATGTGATTAGTAAGGATGAGGTAATACTTGAGTAGGGTGGGCCCCAAATTCAATGTAACTGGTGTCCTTATGAGAATAGGAGATAGACACACAGGGAAGAGATGACTATGTGGTGACAGAGGAAGGGATTGGGGTGATGCATGTATAAACTAAAGAATGCCAATAATTTTCAGCAAGCACCAGAAACTAGGAGAGAGGACATGGCCTTGCCAACACCTTGATTTTGGACTTCCGGCTTTTACAACTGTGAATTTCTGTTCAATAAATTCCTGTTGCTTTAATCTATACAGTTTGCAGTATTAATTGTAAACAAAAAGTAGACCAGGTAGTCCATCAGCAAAACAGATTTATTCAAGGAAAAGAAAAAGAGTTGCAATCCAGTGAGTACAGCCATGCTGAGCCATGTGCAGGTAAGTCATTGTTCTTTTAAAGAAAGAAAAAGGAAGGGGAAGGGCTGTCATAACCATAGAACTCTGTTGTAACCACAAGGTTTTTTCTGTAAGGCTTTTGTGAGTAATGTATTTATTGGGTTGGCCAAAAATCCGTACGTTTTTTTTCCCATGAAATGAGACACATTTTTCTTTTTCATCAAAAACTTTGTTGGTTTGGATATTTGAGTCTGTTGGCTATCTCTCATGTAGTATATTATTGATTGTTCTCAATTGATGTCTTGATTTGCTTGCTGTCAAGTTTAACTTCAACTGGACTGCACAAGCATGGAGCATCTTCCAGTTATATTCAGTCTGAAGCTTCACAAAACACTTTTAAAACGTTTTATTGTGTTTTGTTCATTACCATTTAGCTCCTTTACCCTCCTCCCCTCTGCAATCACCACACTATTGTCCATGTCCCTGAGGTTTATTTATTTTTCCTTTTTGCCCAGTCTCTCTATCCTCTAACCTCCCTTCATCAATGGCTGTCATATGCTCTCTGTCTATGAGTTTGCCTCTCTTTTCTTGTTAGTTCACTTTGTTCATTAGATTCCATATATAAGGGAAAACATATGCTATTTGTATTTCTTTGACTGGCTTATTTCACTTAACATAATGTTCTTCAGGTCTATCCATGCTGTCACAAAGGGTAAAATTTTCTTCTTTTTTATAGCTGAGTGGTATTCCGTTAGTAAATGTCCCATAGTTGTTTTACCAACTCACCTAGTGATTGACATTTCGGCTGCTTCCATATCTTGGCAATTGTAAATAATGCTGCAGTAGATATAGGGATGTTTATGTTCCTTTGAATTAATGTTGGGTTTCTTCAGATATATGAGTATTCACAGAAGTAGGATAGCTAGGTCAAAAAGCAGATCCATTTTTAATTTTTTGAGGTATCTCCATATTGCTTCCCACAGTGGTTACACCAGTCTGCATTCCCACAAACAGTGCAGCCCCACCAAAAGTGTTCCCTTTTATCACATCTTTAACAGCATTTGTTGTTTGTTGATTGATTCATGATAGCCATTCTGACAGGTATGAGGTGACATCTCATTGTGGTTTTAATTTGGATTAAATTAGATGGTTTGCATTATCTCTGATGATTAGTGATGCTGAGCATCTTTTCATATGTCTATTGGCCATCTGTATGTCCTCTATAGACACTTGCACAAACCACTTTGACACTTTCAATCAGTCACAGCACCTTCTTCTTACACTGCACAAATCTTTTTTGTGTTTCAGTTGCATTTTTACCTTTCTTGAAGTAATAAAGCATAAGATGCTGAAAATGTTGCTTATAGTCTTCCATCTTCAATATTGAAATTGTTACACAAAAATTCACCAATTTTGACATTTTTAAAAGACATGCTGGTATAACAGTTTTAACAATACAATCTAAAACAATTGTTTCAAATGAAGTTAAAGACAACTGAGCCTACTAGGGCCATCTTATGAAAAAAAATTGGGGGGCCGACCCAATCGGATGTGGGAACTCCTCCTACAGTCCTTTCCAATTTCTGACTTGTTTCGAGTCATTCTCATAATATTGACATTTTCCCCTTTTGATCAAGTTCTTTTTCTGAAAGCAATAATGATCAAGAGTCAGGTCTTTTGACTTCAGCAGCTTTTTGTCCCTCAATGTCAAGAAGGACTTCTTGATGTTGTGTCTCATGCTGTAAAAAAGGTGTATGGTCCAGAAACTGTTCATGTCCAGCTTCAACTTTGTTTGGAGCTTAGCAACAAAAATAATACAAAACAAAATTAAACTCAACAGAACAAACTTACATTATACAATAATTGTAAATCAGGAGCTAAAACAAACCTGAAAGAAGTAAAATAAGGGGTCATTACTGTCTTGGACATCAGAAATCTTGATGAAAGATATAAAAATTAGAGAGGTTTACCCATTTCACAAGAGATTGAGAAACGTGTGTGTGTGTGGGTGGTGAGGGAAGCATCTTCCTCCCAAGAAAAAGAAAGGTTAATAAAGCAACAGTAAAAAAAGTTTGTACTGGCCAGGTCCAGTTATTTTGGGAAAGTCATCTCCTTCAGATACCACCTGCTTCAGTTTTTTTAGCAGCTGTAATTTCAGTCACCAGACTGTGCCTTTCTAGTCAGGGCTTAGTGCCATGTTTAGGTGTGCCACATGATTCCAAGAGTACACTCCCTGGAGGTTATCAGCACAGGGGTTAATCCACAGTACCTGTAAGGGCCCTTCCAGCAAGGCTGGAAGGAATTTTTTTTCTAGTAAACAAAGTCTCCGGGTTTTAGAGTGTGGTATTTGGTGTTTCATCTTCTTGGAGCAGCAGTGTGAAAAGATTGTTCTACCCAGCATCGTTATTGTCAATTGAAGCAATTAGGCCTTTAAAATATTGACATATGTCTTCTTTTGTCAACTATAGATTGAAAGAAGCATGAGCAAATAGAAGGTCCTGTCATTATCCTAAAAGGTGGCAGTTTATGAATTCCCAAAGAGATGAATCAGATTTAGAATGACCAATAGCAAAACTTTCTTTCAAGATATTTGGAGGTCTTTACAAATTTTGCCAATGGAATCTTAATAGGAGGTACACTGTGGATCCTGCCAATATCAGTTGAAGATGTTGCCCATAAATAGGATGGCAGCTGATTCAATCGAGACAAATTGTCAGTGCTTCCAAATTCAGCTACAGTGCCATCAGAAATGGAACAAATAAAACATATTGAAGGCACATTTAGTTCACTTAATTGACCAGCTACTGTCAAATTTTAGCATTATTTCCCCCTTTGGGGAAAGAGAAATTCTGGCATGATATCTTATAAGTCTCAGCCTAATAATAAATAGAACTAAGAGAAATAAGTGTGTATCTCTTAAAGGGCCTTAAAATGGACTAAGTTCAGAGACAGAAATTGGTTATGGTTTATTTTAAATCCCCATTACTTGAATATTTTATTAATCGAAGGCAGGGTCTGCTTTCTTACAGTGGTGTTAAGCATTGAGAGTGTAACTCAAGTGTCAGTAAGAATAAAGAGAGATTCATTTTCTATGTGCAGAAAGGTTTCTCCAAGAAGATTAAGGAGGAGAATTTGAAAAAAATCTCTGTAGTTCTTCAGAGCCCCATTATTGGAGATTAGAACAATCTTGGGAAATCAGTTAAAAGTCTGAGGTCACCTTTAAAAAGTGCTTAAATTTGTGACAATTTATTTTCTAATCTCATGGCTCTCTGTAATAATAGCATAAGCTAGAAGTCTTTTAGTTGTATACAGGCCTTTATTTTCCACAGTTCAGAATAAAAACTCTTAGAAGTCTTACGTCTAGTTCACTCATCTAGGATATAGGCATGCTTATTTGCTTAATTAGCCAAATCTAAAGTGGACATGGTTTCCCATTCCATTCCAGTCCCTTTAATTAAAAGAGAAAGGTCTCAGTCCAGCCCATTAAAAAACAGAGTTAAAGGCTACCTGAGTGGAATTGTAAAAGGGTGCAGGCAAGGGGGTGGGGTGCTAATAGGGATTTGGAATAGGGTCCAGAACATAAGGTGTTCAGGAAATATTAGGATGTCCCCACCCCTTCCCCCCACAGTTGGGGGAAGGAACACATGGAGCAGGAACATGCAACAGCTTGTTTGTACAGCAACAGATTTGCAGCTAACCTCTGGCATGGTCATTTAACATATCTATAACCTTTAACTAGTTTCATAGATATGTTAAATACCTGTGGCCATGCTTTGAGCCAGGGGAGTGGAAGTGACTTCCACCCAAGATGTAACTGGGAGACAGCTCCCTCTGGTTACAGTGCCTGCGTGAGAGCTTGGAGAAGATGGGGCCAGACCTGCCCAGATTCATATTGGCAGCCCAAGTAAACTTGGAATAATACAGGAATGCTGGCAGGTGTAACTAATTGTAGCAGGAGTCAGAAATGGAGGTGCAGAGGAAGATTGGCACAGGGATTTAATCCCAGACACAGCAGCCATTTAGGGAAGAGAACCACACAGTTTTGCCAGAGTGGGGACCCCACAGCTTTGGTGATGGGAGAACCACGTGGCTTTGGGGTGCACCCCTTGGCCACATGGCTTAGAAAGCAGGAGAGACTTTTCCTGGAAGAAAAAGGGTGAAAGGACTTTTGCCAGTGGGCCATGAGAAGGTGCCACATGACTTTGGATTAACTGGGGTCCAAAGCTGGAGATCAAGATGGTGCCAGGAGCCTGAATCGTCGATGTCTACTTCTTTTCCTGAGATACGGTACCCCAAATTAGGGCATAGGGAGAAGGAAGGGCTGTGTGTACCTGTGGGTGTCCTAAAGGACATTGTTATTTTAATGAAGACATTAGGTCACTACTTTAAGTCTGTATAGCTTTAAATAGATATTTATTTTCCTTTTCACAAATCTCTGGCATTGAAAGACATCTTTCCTCTGGCAGCGGACAAGTGACCCTAGTAGTGGGTCCTTTAAGTAATAGTATATGATACCCCCCTTGACCCTGTTCTGTAATAGAATCAAGTTCTGAAGTAAGGCCAGAATTTTCTTTTAAAAAATCTGAGTTCAATTATAATACTCATGAACAGATTCATTAGATTTTAGCAAGTCTGAATTTTGTTCTAACAAACATGTTACCAAACTGAAACCAGAACCAAATTGGGTTCTTGTCTCCTGAACTAAAAGAATTTAGTTCAGGAATGCTGATAATGAAGATAAGATTTATTTCAGCTCTGCAAAGGTTGGAAACTCTACGAATTAGAACCAGAGAATCAGGCTTGAGCCGTGAGTGCCCAGGCTTTTTACTGGAGTCAGAGGGTGGGAGTAGGCTCTTACATTTGGCATTTTGGCTGAGTTTCTATGGCTAAGGGGTGTTAACAAAAGGTCATTATTATCTTCTCCCTGACTCATAGTGCCCAATTTGTGGATGGAAAATCAAGACAAATTCACACGTACTACCGAGTCCTGTGGAGGAAAAGGGACGCACGGCTACTCCCTCAAGGCGGGAGAACCTCAGAGTGGCCTGGCAACTCTCTCAAGGGGAGAGAACACTGGCCCTTGCCTAGACAGGCATTTATTGGTTTTTTTGCACAGGAGTTCAGGTACAACTTATTAATCTTTGTCAGGCAGTAAACAGTAGATAGCATACAAAGAACTACTAGGGCTTCTTCTGAGTCAGGGTCTATCAGCTAAAGGGCTACAAGACTTTGGGAAAACAAACTCATTTTCTGTTTGGGCTTTTGTCATTTAACTAAGAGCATTCTCAGCAAAGCAGGCTTCACAAAATTTTACATATCCTTTCCCAGGCCTGATCACCCAGGAAGCCCACCATTCCCAGCACAGGGCTACACCACCCTCTGTCATTGTTTTCAGGTTTAAGTCAGGCAGGGGAGGCAAATAGCCAAGGAATTCTCGGAGACTTCTCACAGACAGACTGAGGACTGAGGCATCGTCAAAGCTGGGGGGCAAGGGTCCATCACCCACTCTTTGCTGCAGCCCTCCAAGTCCTTCCTTGAGGGCCTCCCAAGTGATTGTGTCTGGCTTAGGTTGCACCCCCTCTGAGGGATCTTACCCATCACTGAGTAACTGACCAAGCATTGGGGGCCAGAGATAGATGAAGCAGAAGTAGCGTTTCTGCCAGGGAGATAAGCTTTGTCTCCTTAGTGGCTTATGGTCTGAAGGTCGCTCATTCAACCTTAGCCAAGAGGGGGTCACAGCTCCTGAAACCAGGCAGGGAAGTTCCCAATATCTCCCTGCAGGTGCACCCTGGTTTTTTTCCCTCCTGCTTTAAACCCTGTGAATAAGCTCAATCAAAGATAGTTGTTTATCTTGTGATCTTCAGAACACCTCCCAACTGCAAAAGCAAAAAGAATTATCAAAGAAGTTCCCAGACCCGGGTGATTTAAGCTATATATTCTCTAGTAAGGGAGGAGAGGTATAAACCATTTTCTCTCAAGTGTCCTTGATTAGGGCATATGAGGTCTTGACATTCACCAGCTGGCTGTCAGTTGCTCACACTGTTTGGCCTTGTTCAATTTTCTTGTCTTAGTTTCCCCATTCCACTTTCCCAGGAATTTCCTTGGCTTCTTACTCTGCGGTCACAAACAGGCTTTGGAAGAGCTATGGCAATTGCTCATTGGAAGTCTCTGGTGAGTTTTTTAGCATTTTGACAAAAATCAGGGAGTTTTTTTTTTTTCTTTTTTAAATCCCTTCCAGGATGCCCTCATCATGGGAGCTTCATTGACTGCTGAACCTGGCCTTCACTAACTAGCATACAAACTAGTTGATATCAATAAGAAAACTCAGGCTTGTAGGTTTGGATAACTGTATTATACTCCTCAGCAAATCAATCAGGATCCTCAGTTACCTTAGGAAATTCTTTAAATATGGCTTGTAAATCAGCTGTGGTTCAAAGAACATAAAAACCTTGGAGTATATTAGAATCCTCCAAAGGCTTAACTTTAATAGGGAAGTACTGATAGGTTCAGAGGAAAAGGAGGGAGTGAGATAAAATTCAGATGGGCATAGCACCAGAGGCAGCAAGGCAAGGAAGCCAGGAGTGGAGGGCAATCTGGCCTAGGAGGTAGAGTTTGAGACAAAGGAATTGAGAAAGAAAGAGCATTATAGCTCTAGGGATAGAGCCTGAGGCAAAAGATTCATGGGAGAGCAAGGTAGCTTTCAGAGGTGGAATCTGAGAAAGGAGTTGCAGGGGGCACCTCATTACCAGAGATAAGGAACACAAGCCTTCAAAAGCAATCTTCCCTCTCTTTAAAAGTTTGTCAACCTGTTAATTCTAAGACTTTATTTTGCAAAGAGACAACTTCAGATAACTAGTAATCTTTGGTAGCCTTGAAATAACACTTAAAGTCAGCATCCCATTCAGTTTTGGCAATCCCAGAGCTATGAGTGTCTAATTTACTTTTAAGAAAAGTACGTTAGGGGATCTCAAATGTTCCCCATAATGATCATTAATGTTCTAAATTATGTCAGGTCAGATCAGTTCATTTAGTTTAAAATGTGCATGAGATGGGCAGTAATATTTAAACATAAATTCAGCCCAGGTCCCAATAGGAGGTTTCCATGAAATTTAAATTACTGAGATCCCTTTTTTTTTAGAGGCTTTTCTCTAGTACAGGGGCCCAAAGCAGTTTAAAACAGCTCAGTAACCTGTAGGCTTAGTATCAGCCTGTGTTACTTCAAACAGTCAGATCCCAGGGAGGTCAGACCAACAGGCTGAACAACAAGTTCTAATACAGACAACCTGTTGTCAAAAGAGTTAGGCCAGAGGCTGAAACATATTTTGGTAGGGTAGTCTGGTTCAAGGCAGAATCAGATCCAAGGCGTGTACTGCTTCTGTGAAAACAACCTTTTTCCAGGTAATTTCATATTAAAGCTAACACAGTACCTTAGAAGCAGTTTGATCTGCTAGAGAGGCAGGCTAAAGTGCTGAACAAAGACTCAGAAATGAACAAGGCCTTTTAACAAAAGGAAGGAAGGGAGGAAAGAAAGAAGAGGAGAGAGAGAAAAAAAAGAAAAACCTCTAAACAGTTCCCAAATAAAACCTAGACGTCTTCAGAACACAAAAGCAGAAGCTCAGATGCAAAAGAAGATTTAGCCTCAATCTCTGAGTTGGGAAGAGCACAATGAGCTTAAATGGCTCTGTGGGAACTGACACCAATTTGCTGGCTAAACCCCAGAGCTATGGAGTCTCAGAGCCCAGTATCCTATGGATCCTGGACAAGGCCCCAGATATGTCAACCATAAACAAAAAGTCAGCAAGATATTTTTTCAGCATGAGCATTTATTCAGGGTAAAAAGAAAGGACTTCAGTCTTTCATACACGGCCAAATGTGGTAAGCTACTGCTAGTCCCTGAGACAAAAAAGAAGGAAGTTCTTCATAGAGGGTGAGAAGAAGGTGAAAGAAAGTTAAGGAGAGGGGCTGTTATACCCATAGAGATGCATTATAACCCTAGAATTCTTCCTGTAGGACTTTCATGACCAACATAGAGTGTAAGAGCTCCTTCCGTAGGCCTTCCTGATTCCTATCTTGGTTAAGGTTTCTTTCATAAATTTTGACAGTGGTAATTTGTTATGACAGCCCTAGGAAGCTAACACAGATACTGAGGCTCATTAAGGAGAAAGCATGCCCAATCCACTCAGCCAGGGCTCAAATTGAGGTCATCCTTGTTCCAAAATCTCATGTTTCTTCTCTACTCCGCAGTTACCATCAAAGCCCAAATCATTGGTGGAAACAACATGATAGCACATCCCCAACCACTACTAAGCTAGAAAAGACATGTGGGAGGAGGGAAAGAGTAGACTGGTCTTCCAGGAGTGTTTCATCATTCCTTAGCTTGGCAGTTATGCAGGATGGCTTGCTCAGAGCAATAGCTATCACGTAGAATTACTGCAACTCCACAGGTCAGCTAAATAATACTTATTCTAAGAATAAAAATTTGTTTAGAAAAGGTTTAATAATAATAGTAATAATAATAATAATTAGGTGAAAAACTTTGCAAACATTATCTTGTTTATGAATTGTGAGGCAGACGGATCAATGTTATATTGTCCCCCAGCTAACACTGCTCCTTGCCATTGTTTTCATATGAGGGCCTGGAGACTCAGAGAGTGTAAGTGACTTTCTTAAAAATATGCATCATAGAAGTGAGAATCTGAGTTTAAACTCTATCGACTGACTCTATACCAACTGGTAGACTGATATAAAGCCATGGGAAGGGCTGAGCTGAGGAGACATCTCCATAAGGTACAGTGGGTCATTTCTATAAGGGCTCCCAGACAAAGGTCCCACTCTCAGCTTCTGGGGAAGACACATTCATTCTTATAGACTTTGGGTTCCAGAATAATTATTAGGCAGAATGACAAGAAGAAAGTGAATATGGCAAATTATGAGATTGCCTAAGTGTGGGGGCAACTTTGCCCTCAAGTGGCCCCATCCACCACGAATGAAAGTAACACTACCAAGACATGATCTGCTTGGGGAGGAGAGGTGGCCAGTTTCTCAGAGGAAAAAGGCCAGGAGCCCCTTCCTCCAGGGGCTTTTATTGAGTTGTAATACACAGAAATATAGGGCAGCAAGGATCAAACAGTAGATAACATTTCAAAGAAATCTGAGGGCTTAGTCTGAGTCAGTGTCTGTCAGGAAAGGGGGTTTTGCAGAAACTTTGGGAGACATACTCATTTCCTGCCTGGACCCTTAACATATGAATGAAAACACTCTTAGCAAAGCAGGCTTCACAAGATTTTTTGGAATTTATTCTTATGCCTGATTACCCCAGATACCACTGTAGCAAGGCAAGGAGCTGCACCGCCTCCCCATTACAGGTTTTCAGACTTAAGTGGATTAGAGCCAGGAAGTCCTTCTCCAAGAAGACATGGGGACTCAGGCTATGTCAGAATAGCCAGGGGGCAAGGCTCATTGGTCCCTCTTTGTCACAGCCCCCCTGAGTCCTTCCATGGTGGTCTCCCAAGTGATCATGTCTGGCTTCGGTTGCCCCTCACTGTGAGGAGTCTTACCTGTCATGGACATCAACCATGCTTTGGGGGCAGGGGGAGGAAGCTGAGGCAGCATTTGCTACCAGAGGCAAGCTTTGTCTCTTTGTGGCTTGTGTTCCAGAGGTCGCTCACTCATCCTTAGCCATGGAAGGGGTAGCTACAATTCCTGAAACCAGGCATAGTAGTTCCCAACACCTAGGAAGATCCTATATTTCAGGGAGGAGAGAGATGTGTAGAGACTGTGGTAGCAAAGTAGAAAGAAGACAAAAGTGGTGTCCTCATCCCCACTGTTAATACATGTATATTCAAAAATAACTAGTGCATAAAAGTCCTCTCCCTTCAAAATACCTGTTGTTTGTTGCTTAGTACCAAGTGCCCCACTCTCCTCTTTTCCCCTCCCCCTTCCTATTTCTATAAATCTTCAAGTTATGTCAACAGACGATGTGTGAATAAAAGTAGTGATGGGCATGGGAGGAGGGTGCCATGGGCATGCTGACCAGCACCAATAGAATAAAACTTATGAGTGCAGGGGCGCAGCATCCTTCTGGACTAGCACTTTATGTCCTCTTGCAGTGTGTCAGTAAGTTGTTGCCAAAGTCTGTGTCATAAACTCATGATATTTTATTAAAAACACTTTATTTCATGCTTATGATCTCGTGTTTTCTCCACAGTGAATCCATATAAATCTAAGGAAAATTTTACCTAAGGGTTTCTTTCAAAACCTTGATCAGGGAACATTAATATTTCCACATTCAAAAAAGAAAATGTGAAAGACTCTGGAAATTTCTTCTGATGAGATGATTTTCCACCACCTGTTGTATTCTCTCTAGGCCTTATTTTTTATTTTTTTCAGACATCACAAAGCAGAAAAGAAACTTATCTTATATAGACTCATTCAAGGTGGAACATCCACCCACTCAGTGAAGGTTGTAAGGGGGAGTGTGGTTAATCATTTCACAGAGAGAAACCTGTCTCTGGGGGAAGCAGAGAGAGAAGAGCTTGGGTTCTTTGCTCACTTGAGACTGACAAATAAAATTAGAGAATGGGGGTCCATAAGGCCAAGAGGGAAAGAGAAATAGTGAAAGAACAGCCACACAGAATATACTACCAACCTATATCTTTCACAACGAACTGCCCTCTCTCCATGCTCCTGGAAACCTGTATCCCAGGAATTTTATTTGGAATAGCAATAGGAAAAAGAGAGGGTTCTAGGAAGAACTATTACAATAAAATAGGAATCTTGCATTTCTGACCTCAGTCCTCTGTAGACAATAAATAAAATTTCTCTCTATAACTGGAATCAATTTCTCTCTGAGTATCAATTTCATGTGTTGGCAGAAGCTTGTTTTGAGCCAAGTCAGGCCCTCCATCACCTCTACATACTCTGGGTTGTGTTCATGTAGAAAGCCAAGCTCACTTTCCACAGTCCTGCACTACCTCTGAGCCACTATCCCTGTATAGAAAATCCTACTCAAGTCAACACCAAGAAACCCTGTAAGCTGCCTTGGGTCATCTTTCCAGACACACTATTTCTATTTTTACTTTCTTGGTAATTCCCTTTTACCCTTTACCCATATCCCCAACCCCCACCTCAGTGCCATTGTACTACAAGTCACCTAGGGCTTCTGAGGAAAGCTATTCGAAACACTAATGGCAGTGAAAACCCTATGCCTGTGTTCTTTGATCCTGCAAGGAGAAGAAAACCTCCTAAACTGTTGTCACCCTATTTGATTTGTTTGTCTTCTTTCAGGTTCCCCTCCTTTCTTTCATGTTACTTCACATCTTCAAAGGATCGACTAAAATAAGAGTCTTGGCACAAAATGAGAGTGAAATGCCATATTATTTTGTCCAATTCTATTTATTACAATATTGATAAATACACACACGTATCAGTTTGCAGTGTTGGACATGCTGCAGAACCACAGGTGCTCTCATCCACTACTTGGCAGAAATTTAAATAGTATACAAGTCCTTATGGTGAGTAATTTGGCAATAGGCAACAAAAATTCTTATTTATTTTGAACACCCATCCACTCTACTTGGAGGAAATGTTATTATATCTTGAAATGACATGTACACCCCAAAATGTATGTGTGCAATATTTATTAAACTATTGCTTAAGTAGTCAATAATTGGAAACAATCTAAAAATCTAAAACTTGGGGACTCTACTTTCATACAGTGAAGGAACTGTGCAGTCATTAAATTTTATTATAGATTAATATTTGGACACAAGAAATATGTCAGATAACTGGAAGTGCATAATATAAAATAATATTTATAACATTTTAGTAAAAACATATTTATGTTATATAATATGAATATTTTTAAAAGACTCAGAAAACTTTAAAAGCTGAAATGTTAATATTAATGTTCCTAGAGTATGGGCAACTTAAACTTTTTTTCATTTATTCCTAAAGATTTCACAATGTATTTTCTGTATCTAAATTATTTATAATTAGAACTTTTAAAAGAAATTTAGAGCCCTGGCTGGTGTAGCTCAGTGGATTGAGCATGGGCCTGCAAACTATGGGACTGCGATTTGATTCCCAGTCAGGGCACATGCCTGGGTGGCAGGCCTGCAGGCCAGTTCCCAGCAGGGGACACTCGGGAGGCAACCATACATTGATATTTCTCTCCCTCTCTCCTTCCCTTCCCCTCTAAAGATAAATGAATAAACTCTTTTAAAAAGTTTTTTAAAAAAGAAATTCACTAGATGGTCAGTGAAACTTACAAGAATTTTGAGTGTTTTGAACTCTGAAAATTTTCTATACAACAGAAAGCCCAATAAAACACAACACAGTACCCAGCACTAAGGACTTTATACAAGCTTGAAGAATGAACTTCACAGCAATAAAAAATATTTGTGTTTTATACACCTGCTCTAAATCGGAAGCTAAAGATAATAGCTCCTGCTAAATTCAAAATGAGTTCACACACACATAAAAAAACCCTCGAAAAGAAAAACAAAACAAATCAACATACTGTTTTAGTAAACATTAGATTTACTTTCTAGTTGATTGTTCAATCCCTCCTTATTATTATGCCTTTAAAATGAACCATTAAATTAATTATCATTAATGATCACTAATGATACAGATTCTATTGATCATTGGGAACACTAAAATTCAAGAATGTAGAAACTGCATAAACCTGAGACCTGTGAAGTTAGAGTAAAAGGACAAATGAGAGAATGGTTAAACAAAAGGATTTAAATTATCCAGCCAAGTAATATAAAAAATAGAAGCATTTATTGAAGAAGATATAAGATACGAGAAACGTTGTACATAGGACAATGACTCCTCAGTCCCCTTCAAAGTAGGTAGGTTGGGACCTCGCACAGTCCTCCCAGCATCTCTTCCACTGTTCAAACCCTCGGCACTATCTTTAACTGGAATCACCATCAGCTGCCCCTGCCTGCCCCATTGTGTTTTCCTGAAATTCATCAACCATCTGAAATCGTTTTTCTTTCAAAGGTCGTTATTGTTTCTGGAAAAGCCAGAAGTTGCAGGGCACAAAATCTGGTTCATTGGTAGTGGTTTGAATCAAGTTGTTAGCAACAATGTTTCTTCTGCTCTGGAAGCAGAGAAGCCAAGGAACAAATTTTGCCGCATTATGTTTCATGCCAAGATCCTTTGTCAAAATGTCAGAGACAGTAGTTTTTGGAATCCCCAGATTAGCTTCTAGTTCTCTCACTGTCAGTCAGCGATCTTTGTTGATTGCTGCCCCTACACGTTCAACATTCTCAGGTGTTCTGCTTGTTGCAGGCCTTCCAGAACATGGATTACTTTCAACAGATTCCTGAAGCATCTTTGAAGCATTTGTGCCACACTTTTACTAGTGCTGTACTCATTGCATCATTCTTGAAAGTCTTCTGAATAATTTGATTAGTTTCCACAGAGGAACGTTCAAGCTTAATGCAATATTTGATGCATATTCATTGCTCTACTTGCTCAGTCATTTTGAATGTGATGGCCACACAGTACATATCACCCAATGGCATTTACCACCCCCATTGACTAGTACAGTGAAGTCATCATTGTTTACACATGCACATTTCAAACCATTCTCCTCAGCTGTCAGGTTACGTCAATGTCGTGCAAACCATTCTCATTATATTAACAATGGTTGAACTTTTTCCAGATAGACCTAATATATATGTGTATTTGTGGGGGCACCTTTGCCCACAAAGTCTCCCCGTCTCCCACCGATGAAAGTAAACACTACCAATACATGATCTGCTTGGGGAAGAAAGGTGGCCGATCCCTCAAAGGGGAAAGACCAAGAGCCCCCTGCTCAAGGGGCTTTTATTGGGTTCGTTTGCACAAGAATACAGGTAAGGATCAAACAGAGATAGCATTCAAAGAACTATGAGGGCTTATTTTCAGTCAGGGTCAGATAGGTAACAAGCCATAAAACTTTGAGGAACCAACTTCTTGCTTGGACCCTTATCATTTAAATGAGAGAATTCTTAACAAAGCAGGTTTCAAAGAATTTTTACATATTCCTTCTTATGCCTGATTTACCCCAGATACCCACCCTTTTCAGCACAGGGCTGCACCGCCTTCCCCATCATAGGTCTTTAGGCTTAAGTGGATTAGAGCCAGGAAGCACTTCTCCCAGACGGAAATGGTGACTCCGACTGTCACAATAGCCAGGGGGACTAAGGCCCATCGCTTCCTCTTTGTTGCAGCCCCCCCCCCGCCCGCCGAGTCCTTCTATGATGGCCTCCCAAACGATCNGACTAAGGCCCATCGCTTCCTCTTTGTTGCAGCCCCCCCCCGCCCGCCGAGTCCTTCTATGATGGCTTCCCAAACAATCGTGTCTGACCTAGGTTGCCCCTCTCTGAGGGGTCATACCCACCATGGACATCGACCATGCTTTGGGGGCAAGGGAAGAAGCAGAAGCAGTGCTTGCTGCCAGAGACAAGCTTTGTCTCCTGTGGCCCGCATTCCGGAGGTCACTCACTTATCCATGGGAGGCTGTTACAATTCCTGAAACCAGGCAGGGTGGTTCCCAACATGTCTTTATGTGTGTGTGTATACATATGTAATTGACCTTTGAACAATGTGATGCTTATGGATCCTGACCCCTCATACAGTCAAAAGTCAATGTGTAACTTTTGACTCCTCTAAAATTTACTAATAGCCTACTGTTGATCAGGAGCCTTGCTGATCTCATAAGCATATTTTGTGTTATCTGTATTATGTACTGTAGTTCTACAATAAAATAGCTAGAAAAAATGTTGAGAAAGTCATAGGAAGAAAATATATTTATAGTACTGTATATGTGTTGTTCAATAGTGAACTGTAGAGAATATATTGTAAAGAATCTTAAAAACTTATAGTTGGAAATTCCCTTAGTTAAGGAATAGGAAGTTCTAACTATATTAATATTAATTTTTGTTTTTTAAATATTTTATGTATTTGTTTTTAGAAAGAAGGGGAAGGAAGGGAGAGAAACATCAATGTGTGGTTGCCTCATGTGCGCCCCCTACTGGGAACCTGGCCTGCAACCAGGCATGTGCCTTGACTGGCAAGCCAACCAGTGACCCTTTGGTTCAAAGTCTGACAATCAATCCACTTAGCCACACCAGCCAGGGCTAATATTAATTTTTAAAAGAACGTATTCCACAGAAATGAAAAATCATTCAATGTTGAAAAGTTGAAACAACTGACTGAAATAATACACTTATTGGACTTGAGGAGTTCATTTCTTTTTTGGTTTGATTTATGGTATTTCAATATATTGATTTTTAAATTTTAATTAAATAAAAAGACATATAAACATTCTCCTTTGGGGTAAATTGTCCTTTAGTCAGAGACAGAAACTGTGTGCACAAACCCTGCAGCCATTATTATGGGTGGTGATTAAAATGACACCAGAATTTTAACTCCTTTAATATAGTTTGGACTGGTCTTTTTTTTTTTAAAGATTTTATTTATTTATTTATCTTTGGAGGGGAAGGAGAGAGGGAGAGAAACATCAATGTATGGTTGCCTTTCGTGCGTCCCCTGCTGGGAGTTGGCCTTCAGGGAACTGGCCTGAAACCCAGGCCTGTGCCCTGACTGGGAATCGAACCACGATCCTCTGGTTCACAGGCCTGTGCTCAATCCACTGAGCTACACCAGCCAGGGCTCTGGACTGGTCTTTATCCATCCCTAAAATGGCAATTCATTCAATGTATCAAAAATATTTCTTTTTTTCTGGAAATATCAAGAAAAGTAACCACCATCTTTGGCCTGCTGGTTCAGTGCCTAGAGAATTATAGTCTACGTCCAAAATCCATCTGAATAGCTATGTGGGTATAGGGTATAGTCCTTGACCACTCTGGACCTTAGGACCTTCATCTTTCAGATGGGAATGGAAATAGTACCCCATGGTCTTTTCAGTATTATGGATAGACCAAAACTAGACAATAGACAATGTAGGGTCAGCAGTTCATAATGACCAGAATTTAAATAAAGAGCATTTAGAACAAATGATATTGTAAATTCCATGGGTTGTTTCCCTCATTCAAAGTCAACTCTTGATCGAAGACACAGCTTGGCATTAGAGGGAGCCAGGCTGATGCAAAACTACTTCTTGGTTATGAGAGATCAGCTGCAAGTTATTTCTTAGAACTCCCATGGTACTTTCCATAACGTTAAGGAACTTTATTGCACACTTCCCCCATTTTTATTTCTACTGAAGATAGCCTTCTCCACCCTCTGGTCTTGGAAACCCTGCCAGCCATGTCTCTCTGACTGAGTAACAGTCTCTATCCTCAGCAGCAAACATTGATAAAAATCTGCCCATGTCCTTAAAAAATTTCATTTTTATTGTTCAAGTTTCCTCCGCTGGCCTCACACTAATTTCACTAAATTCTTGTTTAGTTGGTAGAGTGAAACTCAATGCACACTTTATTTTCTCTTACATATGTAAAGGTTTGTTGATACTCTAAGGGCAGTTTTCTGAATTGAATTGATTAATAGGGCCCTCCTTGGAAGAGGATGTGGATGGGGGTTGGTAAATGGGGGCCATATCAAATTTATCTAAATATTTTAAATTTGCTTTTGTCTTTCACATTTTGCTCCTCAGAATCATATAGAATTGAGTTAAAATCATCCACTCTCTCATTTTATATTGAGAAAATAGGCTCAGAGAAATTAAAGTGTCCCATATTTAGAAGTTAAATGACAATTTACTATCACAGCCAGGGCCAAAATCAAAGTCTTCAAGTGAGAAATTCTCGCCTCCACCAGTTCACATCTTAGATCACATCTTAGATGAGTGACACAACTTCCTCTTCCTGGAAGTGTTTGCCTTCTATATTGTCTAGGCTCTTGAGGTACTTGACTAGCTACTGCTGCCCAGAAGAGGAAGTGAAGTAACTCAGTGAGCAGACCCACTCAGCTCAGGGTTTTACAATACAAAAGAGTCTCAATGGGAGTAACTTCCCTATGTACCTTAAGTTATCCCTGTATTTCAGCATTCAACTCAGGAACCACATTCACTGCTTTGGACAATAAAATGAACCATGGCTTATATCTGTTTGTAATTTTAAGAGCCATCTGTTGAACTCTCCCAGCCATTCTTACAGTCCCACTTTTTCTATTTCTCTATGATCTCTGACCAGGAGTTTTAAAAATAATATTAGAGGCAGACCATCTATTCTTTTTTTATGTTTTTTTTAATTCAATTATTGTTCAAGTACATTTTTCTGTCTTTTACTCCCATCCCAGCCCACCCCCCCCAGTACTCCCCACCTCCCTCCCATTTCCACCCCCCTTAGTTGTTGTCCATGTGTCCTTTATACTAGTTCCTGTAACAAGTTCCAAAAACCATCCTTTTCAAAGTAGGAAATTGGGAGGGGATAATTGACCTAAGTAGTAGATGAGCTGCACTGGGTCCTGACACTGGGTCTAGGGCAAGCACACCCCTGAATAAACACAGGCATCCTCTGAAATGCACCTAAAGACACTGTTGTTTCTGTGGGCCCTTTACATACAAAATCTTAAGAATTTATTTCACAAATATATTGCTATAATGGCAAAATCTGGATTGTATTCATTGTTACATACTCATTAATATTATGCTTATTTTTTCTTCTGATTTTTTTCTATTTTTAACTACACGTTTTTTTCCATTTTTTTTAAGATTTTATTTATTTATCTTAGAGGGGAAGGGAAGGAGAGAGAGAGAGAAATAGCAATGTATTGTTTCCTCTCTTGCGTCCCCTGCCGGGAACCGGGAACTGGCCTGCAACCCAGGCATGTGCCCTGACTGTGAATCGAACCGCAATTGTGTGGTTCGAGCCCACGCTCAATCCACTGAGCTACACCAGCCAGGGCTATTTTTAACTACACTTTACATCCAGTATTATTCTTATTGGTTTTAGGTGTACAACACAATGATTAGATAGCTATATACTTTACAAAGTGCCCCCCTTCCTATATTTTCAATATCTGCCTGGCACCATGCATAGTTACTACAATATTATTGACTTTATTTCCTATACTGTACTTTACACCCCAGGACTACTTTGTAACTACCAATTTGTACTTCTTAATCCCTTCAACTTTCTCACCCAGTCCCCCAACACTCTTCCCCACTGGAAATCATCAGTCTGTTCTTTACATCTATGAGTCTGTTTCAATTTGTATGTTCATTTATTTTGTTCTTTAGATTCCAAAAATAAGTGAAATCATATGATATTTGTCTTTCTCTGACTTATCTCACTGAGCATAGGGTTCCCCAAACTCCAGGCCACAAGCAAAACTTGCCTGAGCTCTGCCTCCTGCCCCATCTATGGGTATTTGGTGCCAAAAATGTTGGGGACCACGGACTTAGCATACTACCCTATAAGTCCATTTATGCTGTTGCAAATAGTAAGATTTCATTCTTTTTGTGGCTGAGTGATATTCCACTATTCTACTGCATATATGTACCATAGCTTTTTTATCCATTTGTCCATTGATAGGCACTTAGGTTGCTTTCATATCTTGGCTATTGCAAATTGTGTTGAAATGGGCATAGGGGTGCACACATTCTTCTAAATCAGTGTTTTGGAATATTTAGATATGTACCCAGAATTATTTCACTGGGTCATAAGGCAGTTTAATCTTTTATTAAGACCCTTCATACTGTTTTCCATAGTAGTTGTACAGATCTGCACTCCCACCGACCATGAGGGTTCCCTTTCTTCCACATATTTGCCAACACTTGATGTTTATGGATTTATTGATGTTAGCCATTCTGACAGGTGTGAGGTATCTCCTTGTGGGTTTTTTTTTTTACATTTATCTAATAATTAGTGATGTTGAGCATCTTTTCATATGTCTGTTGGCCATCTGTATGCCCTCTTTAGAGAAGTATCCATTCAGGGTCTCTGCCCATTTTTAATTGAATTATTTATTTTTTTGGCATTGAATTGTTATGAGTTCTTTATAAATTTTGTATATTAAATGCTTACAGATATACCATTGGCAAATATCTTCTACCATTAAGCAGGTTGTCCATTTTTGTTGATAATTTCTTTGTTCTGCAAACCTTTTTTAGTTTGATGTGATGTTATCTGTGTTTTCTTTTGTTTCCCTTGCCCAAGGAGATACATCAGAAAAAATATTGCTAGAGAAATATTAGAGAGTTTACTCTAGGGGTTTTATGGTTTTGAGGCTTACATTTAAGTCTTTAATCTACTTAGAGTTTATGGTATAAAAAGGTTGTCTAGTTTCATTTTTTCCATGTATGTCCAATTTTCTCAGCCTCATTGATTAAATGGACTCTATTTATGCCATTATATGGCCTTACCTCTTTTGTCAAATATTACTTTACCATATACATATGGTCTTATTTGGAGGCAATCTATTCTGATCCATTAATTTATATGTCTGTTTTTATTGTGTTGACTACTATGGCCTTGTATATTTTGATGTTAGGTAGCATGATTCCTCTTTGTTCCTCCAACTTCAAGATTGCTGTGACTCTTTGGAGTCTTTTGTTTGTTCCACATAATTTTCACATGATTTGTCCTATTTCCATGAAATATACCACTGATATATTGATAGGAATTCCATTGCATTTATAGATTATTTGGGGTAATATATATATATACATATATATATATATAATGTTATATATATATGTTATATATATAATGTTAATTCTTTCTATCCACGAGCACAAAATATGCTTCTATTTATTTTGTATCTTCTTTAATTTCTTTCTTCAGTATTTTTTTAAATACAGGTGTTTTAGCTCCTTGGTTAAATTTATTCCTAGGTATTTTTGATGCAATTTAAATGGGATTGTCTTCTTAGTTCCCCTTTCTGGTAGTTTATTACTGATGCATAAAAATGGAACAGATTTTTAAATATTTATTTTGTATCCTGCTACTTTACTGAATTTATTTATCATTCCTTATAGTTTGGGGGGTGAAATATGTAGGTGAAATATTCTATATATATAGTATATGTCATCTACAAATAATGACAGTTTTACTTCTTTCATTACAATTTGGATGCCTTTTATTTCTTCTTCTCTGATGAGTCTGGGACTTCCACTACTGTATTGAATAAGAGTGGTAAAAAGTGGACAGACTTTCATGTTTCTGATCTTCAGGGAAACATTTTTAATTTTTTACTGTTCAGTAGGACATTAGCTGTGAGTTTGTTTTACATGGCCTTTATTATGTTGCAGCATACCCCCTCTATTCCCAATTTTCTGAGAGTTCTCATCATAAATAGGTGCTGGATCTTGTTAAATGCTTTTTCTGCATTTATATCAGAGGTCCCCAATCCCCAGGCCACAGACACACACTGGTCTGTGGCCTGTTAGGAACTGGGTGGCACAGCTGGAGTTGAATGGTGGGCAAGCAAGCAAAGCTTCATCTGTGTTTGTAGCCACTCCCCATCACTCGCATTACTGCCCGAGTTCCACCTTCTGTCATGTCAGTGGTGGCATTAGATTCTCATAGGAGTGCGCATTGTACTGTCAGCTGCACATGCAAGGGATCTTGGTTTCATGCTCCTTATGAGAATCTAATACCTGATGATATAAGGTGAAGCTGAGGCCATGATGCTAGCACTGGGGAGCTACTGCAAATACAGATTATCATTAACAGAGAGATTTGACTGCACAAAGACCATAATAAATAAATTTCTTGCCAATTTATATCAAAACCTTTTAAAAATATTCTATTTATTTGTTTTTAGAGAGGGGAAGGGAGGGAGAAGGAGAGGGAGAAAGATATCAATGAAGGTTGCCTCTTGTGCACCCCCTACTGAGGACCTGGCCCACATCCTAGGTGTGCACCTGGCCCACAACCTAGGTCATTGATTCGACTGGGAATCGAATCAATGACCCTTGGTGCTCAGGTGGGCATTCAATCCACTGAGCCACACCAACCAGGGCTCAAACCCTTATCAATGAGTTGCAAGTAACAATTAAGCTGCATTTGGTGCCAAGCTATAAAGGCAATCTCCACCAACCCCCAGTCTGTGGAAAAATTGTCTTCCACAAAACCAGTCCCTGGTGCCTAAAAGGCTGGGGATCACTAATCTATACAGTCATAGAATGTTTATTTTTTATTTTGTTTATGTGGTGTCTCATGTTAATTGATTTGTAAATATTGTACCAACCTTGCACTGCAGTAATAAATTCCACTTGATCATAGTGCATGATTTTTTCAACATATTGTGGAATTTGGTTTGTTAATATTTTGTTGAGGACTTTAGCATCTATTTTCATCAGGAATATTGTCCTATAATTATTGTTCCAACTACCTTTCTGTGGTAGTCGAGTCTTCATTACTTTTGGCTTGTGGGTGGAATTGACCCTTAGGCTAGATGACTATAAGGACCAACCTCAACCACAGTGTACAAACTGCTGTGTGGCAGCTGACCCCATGAAACAGAACATAGCCCAGAAAGTTCTTGTGCCTGCTAAGATCTCCTTTTGGTGTATCACTTGTGGAATGAATTGAATTATGTTTTATTGTGGTCTAAATCCTGCCACCAAGTGTGTTCATTCTGGGACCCCTTGTGAGGGACTTGGGTACAGGTCAGTGTCAGGCACTGCCTGTCACAGTCCTGGACTACCTGTTTGGAGCTACAGAGTTTATCCAGTTTTTGGCTTCCTCTGCTGAAACTGGGTTTGCATGGGAAAGACCAAGCTGTGCATCAAGGTTTCCATCAAGGCTTCTACTAGCACCAAGCCCAGAGGCAGGTCCATAAAAAGCCAAGGCACCTGAGTTCAGTTTCTGCCTTCCAGCTGCAGGTTAGACTCAGGTGGTACCTGAGATGCATGAGTTGTGTTCTCAGTAAGTCACCAAGCAGGGGTGACTGATGTTGACCAGGGTGATGCAAATGCTACAGATTCAAACAGCACTAGTGATGTGGGGTCTGAGGCCATTCAACAACAATAGGTATATGCCAAGGCCAGTCACCACTTGCTGGGTGCCAGCGATTCTTTGTGGTGGTACAAAGTCTCAGAGAGTCATCAGGTTAAATCCAACAGACTTCATAATGCCCCAACAGACCAAGATTTGACCATGTGAAGGGACAGAGACAATAGTGCTAGTTGAGCGAGTGAGGGAAGATGGCCCCCACTGTAGAGCCACACCACTCAGTATCTCCTGAATTTGTTTCAGCTTCTTGGAGAGCCTTCCAAGAAAGTCTATACCAAGATCCCAGGCTGAGTATAGCCAGCTGACTCCTCTGCATGATATGATATCATCAGGTCAAAGGCCACTGGGAGTTGGGGGGGCGGTACAGTCAATGGATCTTCATTGGTGTGGCAGCACTGGTCATTTGTTAGGGGAATTGGGGTCGCGGAAATGGGGGGAAATGGCTCCAACCCCAAAGCCACTCAATCTCTAACACCCCCAAGTTCAACCTCAAGAACCCTCCAATGAAGTCTATGCCATGGGCTTAGGCTGTTGACTCCTCCTCCACAGAGCATAAGCATAGTAAAGTGGGATGACAGGGAGTCAGGAGGGTAGGACCAGTGCATTCCTCCAGGCTGATGTAGTATGAAGAGGAGCACTTGACCCACAAAGGATGGCATCTGTTGGCAGTGTAGGAAAGGGACTCAGCACAGGGACCCTGGTGGCTATTTGTTCAGCCCTATCTCTGGAGCTACACAATGCAGTCTGTTCTCTGAGAACTCCTGCCTGCTCCCATCCTCCATCCATTTGCCAGAAACCAAGGTGAGTTGCTGTGAACATGATTTTGTATGCTGGCCCATTAAGAGGGTGCTTGAGTCTCTAGCAGACTCATATCTTTTCTTTGGTAGAGAAAATCTTGCTGATTTTCACAGCCAGATATTATGTGGGCTCCTCTTCCTGGCTCTGGTGCTTTGGGCTGGGATCCTGATGCAGGTTTGAGACTCCACACTTCTCAGGTGTGCCTTTGCAGCAGAGATATCCCTTTAGATTCTTGTTTATTCTGATTTTTAAATAAATTAAAATTAAAAATTTTGAGGACTCTTAATTTATCATGCCTCCTGTGCTTAATGGAGAAGTTTACCTTCATCAGAATCAGATGGGCTAAGGCAAATCCTGCCTCTTTTGCTTCCTCTTCATAGCATCTGAGTTCTCAAAAATCACTGTTTCCTTTTCTTTAAAATCGAAGTTATCTTCAGTCTTCTGCCATGGCTGCTGTGAGGATAGAATGAGGATCTCTCCACATTCCTCCACTTTCTTCTCTTTCCTAGCAGACCAATGAGCAGCATTTTGTCCTGGCTTTTGCCCCTCTGCAATTACAGACAAACCACTGGTCCATGGCATAACCATGAGCAGGATCCACTTTTCCTAGACATCAGACAACATTTTTCTCCATTGAATGACAATGCTCTTGTCAACATGTTTAGAACATCACTAAAGCTTCCTTCCCTCCTTTTCATACTCTCTCCATTGTTACACAAATCCAAGCTAAACTACTGTCTAGAATAATTTACCTTGCCCAGCTTTTTAAAAATGTGCTAAGTAACAGTACTACTCCAACCATGAGAGAGAGAGGAAAAAACATACCAAATTAATGGTGAACATAACCAAGAGTAATGTATCACATCATATCCTGGGTCCTGTCTTGCTCAGTTACTTATTTGTCATGAACAATTGTCAAAGACTTTGAATTGGTAATATTTTATTTCTTAAAACTGTCTTCAATGGGGCAATGATTGTGTGGGACACAATTAATTTATACTTTTATGGACAAAAATAATTTGCATTATATAGTTATATATCAAATTACACACATGAGGGGGAATCCAGAAAGTAGAATTTATTTATTTAAAAATTGTATTTTATTCTTACATGTTTAAGTTTCAGTCACCTTCAAAGTACTTTTCATTTGATGCAATATACCTATAAAGACATTTTTCTACCACTCAAAACGTTTTTTGAACTCATTGATTTTGATGTTTGTTACTGCTGTCATTTTTTGTGTCACTTCACATGGCAAAACTTTTCCCTTGAGGAATTTTTTATCCAGGGAAACAAAAAAAAGTCTCTAGGATGAAACTGAGTGAATAGGGAGGGTGGGGCATGGGGGTCATGTTGGTTTTGATCAGAAACTGCTGAATACTCAGTGCAGTGTGGGCAGGTGCACTCGTAAATCACCCATGATAAAATGGGCAAAACTGTTGAGTCTTCAAAAATATTCCCTGAAGCTGAACGCAGGCTCTCACAACACCACCAGCTGGTACACTGATACAGATGGGTTCCTATAACACTCTCCTAGTGGAAGAAACTGTATTACAAGGGCCTGCCCTCCAGAAAATAATGCTGTTATGTGGGTTCAACCCCTCATATGTATTTATGTATGTGTGTGTGTACACACATACATATATACATACTATACATACATATGTATAGTATGTACATATATAATTATATCATGAAAATGATTCTTATCCATACAAACACAAATTAATTGTATCCCCAATAATCACTGCCCTGTTAAAAACAACTTTAAGAAAAAAAATTTGATATAAACTTCTTTTCTGATTGGTCTCTTTCTATAAAAGATCAGGACAACAAACACAAAACCTGCCTGGTATTCCATTTAGCAAGGCTCCCATGATTCTGAGTTTGGTTCTACATTTTACAGAACACATCCCCCAAACACAAACCCACATTCTCCCACATTCATCATGGTGAGAGTGCCACCCAGAATAATAATTACTCATGCACAGGAGATAGGGCCATAATGTCCCCTACTCATGATATCACACATGCTCTTGGTTCCATTTGTAGCAAAGACTTGCAGTTAAGTCATCTTCATGCTCTTACCTTTCTTCTCTGCAATGTATGTGACTTTAACCTCAGACCTTAGAAATATATCAACTCATTAAGATCTTTCTGGGAAGAAGGGGAAGAGAAGGAGTAATCACCTCTTGGCATGAAATGTGGTTGGTGAAATTTATTGCTGTGTACAGAGGAGTTTCAATTTTCCAAACTATTAGGAATAAGTGAAAAATGTTCCCTGTAGAGTGACTGTTGTGGAGACATAGAGAAATATAGGAAATAAGAAGTGTGTCCAGAATGTATCCAGTCATGTAATATGAAAAATAGAGATATTTATTGAAGAAGATACAAGATTCAGGAAATGTACATAGGTCAATGATGCCTCAGTCCCCTTTAAAGTAGGCACCTTGGGACCTCACACAATTCTCCCAATCTCCATCAGTTGTCCCATGATATTTTCCTGAATCCAATTGATGGTCTGAAATCTTTTCCCCTTCAAAGGTGGTTTTAGTTTTGGGAAAAGCCAGAAGGCATAGGATCACAAATCTGGGCTCTGACAGAGCTGAGTCACCTGAGTAATTTGATATTTTGCTAAAAAAAACTCTGCATGAGACATTATGCTTGATCAGGTGTGTTGTGATGAAGCTTCCAATCACCAGTTGCCTAACTGTGGCCTTCTCAATCATCTGAATAGTTTCTGTCAAGGAATGTTCAAGCTTAATGCAATATTTGATGCAAAATCATTCAGTCATTTTGAATGCAATGGCCACACAGTATCCACGCTCACTCAGTGGTGTACACTGCCCCCACTGACTAGTACAGTGAAGTCATCATTGTTCATGCATATGCATTCCAGTCTACTCACCTTGGCCGCGAGTTTACATTGATGTAAATGTAACACTATTATTATTAAAACTGTTATAACTTATTATTACAAACTGTTATTATTATAACTGGACTTTTTCCAGGCAGACCTTGTACACATATAAAGACCAGAATGAGAGAGACACACACAGAGAGAGAGAGAGGCAAAAGAGAAATGGTAAACACATTTTATATAATAGCTTTTTTGAGAAATCATTCATATATCATAACCACCCTTTTAAAATCTGAAATTTTGTGGTTTTCAATATGTATTCCAAGAGTTGCATAACCATCATCACTACCTAATTTAGAATAGTTTTTATCTTCCCTAAAAAAAAACCCCTGTGTTACCCATTAGCAGTCACTTCCTATTTTACACCTCCCCCTTCCCTGGGCAACCACTGATCTGTGTCTATGGATTCGCCTGCTCTAGGTATTTCATACAAATGATGCATGCAATATGGAGCTTTTTTTGGTCTGACTTCTTTTAGTTAACATGTCTTCAAGATTTATTCATGTTGTAGCATGCACCAGCATTTCATTCTTTTTAATAGTTGACTACTATTTTATTGCATGGATATACCACATTTATTTATCTTTTCATCAGTCAGTGGACATTTATGATGTTTCCTTCTTAGCCTAATATGAAAACCACTGGTGCTATGAGCATCATGTATAAGTTTTTGTGTAGATAATACATGTTTTCATTTCTCTTCAGTATAAACCTAAGAGTTAACTTTCTAGATGTATGCCTAATATTGTAAAGAACTGCCAGCTATTCTCCAAACCTTCTGTATCATTTTATATTCTTATAAGCAAAATAAAAGTTTCAATTTCTCTACATCCTTGTCAACAATTATTATTATTTGTCTCCTTGATTGTAGCCAACCTAATGAGCATGAAGTAACTCATTGTGGTTTTGAGTTTCATTTCCCCAATAGCACATGGTTTTGAGCATCTTTTCATGTATTTATTGGTAATTTACACATTTTATTTGAAGAAATGTCTATACAAGCCATTTATTCATTTTTTAAGTTGGGTTATTTTTTGCATTATTCATATGTAAACATTTTATATTTAATGTGGTAATAAGTCCCTTATTGGAAATATGATTTGCAAATATTTCTCCAATCATATGAATTGTAATTTTTCCTGTATTGGTGGTGTCTTTTGCATAACAAAAAATTTTTTAAAGATTTTATTTATTTATCTTTAGTGGGGAAGGGAAGGAGAGAAGGAGAGAAATATCAATGTATGGTTGCCTCTCGTGAGTTCCCTGCTGGGAACTGGCCTGCAACCTAGGCATGTACCCTGACTGGGAATCGAACTGTGATCATGTGGTTCGCAAGCCCACGCTTAATCCACTGAGCTACACCAGCCAGGGCAACAAAAATTTTTAATTTTAATGAAAGCCCACTTACCTTTTTAAAAAATTTTCATTTACTTTTGGAGAGAGGGGAAGGAGTAAGAGTGGGAGAGAAACCAATATGTGGTTGCCTCTCAGGTGTCCCCTACTAGGGACCTGGCCTGCAACCCAGGCATGTGCCCTAACTGGAAATCGAACCGGCAACCCTTTGCTTCACAGGCCCATGCTCAATCCAGTGAGCTATACCAGCCAGGGCCCCATTTATCTTTTATTTTGGTCATTTGTGTTTTTCTGTTGTATCTAGAAAATCTTTGCCTAAATCAAGGATAAAAAGATTTACTCCTATGATTTCTTCTGAGAATGTTACAGTTTTAGGTCTTACATTTTAGTTTATGACTCATATGGAATTAATCTTTTGTGTATAAGGAAGGAATCCCATTTCATTCTTTTGTATGTGGGTAACCAGTTGTCCCAGCAGCATTTGTTGAAAATATTATTTTTTCCTATTAAATTATTTTGGCACCCTTGTCAAAGACCAATTTACCACACATGTTAGGATTTGTTTCTGAATTTGTAATTCTTTTACATTAATCTACATGTCTATGCTTATATCACATTGTCTGTTTTCTATACTTTTGTAGTTAGCTGTGAAATCAGAAAGTGGAGGTCTTCCAACTTTGCTCTTATTTTAAGAGATTGTTCTGGCTATTTGGGTCCTAGGCATTTCTATGTAAATTTCCTAAAAAAAATTGAGCTGGAATTTTGACAGGGATTGCATTGAATTTGTAGATAAATTTGATGAGTATTTTTCATCTTAATAATAAATAGTAACTATTTCGATCAAACCTGTAGTGTATTTCTAAGAATTTAGGTCTCCTTTAATTTTTTACAAATAATTTTTATAGTCTTCAGTGTACAAGCTTTACATTTCTCTTACTAAATAAGTAAAATACTTATTCCCAAGTATTTTATTCTTTTTGATTTTGCAAACAATATTTTATATTATAAATAAAATTGTTTTGTTAACTTCATTTTCAGATTGTTCATTACTACTGTATAATATCAATGAACTTTTGTATATTGATCTTGCTCATTGCAATCTTGATGAACACATTAATTAGTTCTAAGTTTATCTTGTGTATTGTTAATGATTCTTATATATATATATATATATATATATATATATATATGATCACGTCATCTGCAGATATAAACAATTTTACTTCTTGCTTTCTAGCTTTTACCTCTCTTTTCTCTGTAGTTGCCCTGGTTTTATCTCCATTACAATGGTGGTGGTGAGAGTTGGAATCCTTGTCTTGTTTCTGATTTTAGGGGGAAAATATTCAGTATTTTACCATATAGTATAACATTAGCTTGTTTGTAGTTACTCTTTAATGCATTGAGGAAGTTTCCTTATATACGTGGTTTGTTTGGAGTGGTCAGTGTGAGAAGGTGTTGAATTTTGTAAAATTTTTATCAATCAATCTAAATGATAATTTCATTGTGCAATTTATTCTGCTATTATGGTACATCACTGGTCGCTTTTTTAATGTTAAACACACCTTGTATTTCTTATATAACATTAATTTGAATTAATCCTTTTAATGTGTTGATGTACTTCATTTGTTTGTATTTTGTTGAGAATTTCTGTGGCTATGTTTATAAGGGATTATTGGTCTGCAGGTTTTTTTTGTGATGTTTTATCAGCTTTTGGTAACAGTGTGACACTGACTTCATCGAATAAGTTGGAAAGTGTTACCTCCTCTTTTTTTTATAGATCTATGAGAAATTGGTGTTAATTATGACTTAAACATTTGGTAGAATTTACCAATAAAGCCATTAGAGGTTAGGTTTTCTTTGTGGGAAGTGCTTTGATTACTAATTCAATCTCTTTATTTGTTCTGTGTCTATTAAGACTTATTCTTTATTCTTCTGTCAGTTTTGATTGTTTGTTTCTGATGTACATTTGTTAAAAGGGAAAAAATCTGGAACTTCTCTTTCTCTTTTATCTACCTATGCTCCTTGTTAACTAAGTTCATCTCCTTGACAGTGACAGTAGAAAAAAATGAGAAAGGAAAAATATTATCTGCTTACATATTATATATTTCTCTCTTATCACAAAATCTCTATTTAGATTTTACTGTCATGTAGTTTCTGTTCATATAACTAGCCCCCTTCCAGGTACTATTCCTCCTCTTGAAAACCACTGAACAGTACAGAAACAAAAGAATAGGGGGTTGGTTGGGGAAGACCATTCCAGTAAGACCTTAGTCCATTTTGATGTACTACATGGATGAAGTATGAACATACCAAATTTCACTAATGGGCCTGGCCCATGTAAGCATCTTAAAGCCCTTATAGTAACTGTTAGTAACTTCCGCAGAATTGAGAACATAAAATTTAATGTTTTCTTCTTTCTTAAAATTATCTAGAGGAAGAGAATTATTATTTCATCCAAAAAAGTTAACTGTGAGTTTCTTAACTGTAAAACTCTGATATAATCATTTAAACTCAATTCAGTAATTTCTCTTACAATACTCTTCCTTAAGAGCTGTTGTTCTTTTATTTTTATAAAAATAATACTTAATTACTGATATCTAAATCTTTGAATGAGTCTTTCAACTTAATTGCAAGTCTTGCTCTCTTAGATTTCCAATGTCTATATTAAATGTTTGCCTTATTTATTTACATATAAGCTTGTTATTTTGTTACAGAAAAGTTGCAGAAATAACACAAAAGATCTCCAACACAAAATATCCTTCAACAAAAGTCCTCAAATATTAATGCTCCTCCAGATTTTTTAACTATGTTAATGTTTTAAACAAAACCAGTAATCACTAAGGTAGATTATAGAACATAGATTCTTATTGCATGAAGTGGCAGGCAATCAACTAATACTAAAATGTAAAGCACTAATAAGGCAAATTTGTTAATATTCAAAATGCCTCTCCAGCTTTCATAATCCATTTATTCTTCTTTTCTTCTTAGTTTTGCTTGCTTCTTAAACCCTGTTTCAGACCTTAAAAATATATGTTCTTCACTTAGCATAATGCTCTCCAGTTCCATCTATGCTGTTGCAAAGAGTAGCTCCTTCTTTCTTTCTGTTGTATAGCATTCCATTGTGTAAACGTACCATACTTTTTTCATCCACTCATTTACTGGTGGACATTTAGGTTGCTTCCTAAAATAAACCAGGCAGGGAAAGATGAATACCATATAATCTCACCTATAAGTGGAACTTAATCAATAAAGTAAACAAGCAAAATATAACCAGAAATATTAAAATAAAGAAAAAACTGACAGTAACCAGAGGAGAGGAGGGAGAGGGATAATGGGGGGAAGCAGGAGAAGGTCTATCAAGGAACATGTATAAAGGACACATGGACAAAGCCAAAGGGGATAGGTTCAAGGGCAGGAGGTGGGGATGGTGTGTTGAAGGGCCAGGTGGGGTGCAAATGGAGACAACTGCACTTGAATGACAATAAAAATAGGAAAAAAAATTTAAAAGGAAAAGAAAAAATATATGTTCTTGTTCCATTTAAAAATAATGAAAGGGAGACCCAAGATGGCATAGGTGTTAGTAAAAGGTATACTAACCTTCTCCTAGGACCAAACCAGAATTACGACTAAATTATACAAAAATCACCCTAAATAACTAACTGAACATTAGCTGGAGAGAAACCTAATGACCACGAACAAATGTAAGGACATCTAACAGCCCACATGAGTGGTAGAGAGTGTGGAAGAGGTGTGAAAGGGCAGGCTAAGCCTTCACTGGTGATAGTTTAAGTTCCACAGGGATATCTCCGTGTCCAGGGGTGTCACTCTGAGAAATGTGGGGGTAAACCCCAAGCTGGGGTCTCCAGCCTTCAGCACCCGAACTGAAAAAAGGAAACCAAATAACACATGACTATGAAAAGCAGCAGGGTTTCTGTCTACCAGGGAGACATGACTGGAGATGCAGAGAGCCTCTTAAAGGGCCAACACACAAAATTCTGTTTCCAGCCACTTACCTTGGGCTCTGGCAGAGGAAGGGCAGAGTGGATTAAAGATGAGTGAGGAGTCTAGGCTGGTGGCCCTGGGGAGAGAATAGAATAATCAGCTGCCAGGATCCCCATGCTGAGTCATTCCCCATACTACAGAAGCCATCTTTCTCAGGCAGAGCACTCCTCCCCAAGTGGCAATGGTCTAAGGGGGAGCAATAGCTCTGCTCACAGGAATTACTCTGCCCACTGTGGGTACTAAAGTCCTGCTCCTGAGAAGTACAGCTAAAAGACTTTCACTCTTTAAGCCTAATAGAAAGCCTACAGACAGAGGCAGCTCCTTGGAGCTCTGAGACTTTAGCCGACCCTCTGCTGAGACTGGTATTAGTTTTAGCTAGCCTTAGTGCACACCTAGATCTTTCCAGCATACAAGCAGGCCAAGTGGAGGGAACCACATGCTATGGATCACTGGTAACTCCAGACAGGTTGCCCAGGGCCAGTCACAGATAGGGTTTGATGTAGGTCTACACCAGAGTCTTTGCAGATCTACCTAATACATAGAAACAACACAAAGAGGCAGCTAAAATAAGAAGACAAAGAAACAGGCCCAAATAAAAAAACAAGGGAATTCTCCAGAACAGCTAGATGAAAGGAAGACAAGATCTATCAGATAGAGAGTTTGAAGTAATAATTATAAGGATACTCCACAGTATGAAAAAAGACATAGAAATGATTTTTTTAAAAAGGACAAGTCAGAAATAAAGAATGCAATATCTGAAATAAAAAATACACTTGAGCCCTGGCTGGTGTAGCTCAGTGGATTGAGCACAGACTGCAAACCAAAGGGTCACTGGTTCGATTCCCAGTCAGGGCACATGCCTGGGTTTCAGGCCAGGTCCCCAGTGAGGGCCATGTGAGAGGCAACCACACATTAATGTTTCTCTCTCTCTCTCTCTCTCTCTCTCTCTCCCTCCCTTCCCCTCTCTAAAAATAAATAAAATATTTTTTAAAAATACACTTAAAGAAATAAAGAGTAAGTTAGATGAAGCAGAGGATGGAATCAGTTATTTGGAAGACACGGCAGGAAAAAAATACCCAAGCAGACCAGCAAAAAGAAAAAAGAATTTAAAAATGAGGCTAGTTTAAGAAACCTTTGGGACAACATAAAGCATAACAATGTTTGCATCATGGGAATATCAGAAGAAGAAGAGAGTGAACAAGGGATTGAGACCTATTTGAAGAAATAATGGCTACAAACTTTCCTAATCTGGTGAACGAAAAATACACACAATTCCAGGAAGATCAGAGAGTTCTAAGAAGTTGGACCTAAAGAGGCCTACACCAAGACACGTCGTAATTAAAATGGCAAAGTTAGAGACAAGGAGAGAATCCTAAGAGCTTCAAGAGAAAATCAAGTAGTTACACATAAGAGAGCACAAATTAGACTGTCATCTGAATTCTCAACAGAAACATTTCAGGCCAGAAGTGAGTGGTATGAAATATCAAAGTGATGAAAAGCAAGGACCTAAAACCAAGAATAATTTACCAACCAAGGATATTATTTAAAGTTAAAGGAGAAATACAAAGCTTGCCAGACAAGAAAAATCTAAATAAGTGTGTTAACACCAAACCAGTACTGAAACAAATATTAAAGGGATTGCTTTATAAAGCTATGGTACATTTACACAATGTACTACTCTGCAGCAGAAAGAAAGAAGGAGCTCCAACCCTTTGCAACAGCCTGGATAGATCTGGAGAGCATTAAGCTAAGTGAAATAAGCTAGGCCATGAAAGACAAATACCACAATCTTACCTATAAGTGGAACCTAATCAACAAAACAAACAAGCAAGCAAAATATAACCAGAGACATTAAAATAAAGAACAAATTGACAGTAGGGAGGGGGAAGTGGGTTATGGCAGAGAAAAAGGAAAGTGTCATCAAGGAACATGTTTAAAGGGCACATGGACAATTCTACCCCTCTTTGGGGGAGGACTGAGGGTGGGATGTAGGAATGGGTGGGGCGGGGGGATAGGTGGGGAGAGAAAATGGAGACAACTGTACTTGAATAATAAAAAAAATTTAAAAGATTAAGAATTTTAAGGAAATGAAGTGGAAATAAACTAATTCATCTCAGGTCAAAAGATTTAAAAAAGAAGAAGAAGAATTAAAAGAAGAGAAATAAACAGAGGAAAAGAGTCTAACAATAAAATGGCACTGAATACATATCTATCAATAATAAATGTGAGCAGTAAAATGACAACAAATTCACAGCCATTAACAACTGAACAACAACAAAAAAATACTAAGTGAACAACTAGAACAGAAAAAGAATTATAGAAATGGAGGTCACATGAGGGTTATCAGCAGGGGAGTGGGGAGGGGGAGGCGGGAAATGGTACTGAGAATAAGTAGCATAAATGATAGGTAGAAAATAGACAGGGGTAGGTTAAGAATAGTATAGGAAATGTAGAAGCCAAGCAACTTATGCATATGACCCATGGACAAGAACTAAAGGCAGGGAATGCGGGTGAGAGAAGGTGTGCAGGGCAGAGAGGAATAAAAGGAGGGAATGAGACTACTGTAATAGCAAAATTAATAAAATACATTAAAAACTTGATCATCTGCATGTAATAACATAAGAAAAATAATTAAAAGACATAAAAATTTTAAAATATATAATCACCTTAAGTGTAAATGACTTTATGCTCCAACAAAAGACATAGGGTAGATGAATGGATAAGAAAACTGTATATATACATACTGCCTCCAGGAAACCCACCTTAGATCTAAAGATGCACACAAACTAAAAGGATGGGAAAAAAGATAGTTTATGGAAATGAAAAGGAAATATAAAAGCTGGATATTAATACTTATATCTCACAAAATATTTTAAAACCAAGGCTGTAGTAAGAGGCAAAGAAAGACACTATATAATAATAAAGGGAACATTATATCAAGAAGATATAATCCCAGTAAACATTTATGCACCAATATAGGAGCACCTAAATATGTAAAGCAAATCTTGATAGTCATAAAGGGAGAGTTTAATAGAAATGCAGTCATAGTATTCAACACCTCTTTTACTTCAATGGATAGATATTCCTGAAAGAAAATCAATAAGAAGACAGAAGCCTTAAATAACACACTAGATCGAATGGATTATACATACTTTTGAACTGCACATGAAACATTTTCTGGGACAAACTACATGTTAAGACACAAAACAAGTCTCAATAAATTTAAGAATATTGAAATCATATTATGCATATTCTCTGACCACAATGCTATAAAACTAGAACTCAATCACAAGAAGAACACTGAAAAACACACAAAGACATGGAAAATAAATAACACATTATTAAACAATGAATGGGTCAACACTGAGATCAAGGAAGAAATCAAAAGATTCCTTAAAACAAATGAAAATGAGAACACAAGAATCAAAAAACTGTGGGACACACAGAAAGCAATCCTAAGAGGGAAATTCATAGCATTACAGGCTATGAATTTTTTCTCAAAAAGTGAGAAAAAGTTCAAATAAATGATCTAACTTTACACTTAAAGGAACTTGAAAAAGCAAAGCAAAGCCCAATGTGAGTACAAAGAAGGAAATACTAAAGATCAGAGCAGAAATAAAAGAAATAAAGTCTTTAAAAAATAATGTAAAAGATCAATGAATCAAAGAGCTGATTCTTTTAAAAGATAACCAAGATCAACCAACCTTTAACCAGACTCATCAAAAAAAAAGGGGGGGAGAAGGCGCAAATGAATAAATCAGAAATGAAAAAAGAGAAATAAGTGATACCAAAGAAATACAAAAGATTGTAAGAAAATAATATGAACAACTATATGCCAACAAACCAGACAACCTGGACAAAATGGATAAATTCCTAGAAACATACAGTTATCCAAAACTAAATCAGCAAGAATTAGAAAATCTGATTAAACACATTATATCTGGTGAAAGTGAAGCAGTAATTAAAAAGTCTCTCAACAAATAAAAGTCCTGCCCTGATGGTTGCACAGGTGAATTTCACCAAACATTCTGGGAAGAACTAACACCTCTTCTTCTCAAAATATTTCAATAGATTCAAGGGGAGGGAAGGCTCTTAAGCTCATTTTACAAGGACAGCATTATCACTATTCCAAAAACCAGATAAAGACACTACAGTGAAAGAAAATTATAGGCTAATATCCCTGATGAACATAAACACTAAAATCTTCAATGAAATATTAGCAAACCAAATACAGCAATGCATTAAAAATGTCATACACCATGATCAAGAGGGATTAATTTCAGGAATGCAAGGTTGGTACATTTGCAAAGCAATAAATGTGAATTATCACATAAACAGAATAAAGGATAAAAGCCACATGATCATATCAATAGATGCAGGAAAAGCATTTGGTGAAATCCAGCATCCATTTATGATAAAAAACTCCAGCAAAGTGGGAATACAGGGAACATACATAAACATAATAAAGGCCATATATGACAAAACCACTGCCAGCATTATACTCATTGGGCAAACTCTACAAGTGTTTCCCTCAAGATCAGGAAGAAGGCAGGGATGTTTACTTTCACTTCCCTTATTCAACATAATACTGGAAGTCCTTGCCACAGCAATCAGAGATCAAGATACAAAAGGCATTTAAATTGGAAAAGAAGAAGTAAATTGTTATTATTTGCAAATGACATGATACTGTACATAGAGAACCCCAAACAGTCCACCAAGAAACTATGAGAATTGATAAGTGAATTCAACAAAATAGCAGAATACAAAATTAGTATCTAGAAGTCAGTTGCATTTTATATGCCAATAGCAAACTAACAGAATGTGTAATTAAAAAACAATCCCATTGGGGGAAGATGGCGGCAGAGTAGGACAAAGGATTTCGCTTCTCTCCACACACCGGAGAAGGACCTGGCTGATCTGTGGAAGAGCACAGCAGATGCCAAACTGGGACTCAGCATATAAGAAGGCAGGACTCCAGAGACTGTATCGGGACACTGAATGACCAGAGGTTGAGGAGAGATGACCGCAGATCAACAAGGTACGAGGGAGCAGCACAGAGGCGGTGGCGGGACCCCCTGCCAGGCCAAGCCAGGGCCCTGGCCGGCTGCCCAGGTCTCTGAGAGCCAAGGGTGGGCAACACCATCTCTGGGAGAGAACTGGTCACCGGCACCACCCCTGTCTGGCAGGGCGCAGATTGGAAAACACCATAAGAGATCAGTCTGCCAGTAGTGGCAGAGAGAGGAGTGAGCATTCGGAAGCAAGCTCCGATAACCCCTGGAGTCAGGTTGCTGGCTTGGGAGAACTGAGAGTTGCCAGAGCACTCCCTGCTTCGAGGGGCCAGTGCCTGCCTTCGAGCAGTCCCGGGGAATCTCGGGCTGCTGTCAGGGCCTCCAGAAGTGGGTCAGTTGCGAGCTCCATCCCTACTCAGCCGGCACAGACCAGCTCGATCCCTGCTCGCCTGTGGGGAGGCAGCGCAGACCGGCTACATCCCTGCTCAGCTGGTGCAGACTAGGAGACACTGTGAGTCAAGCATTGATCTTCAGCTTGACCAGCTGCAAGTCGCTAGCGCCTCCCCGGTCCCCGAGTGGCCCACGCCATCGCCAGCGCCTTCCCCTTCAGCCGAGCTCATCTTCTGGGCCCCTGGTTTCCTCCACCGGACCTCGGGTAGCGCGCACCTTCCTGGCACCCAGGCGACCCACGCCAAAGCCAGCAGCACCGGCTCCTTCAGCCGCCTGCGCCTTCCCGCCGCCGCCGCCTCCGCCGCCCCCCCCCCTTCATCAGCCTCTGGTCTTGTGTGCCTTCCCAGGCCCCCTAGGGGCCCCGAGCAGGCCGTCTACTTGGGGAACTGCCAGTCGCCAGTGCTTTTCCGGTGGGGCGGGGTCTGCGCCGACCCTCGGCTTAGGGGATTGAGAGTCACCCAGGTGATCCCTGTGGCACAGGACCTGCACTGGCTGGCGAATAAATTCAGGGAGTCTCTGGCTGCTGGCTGAGCCCCTGGAAGAGAGCCAGTCACCAGCTTCACCCCTACTCAGTCGGCTCAGACAGGGAAACACAGGGAGTCAGGCTGTTGCTGTTGGTTTGGGAGAATTGTCAGTTGCCCTTTGTATTTAGCCACAACACAGGGAAAGGTCCACACCCAAGCCTATGAGAACAAGAAAGCCAGGCTGGGAGCATGCACCCTCATGTCAGACCAGGGCTGGGAAGCCTGGGAGAAAATCCGCTCTCAGTAGGGTGCGGGTGAGAGGCGCAAGTCTGGATCTTGGGGGGTACTGGCAAGACCAGTTGAGTGTACCAAGGCGCGAGAAGAGCCACAATAACAGCCCCTCAGGCTGCTGCAGTTAGTGAGACCAAACGGGTTGACTCACTGAACACCAACCAGAGGAGCAGTGGGAGCAGAGAAGACCAAGATACCTACAGGAGACTGCACCACTGAATTCCACAGGTATCCTACCACAAGAGTTCACACCATAAACTCAGGGTACCAGAACAGATCAATCTAAGAAGCTGAGGCCAACAAGAAGAGCAGCACAAACAATGGGGAGACAAAGAAACAATCCCCAAATGAAAGAAAAGGAGGAAGCCACAGAAAGAATGTCAGATGAAATAGAGAACAGTCAACTATCAGATGTGGAATTCAAAGCACTGGTTATCAGGAAATTCAAAGAGCTTACAACGAACTACCAGAAACTACAGGGGAGCTACAATGAACTCTCC